>NW_027518701.1:6720000-7252500 GCF_043159265.1 Tasmannia lanceolata | reverse complement strand
CATTTCCCAACTCACTAGGGCCATAACCCGCTTCTTCTCTGATCCCCCCCACAAAAATCTTCTCTGAATCTGTTAAATACGCTTTACAACAGACACAGGGCATTTGAATAATGATAACTGGTAGATGGGTATATTGGCCAAGGCAGCTTTAATCAAGGTTAATCTGCCTCCTTTAGATACCAAGTTCCTCTTCCATGTATCAAGCCGTCGCTCGATTCGTTCCACAATGGGATCCCAAGCACTTTTTCGAGGTCGCCCTATTCCCAGGGGCAATCCCAGATACGATGCCGGCAGACTCTCCAACGAACATCCCATAATATTGGCTATAGTAGAAGCTCCTTCCTCGCTTACATTCACAGCGTAAAGTCTGGATTTTGAGAAATTAGATCGAAGCCCTGTTACTAATTCATAACACCTGAGAATTGCCTTAAGATTGAGGATCTTTGAGGCCTGGGGAGAGCTAAAGAGTAGGGTGTCATCCGCAAATTGCAAGTGCGAGACTTGAAACCCAGATTCGCTACATTTGACCCCGGAAATCAGACCCTCCGCTCGACCTTTCATCAACAGCACGCTGAGAGCTTCCGCAACAATAACAAATAGAAAGGGAGATAGAGGATCCCCTTGACGCAAGCCTCGAGACGACTTGAAGAACCCTTGTGCCGAGCCATTAATTAGAATAGAAAAGTATTCTGAAGATAAGCAGCTACGGATCCACCCGCGCCACTTCCCTCCGAAACCCATTATGTGTAGAAGGTAGTCCAGACATTGCCAATCCACTCTGTCATACCCTTTTTCCATGTCCAGCTTACAAATAATACCTTCCTCCCCTGACTTAGCCATCCAATCCACCATTTCATTTGCCACCAGCGAGCAATCTAAGATTTGTCTCTGGCCAACAAAAGCACACTGATTCTCTGAAATGATATATGGAAGTACCCTCTTGAGCCGGTCCGCCAATACTTTGGACAAGATCTTATATAGACATCCTACCAAGCTAATAGGCCGAAAATCGGATATTTTCACTGCTCCTGTAACTTTGGGAATGAGAGCAATAAAGGTGGCTCCTGTTCCTCGATCCAACTCCAACCCAGCATGAAATGCTCGAAAAAAGGCCATTATATCTCCCTTTACATACTCCCAACATTCCTGAAAAAATGCAAGGCAGAAACCGTCCGGCCCCGGAGCTTTGTCACGATTCATCGAGAATACCCCTTTCTTCACCTCTTCTTCCAAGAATGGGTCTTCCAGCCCCGAGAGGCTAATATCATCGAGTGAATTAAAGGGCACCTCATCCAGTCTAGGCCGAATAATATCTTCCACTTTATATAACTTCCGGTAGTAGTCAAGAATTTCCATGGTAATCGCCATTTTGCTACCAGATAGGGAGCCCTGCACCTCCAAAACCTCGATCCTATTATTCCGACGCCGTGCACTGGCCATGTTATGAAAGTAAGCAGTATTTTTATCTCCTTGCTTTAACCAACTAACTCGAGACTTCTGCCGCCATGCTATTTCTTCCTGAAGGATGCAGCCTTTATGTTCCTCTTTTATTTTTCCCAGTTCATTCAAATCTTCCTCTGTGGCTGACCTTTCCTCATCGGCCAAAGATAATTCCCGAATCCTTTTTTGTAGCCATCCTTGACGCTCGCGGAGAGCCTCTTGTCTGAGCGCATTCCACTCTTTGAGCTTTTTTTTTACAAAACGAAGTTTCGCCCCTATGATCCAATCAGCTGCACCTTCCACGTTATGAGATTCCCACCAGCTCCCCAGCCGCTCCACCATCTTAGGAATTTCTAACCATGCTATCTCGAATATGAAAGGCGAGGGACCCCATGAATCCAATCTTGGATCCAACAATAGCGGGCAATGATCAGACACAGAATGTACAATCGCCTTCTGACACACTTCCGGGAACATGGAAAACCATCCAGGGCAGAACAAAAAGCGATCTAACCTACTCTTCCTGGAGTTTCTGGACCAAGAAAATTGAGCCCCCATGAGCGGAATATCAATGAGTTCAGTCTCAGCTATGAAATCTGAAAACGCAAGCATATTCTGGGAAGTACAAGATTTTGTCTTGGTTGACAGAAGTACAATATTTTGTCAATTGACACACTCACCCTCACTTCTGTGAATGATATCATTTGTCACAATTGAGGTTCGCCTGGATGTGCTCTTCTTATGTCATTCGGTCCCTCTTGAGCTTAATTCCTATGCTGATTTGCATCTATTTGTGGTAACTTGAATTCTCACTTCTTAGATATCTATTCATATCATGGAACAACAAAGAACAAGACACCACTGCGGAGTACTGACCCAACAGATGGAATTAAATATTATGAGGGTAAACCTAATGCGATTCAGATTGTGTCTACCTATGTATAGGGGTTGATTCACGTTGCATTTCCCTAGTTTACTCCACATAGTTTTAACCTGTACATCTTTTAGGTTAGTACCCTGCCAAGTTGCTCACCAAATCAGTGACTTGCGCTGACTTTTCTGTTGGTGTGCATGTTGGCTCTATTTGACCCTTTCTTCCTATTGGAGAGGTAAATACGCTCTCCATTATTGTCTCGTACCACATCAGGAGTAAGTCTTTGGTCATGATTTTGTTTATAGCGGGCCTACTTTGGCTGTTTTGTTTTCAGTTTTACTCATATAAAAAAGGCCTCAATCCCTGTTTCTGTTTTCTAGGAAATCATTCTCCCTAGTTTGTTACTGAATTTTTTTTTAACACACACACACAGTCTGCATAAATGGGCAATATATAACAAGAATTATAGATTGTTGAACAAGCATCAAAATTTCAAACCATACACTTTGATGTCAACATGCACCAAGAATGCTGCTATCATTTACCCAAGGGGAGGAGTCAGGAGGATCCCCCTCCCACCATTGGTTCGTGCATGTGATGGGACTGATACCCAGCATGTTCTTGTCCTATTCAGAGGAATGAAGGATTGGTTCGCTACCTTAGGGCAGTCGTTTTCTCATATTCATCACGAAGGAAATGATAGTGCAGGGGTCTTGCTAATTTTGGCACTTCAGTCTTTTCCCTGTGAAGGCTTCTTTTGGTTTTCTTGGCCTTTCTGTATTTTGTTCTTTTGATTAATATATATCCTATGATTTATCCGACACTTTGAATTTTCAGCAGGCATGTGTGTTGACACTTATAGACACTCCTTTCTACACTTGCAAACGTACCACTAATCTGTCTGACTTAATGTGAGTGTGTCAAGACATTAATATACCCTGCCAAGTGAAATATTATTTATTATCGAATATTATGTTTACTTCCTCGTTTATCATCAACTCTTATTATTAACTCTTCTATAACCAATATTTGTTGTTATTCCCCCTCCCCTAAACCTAAAAGAGTAAACAAGCACTTCTTCCAATATTATATTCATTGTATCCTATTGATCTCTCTTTCTTGATGCATATTGGAGACTGAAGATAACTAGATTAGATTGATGAATATACTGTTACTTGATTATCTCATGTTTCTGTGAGACTTGTAATTGTTTAATTCTAATATTTATTAGTTTGTTATATGTATGATTAATAATTGGTAATTTAATATGTAAGTACACGTATGGGCGTGATGTGTGTCCTTGTCTATAGATTTTTAGGGGATGAAGACACCTCATATCCGTGTTTACACTCAACCCACGAATCCTTGTCCACAGATCATAATATATATCACATGTTAAAGAATATAAAAAAGACCCGGCATGTTAGAGTTGTTGGTATGGCAGGTGTTTGTGCCATCACTTGTACTGGCCAAGGGATGAATAATGCTCCTTTTCAGCTTGGGTGAATGGTATTAGCATGGGATTAACATTAATTATAACACTTGATCTTGTTCTATAGATTATAGAGGGTTGCTTTTACTGGAGTCTTACATGTTTATTTTCCCATCTTGCAGTTCAGTGTATCCATGGGGCTGGAATCAGGTTTAGACTGTCAAAACCACTACAAAGATGGACAAAGCTCTAAAGTCGCTCATCCTTCAAATTGCCAAGTTGAAGAGATAGACAAAAAAGGCAAACCCGTGTGCAGACTCTACCGTTTGAAAAGCCTGGATGAAGACTTCACAGAATTGAGCCTTGATAACTCCCCGAGTACTTCTTCTAAAAGAACGCCACCCAGACTTGTTAGAGTGACTGATAATGTAGATCTCAAGAGGGGTTCTATATATCAAAACTCAAACAGTGTAAGAAAAATGAAAAGACTGGGAGTTGTTCAAGAAACTGAAATTATACCTTCATCACCTAAACGTAATAACGACATTTCTTCTTTATCCTTCAAAATTATTGATTCTTTGTCTCGACCTAGCCTGAATGACAGTAGCTCATTTTCCCAGCAGCAGAGATCCCCTTTGTTCTCTAAGAATACAGACCTCAACTCATCATCTGTTGGCAAGGACTACATGGCACAAGATTCTGAGTTCCTAGATCTGTCCTTCCATCTTCCCGGAGATTCCTCGGGCTCCTACAAGTTATCCCCAGGAATTTTTACAGCTGGAGATGGCTCATCTGATGGGTTCTTGGAGATCTGTCTGGGTTCAGATGATGCCGAGCACTTCTCTGCTGAAAAAGTTGCAGAACTTGTAAGGACAGATTTGGTGGAGGAAGAAAAATTCAAATGCGGCCAAACAATTTCTCCAGAAAATGATGGTAATAGTCTCTCAGAAAGAGATGGACTTCTCACTTTTCCTAGGTCCTTGTCAGAGAAGGTGGGAATGCCGGATTCACCGTGTCAATTGGAATTCAATCTGTGTAAATCCAACCCCAAAACTCGGTTCAGCCCATTCAGAAAGGTGTTGGATCCCATCTTAAAATCCAAATCTCAGCGCAACCCATCCGTCTCAGCAACAGGTACCTTTGGTCTAAATACTATTGATTCTTCAAACACCAAGAAAAACCAAACACTTCGCAAATCTTTATTGCATGACTTCTCAAAGACGTCACGGACGAATGAACGCGCTGGGCAGTTTATTAACAAAGACCAAACTTTAGTTTCAGGTTCTTCACCTGCTCACCTATGTGGCCTTCTTAAAATGGAACATAAACGTGGTGTTCCATTCTTTGAGTTCTCATTGAAAGACCCAGAAGAATTTCTGGCCGCCAAGACATGGATCACGGACAGTGCCTTTAACTGGGTCTATACTTTCCATTCTGTTGACAGTAAAACGAAGAGTAGTGGCAATGGATGGGGATCAAAAGACAGATACAAACAGGCTCCCATGGTTGGTCAGATGCAGGTAACCTGTTATTTATGCTCAGAGAGGAGAAATGACGGATTGTTAGATAATACCACGGTAACGGAGTTTTTATTATATGATATCGCCCGAGCAAGGAAAATCTTAGCTGTCCAAGAAGGTACTGCCTATGGAGGCTTAGCTTCGGACGTTGCTCTGCAGTCAAATTGTGTCTCGGAGCCGGAGAAAGGCAGAGTACCTCACAGACATGCTTTTGGAAAGGGGAATTACCCTTGGGTGCCCATGCATTTGAAACCTCACTTGGAAATTGCGGCTATTGTGGTTGAGGTTCCGTTTGGAACAACTGAAATCTTGAAAGACAAGCGATCCGATAAGGTTGGTGATAAAGAGTATCCAAACTTATGTGATTTTTCCATAGCTGATGAGACAAGTGATTTCAAAACCACCACTATGAATCCTGCAAAAGTGAAGGTGGTAACTCCAAGTGGAATGCACGGCTTACCGAGTTCTGAAGAAGGTGGCCCTTCACCATTATTGAATAGATGGAGATCTGGTGGGGGCTGTGATTGTGGTGGCTGGGACATGGCTTGCCCAATCGTTGTTTTCGAAAATCCTTGTGTTGACCATGTAGCAGATTATCCGTTTGTGGAAAACCAACGTCCTTTGGAACTTTTTGTTCAGGTATTCTTCCTATTTAATGCAGAAGAGAGGATATTTCTTGCTGTTCCAAAGTTTTGGTTTCGATGAATATCAACAGATTCATGTATTATTTTTTACAAAATCTAATCATAGATTTCCTGAGAACCTCCCCCGAGTTAGACTCCCTTTTACCTTAGTTACGTCCCTCGAGTTGGCTCTGCGGCTGCGTTCTTATCCGAGTATGTAGTCCCCCCCCCCCCCCCCCCCCCCCACACACACACACACTCACACAGTAGTCAATCGAAACTCCTTTGTCTCTCAAGCTATGACCGTGTCAACCGAGAACTCATCCGTGTCAACCGAGTGCTCAACCATGTTGTAATGGGTTGACTACGACTTGCTTTGGCCGTATTTTGAAACACTGCCCATAACACATGTAAACAGAGTCCCCATTTTCTCTGCACTGGCTAATTGGGTTCTACTTGTTTTTTTGAAAGATGACAATTGCATTAATAATCAAAGAGGGGACAAGATGTCCCACGCCAAGTACAAATGTGGAATTAACACAATTACAGGTTATAGCTAATTATAAGAAACAGTGACCAACATGGTCTCCCTAAATACTCCTTTTGCTAGAATGTCTGTTGCATCATTAGCCGATCTTCTTCTGTGTTCAATCCTGGGGTCCAAAATTCTTATAAGATCCAGGATTTCAGTTATTAGCCCTCGAATCCGCCAGGGACCCCTTGAGACATTCGATGCCCAACTAAATGCATTAGTTGAGTCCCCTTACACAATTATGTCTCAAATCATGTTCAAAAGCCCATCGTAGACCAAAAAGAAGAGCTCTTACTTCTGCCTCATTAGCATCACACTCTCGTCTACCGGTCCCGAGTAAGACATAATTGAGTTCTACTTTTTATTATGCCTTTGTTATTGTGATTGCCTGCTAGCTCTTGGAATATCTCAATCAGCCTCTCATGGTTTGCTATTTGTTTGTTATGTAGGGAGCAAAAGAGAAGGTGCCAGCATTGACCATAAGGGTAGTTGATGAAGGACTGTATTCAGTTGATTTTCATGCTCAATTGTCCGCATTACAGGCCTTCTCAATTTGCGTTGCTCTTTTGCACGGGACACAAGTTTCCACAGAAGTAGGACAAGAAAGGGAGAGGCAGAGAATGCAGAGCAATTCACTGAAGGTTCTTCTTGAAGAGGAAGTGAGATTATTGATCAAAGCTGTTGCTGAGGAAGAGAAAAGGAAAGCTACAAAAAGATCTGAAGAAATCCCACCATCTTTTGTACTTGACCCACCATTTTCTCCCATCGGCCGAGTGTAAATTCAAACACCATCTCTTGGTTTGGTAGACTCAACTCTGCTAGAAAAACCCATATCCGGCTAGACATGATGTGCAAGAATCTTTCATCATGGGGGTGGAGGAGTGGGTTGGAGACCTGAAATGAGTATTATTCAGTTCTCTGTAACTCTCTGTCGATCAAAATCTCAAGTACTACAGCCTTGAAAGTTCTTATATTGATGAGAAACAGCATTGCTTCAACTTTCTGGTTAGAATTATAGTTGATGAAGAGATACATTCCTTACAGGCAGTCTCAAGGCAGGAGGCTAATGAGATTAACATACAAAATACTCATGGTCCTAGATTCTGGATTCTCTTGTTTGACACTGCATACTCCACAGAAGCTCGAGGTCCGTGAACTTCACCAAAAACTTATCCATTTTCATCAGACATGGAGGGCTGATTGGAAGTGGAAAGCGATTCACCAAACACAATCTTGTGAGGCAAAGGGATTATGGATGGTCCATGGAGAATCGCCAATCTTATGGATGAGATTAAAGATCTGTGCTTGCATTGTGTCTTTTTCTTCATCTCTCATTACTAGAAGCGCCAACGATTTGGCTGATTGTCTTGCTAAATGAGGAGCTTCAAGCGTCTCATTTTATATGGGCCAATGTTTACCCCCTGAAGTGCACTTGTAATCCCTTATTATTTAATAAAATTGGTATCTTTGTCAAAAGAATAACATACGAAATACTCTACAATTCCCCTCCAGGCATTATTACAGCGCTTTTATTATATCAGCATCTGACAGATTAGTTTGAATGCTTAATCAATGAATCCTGCCCGTCCAAATAGACCGACCCTGATTTCATGGTGTTCCATTGTTGGTAGGATGCAACTAGTCTTGGTTTTTAGGAACTTGGGTTGAGTATTTTCCTTAAAATTGGGTCGGGTTGGGGTTGATTCTAATTCAGTTTTTAGCAAAAGCTCAACCCGACCCAAGACCTAAGTTGCACCGGTTTAACCCCAAACTGTCATCGTATGGTTGAAAAATTTTCGACCTTCATTTACTAATCCACTGTGACTGCAAGAAGATAAAATTACTAACCCTTGTAAACTTGGTTTTTTTTTTCTTCTTCTGGTTGTTTCTCTATTTGTCATTCTGGGTTTCCTTTGAAATGGGTATTATGTATCATGTATGTTATTTTTTGCTCCCTTTCTCCTTATTTCCTCTTCCACCACAAATCCTCTACCTCCCTCTCTTTTTGCTCTTTTTTTTTTTTTTTCAAATCAGAACCTCTCTCTAAGATTTTAGGTTTTTGTTATGCACACTACGGCTGTTTCTGGAAGGCAGGTTGAAGATTTTGAGAACAGATTATGAGTCAAAACTGATCCTTAATCTATTTTGGACTCACAATCAGTTCTCAAATTCCAAAATAAACAGGGCCTTAGTTATTTGTGACAGTTGCATCTTTGAATGTGTCTTAAGTTCAATGAACAGTTACCTCAAGAAACGAATATGAGCAACATGATTGAATATTAGTCCAAACATTGATGCTTCAGTCTATGGACTCATAATATAACCGGAAGAAAATGATATTTGCATTAGAAAACTCGATTCTTTGGTTCTGGAAGGCTTATTTGGCGGGCAGCCACCTTTGGGATATGGCCATAAATGAATATAGAAAGGTCTGTTTTCTCTCCTCTCACCAAAATAAAATTATGCTTAGCAAATCTGTGTAAAGATTTATAGGCATTACATGAGTTGAACATGAAAAGATAATTGAATGAACTGAAACATTTGCAGACCAAGTTCATCGGTGGGAAAGGCTAGATGCTCATCCACTAGTCCTCGAGGAAATATTAGCATCCTTTTAATCAAGGTTTTAAATTTCGGTTTCGGTACCTATTTCAGACCCCACCGAAATCCGAAATTTCGGCAAATCCAAAATTTCGGCAAAATCTGAAATTTGGTATTAAGCTTCGAAATTTGGGACTGAAATTCCGAAATTTCGGACCGAAATTTTGGAACATTTATATATTTTTTTAAAAAATGCCGTTTACTCAAAATTTCAAACCGAAATTACCGAAAACGATTTCGGTGGAAATTTAAAACCATGTTTTTAATATTGCCTTCCATTTTATCTCTAAATAAGCTCATGCCGATGTGAATTGCAAGAACCTTCGCCTCAGTAGAGTATGTTATTCCCGCTTTGCCTGGGTTGCCAAGGGAGCAACCGTCGACATTGAGCTTAAAAATATTAGGTTGAGGGGGACTCCCCTAGCTATCCTCTTTTCCTTAGATGATATAGGAGATTTCTTTTTAATAAAAGACAACCAATAGATGTGGAAATATCATTTTTATTTTCATTTTAATTTTGTAAGTTTTAATTTATGAGATTTTTTTCTATGTTTTATTGTTTTTAGGCAACAAGCTACAACTTCGAGACTATGTGGCTGCTTTCTCATGCAGGTCCGCGAAATGCCTTATGCGAAGGTGCCTAGCAAATCCCAAGTGGTTTATGGAAATAGTTTCGAAATAAGAGAAAGGGCGGTGATAAATTCACCCCCTTCTATTACAATATTTACCCCTAATTTTTCAAAATGGACCGTTAGGCCAACACCATCGGATGATCCAAACCGTCCCATTTTATGGGCCAGAATGTAAGTAGGATGTGCCCAAAAATCATTTCAATAGGATGATCCTAGCCCTCCGATCTATAGAGAGACTCTATATAATCAAACTATATAGATCGGATGCCTAGGATAATCATGTAGAAATGAGTTTTGGCACACAACCTATTTACAATGTAGCCCATCAAATGGACTGTTTGGATCATCCTATGGTGTGGGCCGTACAGTCCACTTTGAAAAATAGGGTGAAAATCGTAATAGAAGGGGGTGAATATATCACTGCACTAGTAGAAATTGCTTGGGAAATTAGAAAACCTCCAACCCCACACACACATATAAATATATATGAGGAAATGGTTTGTGTGCAGCTGCACAGATAAGCTATCTATGCATGGCTGCACAAACCATGGGGGGGCCACATTTTTTGGGGATCCAAAGCATTCATTTGGAAGGCCCTTCCATGGATAGGGTGTGTACCAAAAATCAGCCCTTTAGGATCATCCTAACCCTGCCATTTGTGGAGGGACAAAGGGCAGAAACAGGGTCTGTCCATTTCCTCTCCAACTTTGATTGGGTTAAGATGATCCTATAGGGCTGCTTTTTGGTACACACCCTATCTATGGAAGGGCCTTCCAAATGAATGCTTTGGATCCTCCAAAAATGTGGCCCCCACTATGGTTTGTGCAGCCATGCACTTATAAGCTATCTGTGCAGCTGCACACAAACCATTTCCTCTCTCTCTCTCTCTCTCTCTCTCTCTCTATATATATATATATATATATATATATATATATATATATATAGGGAAAGGTGTGCGTACTCAGTCGAGTAGATAAGCTTATCTACTCGGTCGGGTTAAAAACAGTGGGGGCCCACATTTTTTGGGTGATCCAAACCATTCATTTGAAAGGCCCTTACCTAGATAGGGTGTCCACAAAAAATCAGCCCCATAGGATCATCCTAACCCATCCAACAGTGGAGGGAAAAATGGGCAGATTTGTGGACAAGTTGTGTTTGTCAATTTTTCCCCATTTTTCCCTCCACTGTTGCATGGGTTAGGATGATCCTACGGGGCTGATTTTTTGTGGACACCCTATCTAGGTAAGGGCCTTTCAAATGAATGGTTTGGATCACCCAAAAAATGTGGGCCCCCACTGTTTTTAACCCGACCGAGTAGATAAGCTTATCTACTCGACCGAGTACGCACACCTTTCCCATATATATATATATATATATATATATATACACTAATGAAAAATCTCGTGCGATGCACGGGCCGGCAAAGAACTGTACGGACCACGTCATAGGTTGATCCAAACCGTCCATGTGATGGAACACAACATAAATAGGTTGTGGCCCAAAAATCATTTCCATAGGCTGATCCTAGCCCTCCAATCTATAGAGGTTTCCATAATTCCTCTTATATTGGATGGTTAAGATCACCCTCTAGATTTTTTATTAAAAAACCATAAAGGAGGGGGGTAATAAAGATTGAAATTAGGTGGCTTTAATGGGTGCCTTTGTTAAAAATCATAAGGGAGGGGGTAGGATTGAAAATATGTGCGTTGAATGGGTGCATTTATTAAAAAAAGTCAAAAAAGTGATGTGTAATTCTCATAGAATTTTCAAAAAATTCTCTTTTTTTCTCTTCTGCTATATAGTATATAGATATATAGTAGCAAAAAACCCCGTGCGATGCATGGGCCGACAAAGAATTGTATAGACCACATCATAGGTTGATCTAAACCGTCCATGTGATGGAATACAACATAAATAGATTGTGCCCCAAAAATCATTTCCATAGGCTGATCCTAGCCCTCCAATCTATAGAGGTTTCCATAATTCCTCTTCAATCGGATGGTTAAGATCACCCTATAGATTTTTTATTAAAAAAGCATAAAGGAGGGGGGGTAAGATTGAAATTATGTGGCTTTAATGGGTGCCTTTGTTAAAAAGCATAAAGGAGGGGGTAGGATTGAAAATATGTGGGTTGAATAGGTGCATTTGTTAAAAAAAGTAAAAAAAAATGATGTGTAATTCTCATTGGATTTTTAAAAAATTCAAAAAATTCTCTTCTTTTCTCTTCTACTATATAGTACTAGTAAAAAACCCGTGCGATGCACGGGCTGACAAAGAACGGTACGGACCACGTGATAGGTTGATCCAAACCGTCCATGTGATGGAACACAACATAAATAGGTTGTGCCCCAAAAATCATTTCCATAGGCTGATCCTAGCCCTCCAATCTATAGATGTTTCCATAATTCCTCTTATCTTAAATCGGATGGTTAAGATCACCCTATAGTTTTTTAATTAAAAAACCATAAAGGAGGGGGGTAAGATCGAAATTATACGGCTCTAATGGGTGCCTTTGTTAAAAGCATAAAGGAGGGGTAGGATTGAAATTATATGATCTAATGGGTGCCTTTGTTAAAAGCATAAAGGAGGGGGGGGTAGGATTGCAATTATATGAGTTGAATGGGGGCATTTGTTCAAAAAAGTCAAAAAAAGTGAGGTGCAATTCTCACGGATTTTTCAAAAAAATCGAAAAAACTCTCTCTTTTCATCCCGGCTTATTATAGTAGATACTAGTAAAAAACCCCGTGCGATGCACGGGTCGACAAAGAACTGTACGGACCACGTCATAAGTTGATCCAAACCGTCCATGTGATGGAACACAACATAAATAAGTTGTGCCCCAAAAATCATTTCCATAGGTTGATCCTAGCACTCCAATCTATAGAAGTTTCCATAATTCCTCTTAAATCGGATGGTTTAGATCACCCTATAGATTTTTTATTAAAAAAACATAAAGGATACGAACCACGTCATAGGTTGATCCAAACTGTCCATGTGATGGAACACAACATAAATAGGTTGTGCCCCAAAAATAATTTCCATAAGGTGACCCTAGCCCTCCAATCTATAGAGGTTTCCATAATTCCTCTTAAATCGGATGGTTAAGATCACCCTATAGATTTTTTATTAAAAAACCATAAAGGAGGGGGTAAGATTGAAATTATGTGGCTTTAATGGGTGCCTTTGTTAAAAAGCATAAAGGAGGGGGTAGGATTGAAAATATGTGAGTTGAATGGGTACATTTGTTAAAAAAAGTCAAAAAAGTGATGTGTAATTCTCATAGAATTTTCAAAAAATTCAAAAAATTCTCTTCTTTTCTCTTCTGCCATATAGTATACTAGTAAAAAACCCGTGCGATGCACGGGCCGACAAAGAACTGTACGGACCACGTCATAGGTTGATCCAAACCGTCCATGTGATGGAACACAACATAAATAGGTTGTGCCCCAAAAATCATTTCCATAGGCTGATCCTAGCCCTCCAATCTATAGATGTTTCCATAATTCCTCTTAAATCGGATGGTTAAGATCACCCTATAGATTTTTTGTTAAAAAACCATAAAGGAGGGGGGTAAGATTGAAATTATATGGCTTTAATGGGTGCCTTTGTTAAAAGCATAAAAGAGGGGGTATGATTGAAATTATATGATTTAATGGGTGCCTTTGTTAAAAGCATAAAGGAGGGGGTAGGATTGAAATTATATGAGTTGAATGGGTGCATTTGTTCAAAAAAGTCAAAAAATGAGATGTGTAATTCTCATGTAATTTTCATAAAATGGAAAAAACTCTCTTCTTTTCATCCCAGCTTACTGTAGTAGATACTAGTAAAAAACTCCATGCGATGCACGGGCCGACAAAGAACTGTACGGACCACATCACGGGTTGATCCAAACCGTCAATGTGATGGAACACAACATAAATAGGTTGTGCCCCAAAAATCATTTCCATAGGCTGATCCTAGCCCTCCAATCTATAAAGCTTTTCATAATATGTTGTTCCTCTTAAATCGTATGGTAAAGAGCTATAGATTTTTTATTAAAAAAGCATAAAGGAGGGGGGTAGGATTGAAATTATGTGGCTTTAATGGGTGCCTTTGTTAAAAAGCATAAAGGAGGAGGTAGGATTGAAAATATGTGTTGAATGGGTGCCTTTGTTAAAAAAAGTCAAAAAGAGTGATGTGTAATTCTACAAAAATTCTCTTCTACTATATATATATATATATATATATATATATATATATATATATATATATGAGAAAAGTTTCTCTAGTCGGCCCCCTAGAAAACGTTTTCTACTCCTCCCTCTTAAAATACCATTGGATGAAGTTGAAATTGATCTCAGCCACACATGTGAAAAACCCATTTTCTAACTCAATAGTTCAAAACCCTCATTCGACGGAAAATGGGTTTTTCTCTCTCGCTGCCGCCGTCTCTCTCTGAAGGAAAACCCTCATTCAACGAAGCAGCCATCTCACCCTCTCTCTCGCTGTGTCTCCTCGCTCTCTCCACCCTCTCTCTTTCTCTCTCTCTCTCTCTCTCTCTCTCTCTCTCTCTCTCTCTCAAACACACACAGATTCTAGGGTTTTCAAAAACCCTAGAGAATCGATCATCTTCACCCTCGAGGGGTTTTCTTCAATCGGGCCGCTCTCTCTCTCTGTCATCTCTCTATGTAAGTTTCTTAATACAGCCTTTATAATGTATAAATGGGTGGATATTTTTCTTCAATCCCTCGAAAATGTATAAATGGGTTTTCTTCAATCCCTCGAAAATGTATAAATGGGAATTGTGGGTTGTCTTCAATCCCTCGAAAATGTATAAATGGGTGGATATTTTTCTTCAATCCCTCGAAAATGTATAAATGGGTTTTCTTCAATCCCTCGAAAATGTATAAATGGGAATTGTGGGTTTTCTTCAATCCCTCGAAAATGTATAAATGTGTGGATATTTTTTCTGGTAAAGCCTGTATAAATGGGTGGATATTTTTTTCCTGGTTATGGCATTGGATATTCTTAATGAAATTTTTTTTTTTCTGGTAATGGCATTGGAACACATTTTTTCTGATATTTTCTCCACCTTCGAGGGGTTTTCTTCAATCCCTCGAAAATGTATAAATGGGTGGATATTTTTTTCCTGGTTATGGCATTGGATATTTTTAATGGATTTTTTTTTCTTGTAATGGCATTGGATTTTTTACCTTAAGAAAATGCCTCTATTAATGTTTCTAGAGGCATTTTCTGAAGCGAAACAATGCGAAGCATGGCCTTAGATGGAAACAATGCTTCTAGAGGTACTTGTTTCCTCTCCATCGTCTCATCATTATTCCACTCTTATCCCTACAACTAATCCCACACAAACAACTTCGCCCAATTTCTCAGATATACCCCAACTAGGTCTAATAAACTCTAGTAATTCTATGTGTAAGGAACCTAGATCTATTGACCCCAAACATTGTATATCTTATCAAAACTAAATCTTTTAAAACCGTATACCTGAAGAAAAGCCAAATCATAAAGACCCCAAGAAAACAACTAACGATTTCATTGGCATGCCACAAATAGTCTTACAGTAACATCGATCCATTTTGGGTGCATTTCATTTCATTTTACACTAATCAGTGGCCAATAGTTTGAAGTAACGAGTCAATATACTTAACTAGATTAAATTTGGAAGTAAATGTGTTCCATTTTATTCGTATCTCTATATTTTTTTTCTGGTAATGGCATTGGATTTTTTGAATGGATTTTTTTCCTCATAATGGCATTGGATTTTTTACGTTCAGCTTGTAAAAAGGGAACTTGTGTGGTGTTCTTTCGTGCCCTGTAGTATCACTATTGTCTATCATTGCTTTACTAAATGCTTGTTTCAGTTCTCAGTTGCACTTGAATTATGCACATTCTAGATGCATTGTGTCTGCTCAGTTTATAGTTTCTTTACTTGGCTTATGTTGGTTTTTGGTGTGAAGGTTATTTCAACAACGCCTATTGTCGATCATTTTCCTATATCATTAATTTGCTTTATTAAATTTCTAGTTTATTCTATCTGATTATGAAGATTCGGAAATGTCCTTTGATTGTGGTTTTTCTTATTAGAAGGGACTACTTGATGGATAGTAACTTTGAGCAAATTGTTGGGCTATCAATTGATGACATTGATGCTAATAGGTTACTTTTTGATGAGGAGGGGGAAGCTTTTGGTTTGATAAACAATGATTCTGTTGGCAATCAGTTACTTTTGGATGAGGAAAGGGGAAATCCAAATGATGATGCCTTACTTTCTATGGTCAACGAGGAGGATTGGAGTGGTAACACTAGTGAAGATGATGGTGAGAGTCATGTATTTAAGGAACTCTTTCTTAACCAGGAGTTTAAAAGTGTAGAAGCTGCGTATGAGTTTTATAATCTTTATGGGTTGGCCACTGGTTTTGGTATAAGGAAATCCAAGACCGAAAAGTCGAAGACAAATCATGAAATGAAATTATAATGAGGAGATTTGTTTGTGCTAGAGAGGGGTTCAAAAATACTAAAGATAAGAGGCAAGTCGGAAAAGAAGTGAAGTTGCATCGAAGTGTAAGAGATGGTTGTGGAGCGAAGTTGGAGATTAGAAATAAAAATAAGAAGTGGGTTGTGTCTAAATTTGAAGCCAAACATTGTCATGAACTCACCTCTCCTGGCAAAACACAAATGCATCGTTCACAGAATAACTTCGTTAAGAATGTGGTCGCCAAAAATTTGATAGACACTCTTAGTGGACACGGGGTTCAATCTTCTAAAATTGCTAGGTTTCTTACTTCCACATCTAAAGCTAGTGCTGTTACAGGACATCAAGTTGTGTCCCATGTGAGAGTACGCAGGCAGAACAATATGGGGAAAGAAGCATTCCTAGTAGTCCAACAGTTCCATCAGAGATGAGCAGAAGACCCAAATTTCTATTTTGCCATGGAGATAGATAAGAAGGGGAATTTGCGATCCATGTTTTCGGCCGATTCACGGGCTAGGAATGCTTACTTGGCCTTCTCTGATGTCATTGTGTTTGATGTGACCTATAGGACGAATAGGTTTCAGATGCCTTTCGCACCATTTACTGGAGTTAACCATCATAGGCAATCTACCTTATTCGGATGTGCGTTGTTAGTAGATGAGAGAGATGAGACATTTACATGGTTATTTGAGCAATGGTTAAAATGCATGTTTGGTAAAGCTCCTGGTTGTATTATCACAGACATGGACATTGCTATGAGAAATGCTATCAGAACCGTTTTTCCAAACACACGTCATAGGTTTTGCTCGTGGCACATACAGAGGCACCTAGTTGAGCATATTGCACACATGAGAGATTCTGATAGTGAGTTCAGTAAGGATTACAATAGGTGGTATTTCAAGAAAAACATACACAAATGTGAGGAAGAATGGGGAAAATTTGAGCAGAATATGGGATTGAAGAAAACAGTTGGCTATGTAATATGTGGCAGCTACGGAGTCATTGGGTGCTAGCTTATTTTAGGGACACTTTCACAGCTGGCAAGTCATTCAGTTCACGTAGCGAAAGTATCAACTCATTCTTTGATAGATTTGTTAACCATAGCACTACTTTACAAGAATTCGTCGAACAATATGATAAGGCACTTGAAGATCGTCGAAAAAAAGAAGCTGAAGAAGATTTCAGGACAAAATCTTCAAACGCAATATTATTGTCTTCAAGGAACAAATTGGAAGCACAAGCTGGCAAATGTTATACAAGGTCAATGTTTACGCTATTCCAGATAGAGATGAAGGATAGCAATGATTGTTGGTTTGACTTATTGGGTGAGAATGGCAAAGTGGCAGAATACAGTGTAGGATTGAGTGATGAGGAGACTTGGAGATGGTGCAAGGTTGTCTTTGAAGATGCTGAAGAAGGTGTGATGGCTACATGTGAGTGTGCCAAATTCGAGATGGAGGGGATTTTATGCAAGCACACCCTTCGCATAATGTCCCCGAGGCGTTTAAGTAGCATTCCCGAGCGATATATATTGAGTAGATGGACAATTGAGGCAAGATTTGTTTTCGATGGTGGGGTGTCTACGGCTGAAGAAGATAATGATGAGATGACACCTCTTCATAAATGGTTCATAATTTCAAAGTATCAAAGATATTTAGATGATTATCAATGTCCGAAGAGCTTGTTCAAGAAGATGGATGAAACTCTTAATGAATGGATTGCGGATGGTGAATGTCATAAGAAAGAGAGGCAAAATGCCTTGTCAACTAGTGGAAGCCAAGCACATTCTAACATTGTCATGGAAACCCCAGAAATATCTATTCATGACCCCCAGATTAGGAAAACCAAGGGCCGTCCGAGAAATGCTACACGGTTTAAATCTCCGATAGAGGTATCCCAAGTCGGATCCAAGAGACGGAGGTGTAAAAAATGTGGACAATTAGGCCATAATATGTGAACCTGTAACAAGAATTCAAAGGTATGGATTTCTACTTCCTTGTGTAGTTTTTTTCGGAGAGATAACATATATATCACTTGGGGTGTTTTCTATGTGTCCCAATAGATGTCGACAAAAAATGATCAAGAGGAATCAAATGAGGAGGGACAGGAAAAGGAAGCGGAAGAGGACCTAATGGCAGATTGAACAACTACAACAGGTTTGTGTAATTTGTTTTTTAGTTATGATCATAACCCAAACATTGGTTTTTCTCATTTTGTTGTTCCTTTTAATGTGTCTGCTATATATAACTTACATGTGCTTTACTATGTTACAGATTAAATGGCAGAGCGTAGATGGTGTTCTGGACATCTAAACTTTGGATGACAGAGCATAGATGGTGCATGTTTGTTTGTTTAGATTGTAGATGCTGTGGACATCCTTGTTCTTGTAATCCATGTGCTTTACTATGTTTCAGTTGTAATAATGAATTTCAGAGGGAGGAGTAGAAAACGTTTTCTAGGGGGCCGACTAGAGAAACTTCTCTCTCTCTCTCTCTCTCTCTATATATATATATATATATATATATATATATATGAGGAAAATTGTTGGTGAGCTTAAGCTCACCAAACTTATGGTGAGCTAGCTTGCCCAATCACATGGGGGCCCACTTTGTTAGGATGATCCAAACCATTCATTTGAAAGTCCCTTACATAGATGGGGGGTGTACCAAAAATCCGCTCCATAGGAACATCCTAACCCCTCCATTTGTGGAGGACAAAAATGGACAGACACAAATCTGCCCCAATTTTGTCCTCCACAAATGGAGGGGTTAGGATGATCCTATGGAGCTGATTTTTGGTACACCCCCTATCTATGATAAGGCCTTGCAAATGAATGGTTTGGATCACTCCCCAAAATGTGGGACCCATGTGATTGGGCAAGCTAGCTCACCATAAGTTTGGTGAGCTTAAGCTCACCAACAGTTTCCTCTATATATATATATATATATATATATATATATATATATATATATGAAAATATATGAAAAAAGTGTTGGTGCGCTTGAGCGGTTATGAGTCTGCAACTACTGGTACATGTGAATCTATTTATGGAAATCATTGCAGATTTTAGAAACACAGAAACATCTGAGGAACTTGAGAAGTTCCACAAAGTTGAATGGCAACTGCAGAATCTCTGTGCACTACCCAATAACAATTCCAACATCAAGCCAGCACGTTCCATAGAAATTCATCTCTTTCCTCATTAAAATTTCCAAGAAGTCCTATGATTTTATTAACACTTAAATCTCTTGTTAAGTCCATTTTCCGAACTTCTTTTATGAATTCCAGCATCAAGCCATCGACCTTCCATAGAAATTTTAGAAAAGTGCCCATTAGTCCATTACATACACATGCGAAAGGTTGAGCCTAGAGTGGGCAATTATTAGAAGTTACCTCTTTGAAAACATGGGGTATTGGGGAGCAGTTACCATAGAAAAGCTATAAGAAGTGACGTCTGTCTCAGAAGAAGGCGTTCTAGAATGAAATTAAAACATATCTTTGCAATTATTGTTTGTCATTTAATTTCCTGTCATTTACTTTTCTTAGCTGTAGCTTGTCCGACTGAATTAAGGAAGGAATGAAGTCATCTTCTCAGGTGAGTATTTATCTTTAATTCCATATCACCGGAGTTTGCTTTCGTTATTTTTATTAGTTAGTTAATTGGACGATCTGTTGATCCTGAGGAGTTTGCAATTTGCGTGCATTGACGGCGTAGTTTTTGTTATCCACGCATTGGCGTTTCCCGCGAGTCGTTTACATTCTGCGTTTGTCGTCATCACAAAACTTCGCATCACATCGTACTGCAAAGAATCCTTTCCAACTATGTAAAGGCAGAAAGCCCAAGGAAGACGTGACGTTCCCTCTTCTTCTCAATCACCAAAATCCAATCTCTAGGGGATGGAAAAGTTCTGGTCGTCTACCTCTTCGAATTGAATTTCAATTACCTCCTAGGAGGCTGCCATGCCCGCACATCCACCATACACATACACACACCTCACTATTGCACTGATCGACCAAGCTGGGGGTTTTAGACCAAAAATGATTTTTTGGACGCCTGGTGGAACCCAGGTGTGCGAGGCATCGTTAAATGGCTTATAATACCAAAAATAAATGTGCAAGACTCGGTGCTCCGGGAAACCGAGTGAGTAATGTTTCTGAGAGTGCTGAAATAGGAGATCAAATGACTTTTAATAGGAAAAATCCTCCGCTAGGGGAGAATCCTAATCTAGTTTCCCCGAGTGGGAGTACTCTTCCACAAGGGCCAACTATGATGTGCCCGTTTGACTTCAAGAAGTTGCCTCTATGTTTAGGCATCACCTAGACGAAAATTTGCACAAGTTATCCAAATGGTGGCTTGGCAAATTTCTAAATTGATTAGGCCATTTATCCTCTAGCAAGAATTTTTCTAAAGGGGTCAACAAATTGTTTGATTTACTTTTTGATACGATGGCACCAACAGTGTCAGTACAACCGCCCCTTTGGTAGGGTAATAGACCGATCCAACAGTTACTGCCCGGACAGAGGGCAGAATCATTTTCGGCTTCTAATTATGTCGAATCCTACTCCAAGAAGCCCGTTCATTGGCCCCTCTATGTTTGCCCTGAGAGAATCAAGCCAAAATTCGGCACTATGGTATAGTTTTCCACTGACCATGACTATTTCTAACAACCCTTGTGGCAAAGTGACAAGACTAATGCAACCGTTAGACCAAATGAGAGTGCAATCGACCCTAGCAGCTATGCGCAAGTTTTCAGGGGAACAATAACGGGAACTAAAACTAGAACCAACCTCGCACAACATCTCCGAAGCCCCAGGTCAACCCTGGCAGTCCGTCGTTAGTTGGAATTGGGGGAAACCAGTGTCGCCCGATCCTAAGCTAAGTCTAAACCAACCTCTCGTCCGGGACAAATGCATTCCCTACTACATCAGTCTGAATCGAGATCAGGTCATGGAGATGATTCAACAAATCGGTCCAATGTTCAGACTGATGTATAGGCCAGTGTAAAGGAAACTATACCTTGACTGGTATGAACTCTACTACCCATACCCTTGGAGATACTGAGATTGGGGAATATAATCAATTTACCGTCAAACATGAAGGTTGTTTCATTGCCCAGTGTGGAGAAGCAAGCCATGAAGTCGATTAATTTTAATTTTTCTAATTCTATCACAGGAGCAGTCCTCAATAGGTACATCAGTCTGCCTCCTAATAGTGTTCATCAGAATTTCAAAACTCAAAAATATTTGAAAACTTTAAAAATATCAAAAACATTTAAAAAATATTAAAAACCTTAAATCTTTTGGATTGTTAGGTTTTAATTAGGAGAGTTCGTTTCGAACTACGTTGGTTTGATCTTCTTCCACGAGGTACGTAGTGCAGCTTATGATTTATATCCCAAGTTCAGCCAAACTTTTGTAAATAACATTTTAAATCTTTTTTTGAATAAGCAAACCTTTAAAACCTCATTTTCAAAAGATCTTCCTCTAGAGTTAGGAGTTTCTCCTAGATAAAGAGTTTTAGAGTTAGATTTTTCTTTTGATAGGTCGTTTGTTTGTTTGTTTGTTGTGTGATTGTTTTAGAGTTAGGGGTCTGTCCTAGAGTTATAGGAGCGCCTCCGTCCGGTCAGTCGGCGATCCACATCGCAGAGTGATGAGTAGGATACGCTAGTCCACCCTTTGTTTTCCTTAGGAAACATAGCCTAGTTACACATAGGTTGTAGGAACCACCTGCATTAGCTTAGGGCTAATCTACATTTAGTTAGGGCATATAAGGTGTCCTAAAATTCACAATTCACTGGAATTTAAATAATCGTGCAAGAAACTTTAATAACTGTTATGGTCTTTTAGATCGAGTCTAGGATAGAGGTCTATGTGTCTTAGGCATCATAGCTTAGAATAGGCGCGAAGAACTACGTTGCTCTGATTCTTGCGGAGGCGGGGATACGTAGGCCTCTTTGGATGAATACCAGACCATCCGAGGACTTGGGCTAAATGGTTTAGAGTCGTAGGATTTGTTGTGTTGTTATTGTATGTTTTGATGTGTTTTCTTACTTTCTTGTACTGATACTATACCTTTAGTTGTAGCTTGCATGTGTATGTCCACCAGAACTTAGATACCAGTTAGGCATGTCACTTACAACCTAGTTATCATTAGGTGACACATCTTTTATCTTACTTTATGTGTGCTTATTATTTCATCCCCGAGTCATGCATGATTAGGTAGACGTTCACTCGGGGATATTTGTTCCTATTTCACATGATTTTTACCCGAACTTCTTTGAAGTTAATAAAAATGGCATAAGAGACCAAGTGCTTGCACTCGGACGAATTGGGGGTGCTCTTCGGACCTTCTCCATTCATAATCAGGCACGAGCCCATATATATTTCTGGTTATCCATTGCACAGAGGATTTGATTTTTGGGGTTCCATGGCTTATCCATGGATGGCGACTTTGAGTTATTTTTAGGTATATCTTAGTTTCGAGCCCCGGTTCCGGATCAGGACGTATCTCATTCGTTTTGTATCGCCACTCGTGCTTTGCTATGAGGGTGACATCCTTTTCGAGAGTTCCTTGGCAGAGCTCTCTTTCACGTGGATAGTCCTAAAGGCCGCTGGGGGCTCGTCCCCCACCTCTCTCTCAGGATCGGGGTCCACAGGAAGCAAAAGACATGAAGAAAGGTTGAAAAACGGAAGTGAAAAGCCATGTCTATTTTCTCCCAACAGATAGATTTTCGAACAGCTGCGGTCAACTGGGCCTCCGCGGTCGCCCGCCGACATGCTTCTGTCTCTTTATTTTTTCTCGATCCAAAGAACAGCGGTCGACTAGCCATACCTTTCTGGAAATCACATATATTTCTAGGTTCCAATTCGCAGTCGCCCGGGACCCCGGTCGACCGGCCCTGTCTGAAAATCTGTTTTAATTCTCTTTTTATTTTGATAAAACACTTCAGATATTTTGACTTATCCCAAAACATTTTGAAAATTTCCAACACTTATAGGCCCCGTTTGTTTGAGATTATGATACCTCATGGTGAGCCGATTATTCTACTCAAAATTAGGCCCTATTCGTTTCAGATTAAGAGAACTTGTGACGAACAGTGCCTTAGAGCTTGTTTGTTATAGATTATGACAACCGATTGTGCAGTCCCCAGCCAATTATTGGACGGAAAATTGTACTAAATTTGAGTCCAATAATTAGTTGGTGAGCAGATTATTAGACTCATAATTAGGCCTGTTCGTTTCAGATTACCTGTAATGAACATTGCGTTAATGTAATTTGAGTCGAATAATCAGTTTGGGGGCTCACCATCTGTTGTCATAATCTCAAAGGCCTTAACTAATATTCTCCTTCAGTGTATTCTAGGATAGAGGCAGTAAGTGGTCTGAACTTTCGAAAGACATCACGGAGCTCAAATTAAAGCGTCTAATCCTAGCAGATTATGTACGGTTTGGTGCTGTCTGTGTCTCATGGAGATCGGCAGCTGTAGAGAAGTGTTATCCTCCAGCGCCTCAAATACCATGGTTAATGTTGGATTCAGAAAGTGAGATTCAGAGTTTCTATAGTCCCTCTAAGATAAAGTTTACAAGTTACATCTACCAAGGATTCGGCCATTAGAGTGTCGTGGTTCCTATAAGAGATGGATGAGCATTAGTCAAACTATCTCCTAAACATGTTTTCAAGAGCAAAAATTCAACTTGCATCCCACCTTGGCTTTTACATTAGGAAGGCTATTATGTCATCAGACCCCTCTTCATCTAATGAAACAACAATAGTTGTGGCCATAACTTATACTGATGAATTAGCCTTCTGTAGACTGGGAGATAAGGAATGGCCTGCAGTTGAAGAACAGGAAGGTATCGCGCGTGATATTGCATTTTCTAATGGGTTATTATATGCCATTAATGAGAGGAAAGAACTTAGAGTTTGTTCATTAGTTCCACCTCCTCAAGTCTAGAGTGTATTTGTGCCAAGAGGTTCCTGTAGGCAAGCTAATTTGGTGGAATCTTGTTGAGAATTGTTCATGGTCAGAAAGTGTCGGATTGTGAAGTTTCGATTGGAACTATTCAAACTAGATACACGTGTTTCTCAATGGGTTCAGATAAAAAGCTCGTTTGAAGAATATCCATTTTTCTGGAAATATTTCTCTAATCCCAAATTTCCAGGGTTCTGGAGGAAGTGCATTTATGTGATTGACAGGAAATGTGAAGATTCGAGAGAGATCTTATTTTTTCACCTAGGAGATGGCAATATCGTGCAAACTCTTCCAATGAAGAGGCCCTCACTACATTTTTCATACACTTGGGTGACACCAGATTCGTGATAGAGAGATTATTTGTTCTTGTTTTTTCAAGACTTTGTTTTAGTTTGTTCTTCATCTTATGTTGGATATGAAGTCTCGAGTATTGATCGAAGGATGATGGGAGTAAACCTACTTAGCATCCCCACTGCAAATGCAATATCTGGCCTGGTGCAACGCATTGCATACATCAGACTACCAATAACCTTTGAGTACTCCAATTGCTTTACAGTTCTTTCAGTATTGCTATGGAGCTTCTGGTTGTAGTCATATGGAACAGATAACTCAGCCAGATCAAAATATCCATATGTCTTCAGCATGCCCTCGATGTAATGAGATTGAGACAAACCAATCCCAGACTCTGTCCTCAAAACTCTGATCCCCAGGATAGTATTGGCAGCTCCAAGATCTTTCATACTAAAATGTGATGAAAGAAAATCTTTCACAGAAGTCACAATCTGTATATCTGTCCCAATGATCAGCATGTCATCTACATAGAGACAGATGATTACTGCCTTATTCCCATCAATCTTGCTGTATAGGCATTTATCAGAGTTACTGACACCAAATCCATCACTCCTGAAGACTTTGTCAAACTTCTCGTGCCATAGCTTTGGAGCTTGTTTTAGACCGTAGAGAGATCTTATCAACCTGCACAGTTTGTTCTGTTGACCTTCAACACAGAATCCCTCTGGTTGTTGCATGTACAGTTCCTCAGTCAGATCACCATTCAGGAATGCCGTTTTCACGTCCATCCGATGCACAATCATTCCTTCTATTGCTGCTAAAGCGATAAGAACACGAACTGTTGTAATCTGACAAACTGGTGCATAAGTATCAAAAAAGTCTATACCTTCTTTCTGAGTGAAGCATTTAGCCACCAATCTGGCTTTATACTTCTCTATGGAACCGTCTGCACGCAACTTCTTCTTAAAGACCCACTTGCAACCAATGGGCTTAGCACCTTCAGGAAGATTTACTAGCTCCCAAGTATTGTTCTGGATCAATGAGTCCATCTTATCATTAACAGCTTCTCTCCAGAATAGAGCATCTCTAGAACTCATCGCTTCTTTGAATGTCTGTGGATCTGCTTCAACACTGTAAGTCATAAAGTCATCCCCAAAAGATTTAGCTTTCTTGATACGCTTTGAACGAGGCTCATGAGATTCAGGAATGATGGAATCATCATTCAATTCAACTTCTTTAGACATGGTTGAATCTCCATTGATAACCTCCTGAGAAGCTGGAAGGGAGACAACCTCTGGTTCAATAAACTCTTCTGCATGAGAGTTTTCTGGCAGATCACTAAGTGCAACATTCTTGTCTTTGATGAACTTGTCTTCAAAGAACTCAGCATCTCTGGCCTCAATGATTGAGTTAGTGCTAAGATTTAGAAACCTTCGAGCATCACTGTCTTCAGCGAACCCCAAAAATACGCACATATTAGCCCTTGGCCCAATCTTTGGTCTCCTGATATCTGGTATTCTGACATATGAAAGACAACCCCACACTTTAAGAATATCCAAACTAGGTAGATAACCATACCAAAGTTCATGTGGCGTGACCTTTGTCTTTGAATACGTAACCCTGTTAAGGATAAAATTTGCAGTTAAGAGAGCTTCACCCCAATAACATGAAGGAAGTCCAGCAGTGATCAGCATTGAATTCACCATCTCAGTGAGCGTGCGACTCTTCCTTTCAGCAATTCTATTTGATTGAGGTGAGTAAGGGGCAGTGGTTTCTGCCACAATACCATGCTCCTTGAAATATGCCTTTGCTTCATTGGACCGATATTCGCCACCTCTGTCATTTCTGAGCTTCTTTACAGGTCGACTCTGTTGCTTCTCAACCCTGACTCGGAATTCCACAAACTTCTCAAAAGCTTCATCTTTTGACTTCAACAAGTACACATGACAGAATCGAGTGCGATCATCGATGAAGGTGATGAAATACTTCATACCTCCTCTTGTAGTGAAACTTCTGAAATCACACGTATCAGAGTGAATCAAATCAAGACACTCTGTACTCATAGTAACTTTAGAAAAGGGCTTTCTGACAATTTTGGCTTGTGCAGAAACTTCACACTTCCCAGGTTTATCACCCCCACATTTGGGTAATAATCCCAAACTCTTCATGTCTTGCAACTTTCTATAGTTAACATGACCAAGTTTATTGTGCCACAACGCCGAAGAATAATCAGAACCAGTGATTTTATTAACAACAGAAGATACAATGCTCATTTTGTACATTCCATCAGTGCGGTAAGCATTTCCAAAATACACATTATTATAAGAAAGAACAGCCTTACCACTTTGGAAATCAAGACGCATACCAGCATCACATAGAAGACTGTCAGACACCAAATTCTTAGCTATGGATGGAACATGCTTGACATTTTTCAGAGTAAGAGTCTTCCCAGACGTGAGTGTCAACACAACAGTCCCAGAACCGAGCACATCAGTAGTAGAACGATCCGCCATAGCCACTTTCTCCTTTGAAGCAACATAAGAAGAAAATAGTGACTTGTTGGTGCACACATGACAAGTAGCACCAGTGTCTAGCCACCAATCAGTAGAATCTGAAGTACCCTCCACATGAGAGATTACTGCTACAAAATCTGAAATCTCTTCATTTCCAGTTACAACATTAATGACTCCTTCAGTTTTTTGTTCTTTGGTGGTGCCCTACAATCCTTAGCGAAGTGGCCATACTTTCCACAATTGAAACATTGACCTTTCTTCTTAAAATCCTTTTTCTGCACATTAAGGTTCTTTTTGTTCCATTTCTTCTTGGGATTGTACTTCTTCTTTTTCACATCATATCTTCCCTTGTTATTATCTGATTTTGCTTCTATCATAGTGGTAGTAGCCTTCTGCTTCTCAAGCAACTCAATGTGAGAACGGGTTCGGGCTTCATCTTCAATACGAATGAACCGCTTCAAATCATCAAGAGAAACTTGTTTCTTTCTTCTACGCATCTCCATAGAGAAAGATAACCAGGAAGGAGGGAGCTTGTTTACAATAGCTCCAGCAATGAAAACATTGTTGAGCTTTATCGCTTTTTGTTCAAGCTTCAATACCAATTTTTCAAGTTCTTTCACTTGGGACAAAACTTCTTTTCCATCTTCAAATTTCATATTTAGAAACTTGTCAATAAGATGAGTCTTGGACAAATTCTCTTCATCTTTATATTGCTGCTCCAGATTATCCCAAACTGCCTTAGCTGTTTTGTTTTGCCCATAAACATCTGCAAGATGGTCTGACAAACAGTTGAGCAAATAACTTGTACAAAAGTCATCATCACGATCCCAATCTGCCTCTTCCTTAGAGTTCTCCTCTTCAAAATCGGGTTTCTCCTCTTGAACAGTATAGTAGATTTTCAGAAGTTGCATTCCAAAAATCACTTTTCGACGCCAAGCGTTAAAATCAGAACCGTCAAAGTTCTCAAGCTTTAGACCATCAATACCCATAGCTCTTATAGTATCCATTTTATACGAATAACGTCTTAAGATTGCTGGGAATAAGGCAGTAATCATCTGTCTCTATGTAGATGACATGCTGATCATTGGGACAGATATACAGATTGTGACTTCTGTGAAAGATTTTCTTTCATCACATTTTAGTATGAAAGATCTTGGAGCTGCCAATACTATCCTGGGGATCAGAGTTTTGAGGACAGAGTCTGGGATTGGTTTGTCTCAATCTCATTACATCGAGGGCATGCTGAAGACATATGGATATTTTGATCTGGCTGAGTTATCTGTTCCATATGACTACAACCAGAAGCTCCATAGCAATACTGAAAGAACTGTAAAGCAATTGGAGTACTCAAAGGTTATTGGTAGTCTGATGTATGCAATGCGTTGCACCAGGCCAGATATCGCATTTGCAGTGGGGATGCTAAGTAGGTTTACGAGCAATCCAGGTAAGGAACACTGGAATGCAATCCAGAGACTGATGAGGTACTTGAAGGGTACTCTCAACTATTGTTTGTTCTTCTCTGGTTATCCATCAGTTGTAGAAGGTTTCTCAGATGCTAGTTGGTGTTCAGAGCCAGACGAGTCTAGATCGACTGGAGGCTTTGTTTTTACCTTGGGAGGTGCTGCGATTTCATGGAAATCAAAGAAGCAGACCATAATAGCTAAGTCTTCTATGGAGTCAGAGTTTTTTGCTTTGGAAGGTGCTGGAGATGAAGCTGAGTGGCTCAAAGATCTTTTGCTAGATCTTCCGTTGAAGAAATTGCATTTGTCGGCAATTACTATCTTTTGTGATAATCAAGAGGCCAGCACTGTTGCAGAAAACAAGCTCTTCAATGGAAGAAAGAGGACTCTTCGTCTGAAGCACAACTATATATCGGATATGATAAGTTGAGGAATCATTGCAGTGATCGATGTTCGATCATCAGAGAATGTTGCTGATCCTATGACAAAAGGTCTGAAAAGAGAATTGGTCATACAGACATCCTCCAGAATGGGACTTATGTCCATTTGAGGTATGAAAATTTGCATTTGAATTATGGTCATTTGCATTTGGGAATGGTCTTTTGTGTTTATATCTACCATTGTAATGACATTTATGGTTCAAAGACTTGTCTACCTAACTTTGTCATTCATGGTTCAAAGAATAAAACACAAGTAGACGGATTCATGATTGCTTGCATTTGTTGCACAAGGGTCTCATTGCATCTATTGCAGTTTTTATTTTATATTTTTCCCTATTTGCACCAACATTTTCATGGTGGACACAAATTTCAGTTATTTATAATTGTTTCAAGACTTTGTCTTAGGTTGTTCTGAGTATGATCTAGGATGTGAACTATTTTGTTTTGTTGTTATTCTTTGATTCTTTTTCTATAGATATTTTTGCTTATAAACTTTATGTCCACTTCTTTGTCCTGCTTTGGGTGCCGTAGCTGCTTATCCGTTTGGTTATTCTTCTAAATTGGTACATGTGTACAATGATCTTGGCCCATGACTTGAAAATTACATTAATTTAACAGTTATGTAAAAATAAATTTTCAAGTTGACAGGAAAACACACACCTACAATTTTGTGCCGCACTCAACTTCCATAATTTGTCTCTCTGATTCAAGTGTTGAGATTTAGGCATTGCTTACAAGCTAAACCAACCAGAGACTCATTATCGAACATATGGTTAGACTATGTTTTTTCTTAAGCCCATTTTCAAAAACACAAGTCCACCCCTCATCCCTCATTGCAATGCCACATCCTAGAAAATCAAATATAGAATAATTAAGCATGTTACACTGTGGAGGGGTGGTCAAGCTCTTTTTTGTTGTTAGTGTTGTATACCAACAAAACTTATTTTTGTTTGAATATTTTATTTAAACAAATGATAATTTATTTTTTGGATAATAATATCCTGATTCTTTATTGGCATGCTATTTTATTGTTTTGGTATGATATTGGCATAAGGTTCCTTAGTTAACTTTGTACAGATAACATACTAATTACAAGAAAAATGGTAATTACCGACGTTCCTTTATCGACGTTTCAAAAGAATGTCCCTAATTATCTATATACACCGACGTTTATATAAAGAATGACGGTGAAGGGTTATTTCTGCGCCGCTAACTTCTCCCGCCTATGTTTTTGGAAGGTTGCTAAAAGACCTCATTTACCGACGTTTTCTAATTAAGTCGATCAGCTAATCGTCACTGTAACTATTGGGAAATTATTCACCGAAGGCCAAAAAACGTGCACGACCTCTTCTCTAACCCTAACCCTCATATTTTCCTACTCTCTGACCTCTTCTCTAACTTGAAATCTCAAATCTCGTTGTCTTCTCTAACCCTAACCCTCATATTTCCCTAATCAGCTATTCTCTAACCTGAAATCCCTAATCTCTTTCTCTCTTCTCTAGCCCTAACCTTCAAATCCGTATATATGTGGTTTTTGTTAGGAAATGATCCTAACGGTGGATATGGATGTTGCAAGATCGACGGTCAAGATCATTTGGTGTGAAAAGGTATAAACGTTTGAAAAAAAGAGACGTTTGGGGAGAGGGATCTGCGCGATGAGGAGTCGCATCTCTTCCCACAAACGCTTATAAAAGGAACTCTTGGGTCCTATTTGCTCACATCGAATTTGTTTCAATCTTTGAGAATCCACTCTTGAAGAGAAAGAAACCGGTCCCTATCACCGTGTATTGTGTAGCAAAGAGAAACCTTAAGGGAAAGAAAAACAACATTCATGGCTTCCGGTATGTCTTTTTCTCATTTCAATTTATTCAATATTGTTATTTGTGATTTTCTCAATGTTGAATCGCTAAGATCCGTTGCCGGTGTTCATATTGTATAGAACACTAACAGTTTTATCTGTTTTATTTTTTGTTGCATTCAAGGGATTTAACGAGGAACGATTGAGGGCTTCCCAGATCGTCTGTCTTTCACTGAAAGGTATTGTTCTCTTCATTTCCTCCCTTTATCGTTTTGTTTTGTCTGAATCTGATTTTTCATTGTATCTATGATTTTTTTTTTCATCCAACTTTCAGGTTTTCATTTACCTAATTCCACAGTTCAATTCACTCTAAATCCTCTTCATTTCCACGAAAAGAGCCCTAAATTGACAGGTATCGTTCTTCTCCTCTCTAGATTTCGGGGCTAAATTGTAGATTTGTTCTAAACATGTTTAAGCTCATACCTGTTTTAGTTGATCATTGGGGATCTATTTCAATACATATTCTTTTTTCTATGACCTTTGCAATTATCAGCTGAAGAAGACTATACATTAAATTGAATTCTTCTAACCCTATGTGCTATATTGAATACATAATTTTTTCAGTAACTTTTTTTATTTTCAAGAACCACATTAGATTTTTTGTAATGGGGTTTTCTTTCGTATGGGAATTCTGTTTTGGATTGGGTTCTGAAAGACGGATTTTTGTGTGTTTTCCTCCTTTTTGACTTGTTGTTCTCTTCTTATACTGTTTTTTTCTTCTTCTTTTGTGTTGTATACTGGGAAATGTCTTCTATTTTTTGTATATAGATATTCTTGCATTGGGGTTTTTATGATCTGAAATTGCATTTTTGAAGTTTATTGTGAGTACATGGTCAACCTGCAATTATATTTTTTTGAATCTGCTTCAAGTTTCTTGCTTGCATTTTGAAGCTACAAGAACAAATTCATAAAGTTTGGTGCATAGTCTCGCAACCATGAGGTTGTGTTCAAGATTTTTTTTTAGTTTGAATTATATGCCTCAAATCAATTTGTTGAAATTTCAGCCTTATTTGTATTACCCTGTTCAAGCATTATTTGGATCCATCATTTGAGTAATGTAATAATTTTATTGTTATATGATATGGAGATTATGGAGGTTTGGGTCTGTTACATCTATCCAAGTTGACGAGAGCGACTTTTCCAAGCCTGTTTTGTCGTCTTCAAATTAATATAGAGGGCCTTCTACATATAACATGGGTGGTCTTCCTCTTCGAGTCTTACAAATAAATAGTTCAGATGTGCATGTGGGTGTCCTTCCTTGCATATGTTAACACTTCAATTCAGTTTCATGTCACATGCCAAACAACTCAAAAATCATCAAAATATATGCCAACATTTAAAAAAGTGCTATTGAAATCAAATTGTTGAGTATGGATGACATGATATAGCAAACAGGGTACCAAACATCGCATTCCTAGAATGCACACAAAAATTAATAACTCAGAGTTCTATAAATTGTTAAGTATACTCAATTGTTTTCTTTTCCCTTATCTTTTGCGATTTGTGCATCTAACCCTGTTTCTAATACATAATAGCTATCCATATTCTTTTTAGATAATTTTTGTGCCAAGAGGAGAGAAAGTGAAGCCAAACCAAAGCTATCAAATGGAAGTAGCGGCCGAGTTTCCGAGAAGGTAAGCTTATTATAATGCTTCTACAAGTTCATGCATGTTAAGTTGTATTCAATGATCCACCTTACTCACTAAGAGGCTATTTTTTATGTAAGTTACATTGTGAAGTGGGTATGATTCCCATATTGAGTCCGATTGAACATAGGTTTTGCATTCCAAGGTCTATGATGTTCACAAAGAGGCCAATGTTGCATGTTCTGGCATTCCATCAACATTGCTCCAAAGGATGCAAGGTAAGAAACTGTAAAGTTTTAATGCAAAGTAGCTACCCTAAGTTCTGTAAAGGAGTTGTCCTATTATGCAAATTTGAGAAGGAGCTACCCTAAATTAAGGAGCTGTCATAAGTCAGTATTGTAATTGTGAGGATCTCTCAACTCTCACATTCCTTTCCACTAGTCTTACATGTAAACTGCAATAGTGTTTACAGGCTTGCAACTCATCACAATATATGTGGGTTGGGATTTGCTAGGGACCATCGCAGAAAGACATTTCGTGGCCTGCTGTTGCATTTGAGAGGAGCTGCACAACAGATTTTGTCTTATTCAATTAATTCATGGCTGCTCTCACATGAAACAGCCATCCATGAAATGCCTTTCTGCGATGGTCCCTAGCAAATCCCATGTGGGTTACTAGTAATATCATATTTTGATAAGCAGGCGAACTCATCTTGTCTTTTTTTTTTTGGGCTGCTGAGAGCGTTTTGGGAATTGTAACAGCCTTTAACATGCATTTCATTTCAGCACTTACACTAGCAATACGATGCATTTATGTCCTCCAATATGCACTAATTCTCAAAATATGTTTCAACAAGAGCTATATACATGGGATCGGTTTCTGTGGGCTTGTGAGCTCTGCTATTCAAATAGCATGAAACTTATTTTCACTGACGGCAAGTTGAGGACATGCTTGGTTCCTATTGCAGGCCTTCTCAATCACTTGGTATGCAATCTAAGAAATTTTCAGTCAGTGTTACAAATTTACAATGTCTTTTGTAGTTTTCTTAATTTTTCCACTATTACAGATATGCCGTCACATGTTGCAGTATGGTAGATTAGATTTAGCATCAAAGTCTTTAAAGTTCCCTGTATTGAGACCTTGCACAGGAGGCAAGCAGTGCTATCTTAGATATGGGAGCTTCTATGGTAAGCTTATTAATGCTTTAAAGCTTATTATTGCTTATTACTCCAAAGGAGCCAAATCGTTTGCACATGTATTGCAAGATAGAAAAGCCCAAATCGTTTACTAATTGCAATCTAGAAAGAATGGTACAATTAGGTAAGCTTATTAATGCTTTTGAGGAGGTACTTTCTTTTTTATGTTACCATCTCTATTACCTTATCTCTTTCTTTTTTTATAATGGAAGTGTTCCTACTTGTTTGGTTGATCTAGTAAATGTTATTTTATACTAACAGTATAGCTTTCTTGGGTTTTCTTTCCATGCCCAATGTTCTTCACTTCCCATTTTTTGAGTCTAAACTTTTTGCCTCTATATTTAGGGAATGATGTAATTTAAGGATAGAAAGGATATGAGGGAGTTTTTCCAAGCACAACCAAAGACTAGGTGACTGGTACATTTATGGGAGGAATGAAGTAAATGCTCGGCGATTGCCTCATTGTCAACTTTGTGAATTCTATTGGAACCTAAATGATGTAGAACCTGGATGTATATGGATTATTTTTTTTGTAACTAGGTGACCGATACATTTAGTTTGTATAAATAATCTTCAGCTTTAACAAAGTGTAATGCAAATTATTTGTGAGATTGTGAATGTGCTTGTGAATGTGATAGCAGTTGCTACTAAATGTGTATTACAATAATATCAGGTTCATTTACCATAGAAGAGGACATTGATGAATGAAAATTATATATAAAAAAAAAATTACATCTACACCGGCGTTCTAATAAAGTACAGGGATTTGCTAGGCAATTTTGAAGAAAGCCATTTTGGGGCTCACTTTTTGATGCGTGTGGATGCGTAAGGAAAATGTTGAATCACAAAAGAAAAAAGATCAACGTTTCTCCATTGAAGAAACCCATGAATCAGCAAGGTACCTTGAATTGACAAGGAAAAAGAAAGAGAAAACTGAAATTTAATTCCATTCAAGATCTGAGTTTTACATACACGGCAGATACATATTTATAGAACATCTTGTTTCGTAATTTCTCTCAACCAAAATACTAAAGTATTACTAACAATCATAATCCAATAAGTATTCTAACCTATCTTTGATAAGAAATTCTAACTTTCTAATAAATCTACAGAACCGTCTTGCATCACTTTTTAAGGAGAGAACAGTCACATGTGGGCATTACTTCATGAAGTGAGCCGTGAAATGGCCTTCTCTTTCTGCAAAATGGCTTAGCAAAGCACTAAAGTATATAATATAATTTTTTTCCTAAAGACTGGTAATTGCATAATAAGTGGGCATTACTTCGTGTCTAGTGTCACGGGGAAACAACTAAGGCAACCCAATCTTCGCAGAGCGCTCCGTGCCACTGGAATGCAGTTGGTATTTTGGGCCATTAATTTCTAGTGAATTATTCAGGGGTAGTCGCTAAGAGCACCTTTGGTGGGCACTTCTAGTTGAAAGGGTTGGTTAGCCAAACTCTTTAGGTGGAGTTGGCCCCGTGACATGCTGACCCCTCCACCGATAGGCCTAGCAGGTGTGGGCCAAAACCTTGGTGGTTTGCTTGTGGGTTGTGCGAGGACTTGCTTGGGCATGCGACGCACACAGCAGGAAATCATACTGCAGCTTATGTGCGTGCCCTAAGGGAGCTTTGGGTGCAGACTGAGAGTTTTCCAAAGGAATGCTCCAGTTTCTTTAGTCGAGGACGGGGGCCAAAGATAATACATGTTGGGTTTGGTTCCGACATGCATTGCGCATTCGGACCGATGCAGGGGGCTCGCTATAATACTTTCCTTCTGTACCATGGTACGTCTTGTGGGTAGGCCAGTCCCTAGCTTTTTTATGAGTTCGTGCCGGCGCGACCTCGATTTCTCCCACGAGGTATACACCTTGCAGATCAGTCCATGGAGCATGCCTGCTTCTTGAATGACCAAGCCTTTTTGCTTGGTGGATTTGTGTGTGCCAACATCATGCCTTGTACTGGTTGGGCTTTGCATTGGCCTTCAAGGCCTGATGTTCTATGTACTCGTGATACTGGCTAATTACGAGAGTGGGTTCAGAGTTGGTTTGGGCAAGTCTAAGCTCAGTAGCTTCATGAAAGGTTTGATGGCCGTTAGCAAAGTATCTAGAAGTGCATGTCAAGATCTTAGCCAAGAAGCATGTTGAACAACTTAGAGATTGTGTGCACATATGAAACATCAAGAGGTGTTGGCGTGTAGGACCGAAAGCCTTGCACGGGTAAAGGCTTGCTTTAGCATATACGTATGTTGAGGCGCCGCACGGGTTACTCCACTGCTAAAACAAGAGGCCCGTGACACCTAGACTCATGAGAGATTGGAAAACGTTGAATCCAAAATGGTTGAATATCCTAGAGTATGTGAGTTGTTTGAGATGAGATCCATCATTTTAATTAGATGGAAACGTAGCATGATGCTCTCTCCATAGTTTTGAGCCAATCATCAATTTTTCATTGAGTACAACTATTACAAAGCTTACATTCTCTTGAAATTTCATCAAGTACAACTATTTACAGAGCAAATCCTAGGCAACCTGGGGCAGCACAATAGAGAAGTCTATTGACATAGATGAAAATTATGTTGAGGAGATCATAACTCACTAGAGTTAAAAAGAGTTTTGATCGACTTTGTAAGGCAAAACACAGACACACACAGGCAAGAACGCATAAGTTAAGAGTAAAGTTGGGTGAGTCAATGAAACGGGAGGGTTTTGTGATACCAAATAATAATGCAGGGGCGGGTAGAGAAGCGCAAACTTAAGGGTATTTGCGTGTATTCTTGGCAGAACCAAAGTGGTAGATCACAGCAAACTCGGCGACAATGATGGCATGCAGCAGATGGCTTGCGAAGGGGCGACAACAAGCAGCAGATGGCTTGTCTTCCCGCAATGGGATGAGGAAACGAGTGGGCGGGACAAAAACTGATTTTTTTATTAATCAAACGGTGTAAAACGTTTACACAGAGTCTATATTTATATACTTTTCTATAAAACTCCTACTAAAACTCAACTCCTAACATCTCTAACTCAAATTTCTATCCTAATCCAACTACAACTAAGAAATAAAAGAAAAAGAGATTCCTAAAGTTTCTCCTACACTTGGACGTCAGCCGTTGATCTAGATGCCGATGTGATCTCCTTGCCCTTTGATGATCAGCTTTCGATGCATTCTTCCACAACAATTTCTAACGGATCGATGATCTGGACCGTTGAATTTGTGGTCCGAGGTGTGCTTGCATCATTTTGAAGCTATGGTTTGTAGTAAAATGCCATAGGCCATGTTTGCTAACCATGAAAAAAACTTCCATGAAATATTCCTATGCCCTACTTTGTGAGAGAGGCTAAAATAGGACAGAATTGAGTAGGCCGAAGTAGAGATAGCATTAAAAAAAGAAAACTACAAGAAACTCCCGAGATCAAAACATATCTACAAGAATCCCCAAAAATTTTCATAATTACCAATGGTGCAATTTTGTGCCTTAAATAGCTTTTAATTTTTTCTTTTCCCCATTTTACCCTAATGATCTCTCCATCACCGGAGGCAACATTAGATCCTCTGAAAATCTCCCTCTCTCTAAAAAAGGCGACATCAATCTCTAATGAGATTTTATATGGTGTAAGCCGGTATGGTTACTTTTCAAAAAATATTGTATGGGCCACACCTTAGTATGATCCAAACCGTTCATTTGATGGGCACACCCTAGGATGATCCAAACCGTCGATTTGATGGGCCACAACTTAAATTGATTGTGGCCTAAAAATCATTTTCATAGGATGATCCCAACCCTCTAATCTATATAGGTTTCCATAATATGCAGTTCCTCTATAGATCAGAGGGTTGGGATGATCCCATGGAAATGATTTTTGGGCCACAACCTATTTACGTTATGGCCCATCAAATCCACGGTTTGGATCATCCTACAGTGTGTCCATCAAATTGACGGTTTGGATTATTTGTGCCACGTAGAGTACTTTTTGAAAAATGAGGATAGAGTTGTTGTGCTCGAGCCCAGCTAAACTTCGCTGTGCTCGAGCACAGAAACAGGGTCGGGCCACATTTTGGGTGCGATCCAAAGCATTCATTTGATGGGCCCTTTCATGGGTAGGTGTCCACCAAAAATCAGCTCCATTGGATCACCTTAGGGTGTCCATTTGTGGGGCAAAAAATGGACAGATTTGTGGACAAACAGTATCTGTCCATTTTTGGCCCCTAATGGACACCCTAAGGTGATCCAATGGAGCTGATTTTTGGTAGGCCCCACCCATGATGGGGCCTTCCAAATGAATGGTTAGGATCACCCCCCTGTTTCTGCGCTCGAGCGCAGCTAAGCTTTGCTGCGCTCGAGCGCAGTAACCCTTTTCTCTTGAAAAATAACCAGACCGTCTTATACCATATACGACGGATGTTGCGTTTTATAAGAGAGATATATTTAGACGATTTAACGTTGCCTTTATCATTTAAGTGAGAGATTTTAGGGATTTCTAAGTTATCTACAACTAAGGGGTAAAATAGGTAAAAGAAATAATTAGAAGTTATTAATGTCAATTGGTAATTATGAAAATTTTGGGGGATTCCTGTAGATACGTTTTTATCTGGGGGACTTTCTAGTAGTTTTCCCAAAAAAAACCAAAACAGTAGTGAAAAGAAAGAGGAATGCTAAACTCGGGCGCTCTTGTGAAAGTGCTATGAAAGGGTGCCCCCATTGGATGCACGTCACCATAGTGCTTTCAACATCTTTTGATTTTACCCTATTATAAATGCACTATGGTTACGTGGATCCAATGGGGGCGCTGTTTAATTAAAATTAAAGAAAGCATAGTTTGGAAAGGCTTAAAATCAATAAAATTAATCAATTTAAGCAGCTTAAAATCCAATTTAGAAATACCATGTTTGCTAGAAACTCAAAGGCATCGTCCATTTTTGTTTCTACATTCAAGCTATCATCTATATTACTAACATTACTATCAACACATCCCATCTTATCAAAGAAAATACGAGGAATGCTAAAACAATCGATGTTTAAGACTAATACTCTAGTAATTGTCCCATAGTCTGAGTCACAAGAGTGTGTGATTATTGGGATCACACCCATAAGGAGATGGTATTGATCTGTGTGTACACAGTGTAGGAAACAGCTGAACCTGCCCCAAATTTGGGTTAATGCCAATGAAAAAGGATGAACGACTTGCCACTATTTTTTCAAGAAATGCCTCGTTTGGGTACAAAACTAGAAAAAAAAATATAACTAACCAAATTATAGTTTCTCCCCTTGTAGTTCCAATTCGGTTGACAGAACAAGCCAAATTGCAAAGTTCTAATTTCTTTGGAAAATAAAGAAACTGAGAGTGAAAATCTTTCAAGAAAATTTTACAAATGAGTGCATGAACGAATCCTATGTAATGAAATAAATCCTTTGCAGTCTCCTATCCCAAAACTGCAACTAAACTAAGAATATCACTAAGATATTTGGAGACTCTTAAAAAAAGCTACTAAACCAACTCCAAACAGAGACTACCCAAAGATATCTCATGGACTAACACCAACTTAGGCAACCCAAAACAGCAGCACCCAAAATAGAAATCCCCAAATCTTGAAATATAAAAAAGAAGAAGGGTTAACTTTGTCATTTGAGTAAAAATGTAAGGGGAAAAATAGAAAGTTAACTCGTACTTAGAAAGTAGGGCCTTTTGGTGTCCTACTTAATCTCCTATCTATACGTAAAAAAGTTAGAAAGGCAAACGTGAGATCAATTCAAAGTGATTTTTGTAGTGCCCTATATCCTAATCGATTACTCATGAGCTTGAGGAATAAAATAGAGCGAAATTACCAGAAAAGAAAACAAGATCTTACTGAAAAATTAAGCTTTGATCTTGTGAGTATACAGACTATATTTTTCTCTGCTTTTATATAATTCTTCTGTATTTTTCTTTACTTCTCTTAGGCCCTTTGTTTGAGATTATGATTACTGATGGTGAATCTCCGAACCGATTATTCGACTCAAAAGTAGGCCCTGTTCGTTTCAGATTATGACAACCCATTGTCAGCCCAAAACTTATTATTGGACTCAAATCAAAACCTATTATTTCTCAACTCAAATTGAGTCCAATAATAGGGTTTTGGCTGACAATCGGTTATCATAATCTGAAACAAACAGTTCCTTAGGCCTTGTTGTTTTGAGATTATGATAACCCATAGTGAGCTCCCAAACTGATTATCGGGCTCAAAATTAATGTGATTTGAGCCCATTAATCGGTTTAGAGACTCACCATTGGTTGACATAATCTCAAACGAGCAGGGCCTTAATGTCGAATAATTGGTTTGGGGCTCACCATTGGTTGTCATAATCTCAAACCAACAGGGCCTTAACTAATTTTCAGCTTCTGTGTATTCTAGGAAAGATTCAATACTAAAAAACTAATTAAAGATTCCAAAGAAAGGCCAATGGATACGGATAGAGATAGTAAGTGGTCTGAACTTCCAAAAGACATCATGGAGCTCATCTTAAAGCGTCTAATCCTAGCAGATTATGCGGTTTGGCGCTGTCTGTGTCTCATGGAGATCGGCGGTTGTGGAGAAGTGTTATCCTCCGGCGCCTCAAATCCCATGGTTATGGATTGATTCAAAATTTGAGATTCAGAGTTTCTACAGTCCCTCTGACGATAGAGTTTTCAAGTTTCATTTAACAGGGATTTGTCCATTAGACTGTTGTGGTTCTTATAAGGGCTGGATGATCATCAGGGGAATTAATGGAACAAGCTATCTCTTAAACATGTTATCAAGAGCAAAAATTCAACTTCCATCCTACCATGGCCTCAAGTTTTGGAAGGCTATTCTGTCATCAGAACCCTCTTCTAATGAAACAACTATAGTTGTGGCCATAACATATAATAATGCATTGGTATTCTGTAGACTGGGAGATAAGGAATGGACTGCCTTTGACGAACCACATAGTATCGCTTATGATATTGCATTTTCTAATGGATTATTGTATGCAATTAATGATAGGGAAGAACTTATAGTTTGTTCATTAGGTACCCCTTCTAAAGTCTGGAGTGTACTTGTGCTAAGAGATTCCTGTTGGCAAGCTAATTTGGTGGAATCTTGTGGAGAATTGTTCATGGTTAGAAGGTGTCAGGATGTGAAGTTTCAATTTCGATCGGAACTATTCAAACTAGATACAAGTGTTTCTCAATGGATTCAGATAAAAATCTCTTTTGAAGAAGATCCATTGTTCTGGAAATATTTCTCTAATCCCAAATTTCTAGGTTATTGGAGGAAGTGCATTTATGTGGTTGACAGGAAATGTGAAGATTCGAGAGGGATCTTATTTTTTCACCTAGGAGATGGTAGTATTGTGCAACCTCTTCATATGAAAAGGTCCTCACACCATATTTCATACACTTGGGTTACACCAGATTAACGATAGCGAGAGTTTTTTTTTTTTTTTTTCTTGATTTTTTAAGACTTTGTTTCAGTTTGTTCATCATCTTATGTAGGATATGAATTCTCGGGTATTGATTGAAGGATGTGTTGGAAAATTTGTTGAGGGTACTGTTGATGATAGAAAACAGAAACTTGTTGCTTCAAGGCGTGATATCACTTTCCTTAAGACAAGATTCGCCCCCACTAGTAGTGTGCAAAGGGGATCCGCGAATTGCCTCCAAGATACAATGAAGCCTAGTAGGGAAGCCCTACTAATGTTTGATGACGCGTAGCACTAGCGGAATCAAACCCGAAATCCCCTTCCGAAATTTCAAGCCTTAGAGAAATCTCTAGATTATGTTTCTGCAGAAAAACAGTATCTAGAACAGTAAACAAAAGAAAAACAGTATGTAGAAATACTTGGGGATTTTAGTAGGAGTGTAGAAGAGAGTGTAAAGTCAGTCAGAATTGCCAATTCGATTTCTATGTGAAATAAGAAGTTTGCACATTTTTTATAGACCATCTGGTGTCTTTTCAGTGTGAAAAACACCTCTACAGGGCACCTTTCCAGAATGTTTGAAATCTGACCGTTAGATCGCACCCATTGATATTGAATGGTCCTGATCGATTCTAGAGGTGACTGTTGGTTTGAGTAAATCCTCTCTCCAACCCAGTCATCGTTAGATCAATCATCTATGGTGTGGATCGCACCCCCTTGGCACATGACCGTTGGGGAAAGGGACACAACCCATTTGATCACACCCTTTGACCGTTGGAGTCATGGGCCCGTTGGGCCGACCGTTAGGCCCGAACCGAAACGGGCCCACCGTTAGGAAAGTGCGCCTAAAAAAGCGCCAATAAAGCGCCACTATGCGCCCTATAGCCCATTGCCCACGCCGCGCGCGCGCGTGCGCGTGTGCGAACGGTGCGTTGCACCGTCCCGCGGGTCCAACCATGGGTTCAACCCAATGTGCAATCAACAAGAGTTAGAAAAGGTAGTGCTTTATAAGCCCTTCTCTTTCTTTTCTCTCATCCGATGTGGAACTATCTTTTTCAACTACACTTCTACATCCTTTTGTAAAAGCAAATATTTCCAAGAAAACTTTTTCTTTTTCCCAAACGCTTTTGATAAAACATTTTCCAAAACACTAAAACATGTAATATACATGATTTTGAAAATGCAAAATCACTAACAGGATGATGGGAGTATTTTCATAGTGGACACAAATTACAGTTATTTATTTTTTGTTTCAAGACTTTGTCTTTGGTTATTCTGACTATGATCTAGGACGTGAACTATTTTGCTTTATTGTTATGCTTTGATTCTTTTTCTATAGATATTTTTGCTTACAAACTTTATGTCGACTTGTTTTGTCATGCCTTGGGTTTGCTAGCTGGTTATCAATTTGGGTATTCTTCTAAATTGGTGTTATCTTTGAGATCTATCTCCCTCACATGTATACGATTGTCTTGGCCATGACTTGAAAATTACAATAATTTACAGTTACGTAAAAGTAAATTTTCAAGTTGAGAGGAAAGCGCGCACACACAATTGTGTGCCGCCTTTCAACTCCCATAATTTGTCTCTATGATTCAAGTGTTGAGATTTAGGCATGGTTTACAACCTAAACCAACCAGAGACTCATTCTCGAACATATGTTTTTTCTTAAGCTCATTTTCAATAAACCAAGTCCAGCCCTAATCTCTCATTGCAATGCCACATTTTAGAGCCAACATGTTTGTGATTGAGGAATCATCATCACAAGATATGAGTCTTGGGTTTTTTGTAGGCTAAAAAATAGTTCGTAGACTACGATGGTGATTGTATATCTTATCCAATTTATGGTTAACACATGTCTTGTTGTTATATAATAGGGAGACTTATCTCAATCATATGGGTGGGCTCTGAGCAGATATGTGCCTATATATAACACGTATATACATTGAATATGATACTAATAGATATAACACTTGACACTAGGGCTGCAACTCGAGCAGGGTTTTACCCGACCCGCATCGACCCGACCCGAAAATAGCCTGGGTTGGGTTCAGGTTTCATGGGTTTCGGGTCGAGCCGGGTTGAGCAATCAAAAGCCCTCATGAATCTCGGGTTGAGCCGGGTTTGAAGGGGCCCGACCCGACCCGAGTTACATAAGTTATAGTGTGTACATTTTTTTCTATTGTTAGTTAAAAGTTAAAAGTGAAAACCCACGCACCCACTGTTATTGTATGTGAGTGTAATTTCTGCTTCTATGAATTGAGTTGATTCAAGTGTTTGATTCAGCATTGTTTGATTGTAATTACAACATTGTTTGATTACACCATTGTTTGATTCAAGTGTAATGTGAGTGTAATTACATCATTGTTTGATTCAAGTGTAATGTGAGTGTAATTTCTGCTTCTATGAGTTGAGTTGCCTTGCCAAATAAGAATTTTCCTTAAAAAATTGCGTCAGTGTGAAAAAACCCGAACCGACCCGAGATTTATCATGGGTAGGGCCGGGTTTGAGAATCGTGGGTTTTACAAAAAAAAACCCGACCTGAGATATTTCTCGAGTAGGGTTGGGTTCTCCAAAACCCGACCCACCCGACCCGAGTTGCAGCCATACTTGACACCATGAGTTATTAGGAGACAAGGAATGTCATTGAACAGTGCCTATCCTCGTGAAATGGGTATAAATATCAGGATGAATTGAAGCGAAGCAAAGTCACCCACGCTAGCACCAGCCATAGCACAATGCCAAGTGCAAAACTAGACACATTGTATGTCCTATCCTTTTGCCCCACGGCGTACTTCCCTTGCTGGCCCCACATTGTTGTTTTCTTGCACAACATTATTCTTGGGTGTGGTGACACCATGGACTTAAATTTTGGTTTTGGTTTCGGTTTCTGTCCCTATTGGAACTGATGCTTTTTTTTTTTTGCAAATTTCTTTTATTTCAGCCAAAATTATTATAATTTCAGTCAAAATGACATGATTTCGGGTGAATTTGAAACCAAAAACTACAATTTTGGTCAAAATGCCCTATTTTCAGGCGAAATTGAAACTGAAATCCGAATTTATTGATTTCGGACCCAAATTTCAGCCGAAATTTAAAACAATGGGTGACATGGAGCGTAAAGCCAGAAGCTATCGAAGAAAATTTAAATCTAATGTAGGTTTGGAAACATGAGATCCAATATGAAATCTAGGAAAAATGTGCATTAAATTTCATAAGAAGAGGGCTGACTTTGCAAGAATTTAGAGACTGCTTTTCAAATCAAATCTTAAATTTTATTTCTCAATAAACTATGAATGAGAAAAAATTAATCAATACAAATTCATACGAACTAAGAATAGTAAAGGAAGATAATGTAGAGAAAATGGAGAGAATTTCCAAGAAGGAAATGGAAAGTTACAACTCTTCAAGTGATCTTGCATTCGACAATATTTACTCAGAGGAAGGTGCTAGATTTTGCACTCGATAAGATGAACCGATGATCCGAAGAGGAAATGCATATCAATTCATGACGATGCAAATCTCTAAGGCTCTGTTCACTTGTTTTCCCGGGAAAGGAAAGGTATCTGACGTGGCAAAATGGAAAAGAAAAGAAACTGTGATTTTCCCTTGCTTTCTCGCTGTTCACTTGCCCAGAAAGCGAGGGAAAATATGCAGGAAAGTTATTTTCTCATTGTTCACTTGCCCAAAAAGCAAGGAAAAATATGCAGAAACTCATATTAAACATATTTTGCACATACCCAAAATATAGATATACACACATTAGTTCATATATAAATGGTTCAACTAAAAATACATAAACATCACAAAGCCAAACGGCGCAGAATGCGCCCCAATATCTCCACTCGATCCATCTCGTCCAGAGAAAGGAAGGCCCCAGCTTCCTTCTGATGCCCATGCAGGTGAACATAAGCAACAATGAGCTCACCTCTAGCGAAACCATCAATGTTCAACACGGCATCTTTGAGGTCAGGGAGGCTGTGTACCTCACTAGTAGTAATTTTGGCATCAGCAACCATTTTAATGCCCAGCATATAAAACCCTAATGTGAGTCAACATACCTCATAAACAAGTAGAAAAAGTCTAAAATGCTACTGTCATAGGTACTAACCCCACACCAATGGCTAACCCAAAAAACCAAGGAACATTGTGGATGTCCTCTTCACGCTTGTCTTTCAAATCCTCATGGCTCTCAATATATGCATTTAAGGCTGCTTCTACCTCATTCCTTGTGGCATAGGAGGGATAAGATGCCCCACTATACCTGTTCACTTGAAGGTGACAGTCTGCCCAACTCTCGAATATGCCCATATGCCGTCCCTTGAAAACCACATAAAACTTATCCTTCGCCATTACCTGGTACCACATAAACAACACATAAGCAATTTTTCCAACAATAAATGATAGATAAACAACGTTTACTTAGATGAGAGGCAAATATCATCCATGGATAAACAACATTTAGCCAAAGATCCCAATCTTCACATAAATCTAATATATCTAAACATTACACCCATCCATAAAACCAATAGTTTCAGCAAACTATTACAAACATAGTTCCATCCATAAAACCAAGTTCCATCTATAAAACCAACAACACATAGTTCCATCAAACAAATACACCCAAACTATATAAACATAACACATACATAGTTCATAAGTAAAATGTTCATAAGCAACCCATAGTTCCATCCATAAAAAGACCTAAGAACAAAAAAAAACCATTAATCGAAACGGTTCAAGACATAGACCCAGCCAAACGGCGCAGAATGCGCCCCACCATCTCCACTCGGTCCATCTCCTCCAAAGAAAGGCATGCCTCACCTTTCTTGTGATGCCCGTGCAGGTACACATAAGCATCAACGAGCTCACCTCTGGGGAAACCCACAATGTTTAGCACTACATCTTTCAGGTCAGGGAGGCTATGCACCTCAACAGTAGTAATTATGGCATCAACAACCCTATTAATGCTGGAAGACACAACCTGCAACTCTGATAGAAGTGCAGCATTAGGACGCTTCTTGGACTTCTTCCCACCACTAGCAGAAGTTGGGCCCCTGATAGGAGAAGAGTCATTGTAGCCCATGCTAACATCTACGCCAGGTGTAGATGAAGAAGTTCTACCACAAGGCGGAGTACGAAGGAAGCTGTCGTCCATATCATCGAGCCAAACCGGAAGGGTCGATGAAGAAGCACCATGTGTGTCCTGCGTCGTCTGAGTGGGATCCCTTCTTACATCTATGACATCTTCCTCACGTGTGTAATCATCATCGCAGACCGCTTTCATTTCTTCGTAGAGGGGATACCGTTTGCTAAAGAAGTGTTGGTGTTCTGGATGCAACTGTAAAAAGAGAAAGGAATTGTCACGGAATATTATTTAAACATGTAACTTATAAATGGAGGAAGCGATATACGAAAAATAAATATTACCCTCAAGTATTCATTCTTAACTTCTTCGTCAACCGATAACTTGCATATGGCTTCATCCCAGCCAAAGTCACTAAGATTTATGCTGGAGTTCAGAATCCTATACGTTGTCTTCAGTGTCTTCAACCGATTTTTCACATGCTCTTTCGTTAGGGTCATGTTGAGGACAGTAACCAGTTCCTGCGCAACAGCAAAATAAGCGCACTCTTTGAACCCAGCACCAGTTTTCTGCCCCTCGGCTATCTGATTCTTAAGGGCTGCCAAGAGAGCCCCATCCATAGTCTGATTCCATGAGACATTCACCTTCTTATCCGATGTACCTGTAGTTGCTGCCATCTCACTTGCAAATTTTTGAAACACTTCATATTAAAAATATTCAATCATAGAATTATAGATAACCAATAGGCATAAGCAATCATAGAAGTTACATTAACCAATACTGTAGCAAACATACAAATTACATAAACATATCTCAACTCAGCACACCAAATGAGTATCTATAAAAATAGTACACCACAAAGAAAGGAATATAAGCTACAGTTCCAACAAAGTACACATCGAAAATGTAAACACAGGTGCGCAACTGTTGCGACTATGTCGTTTCCTAACGACGACGACGTGCTTGGAAATCATTCCACATCTGATTCATGATTGTGGTTCGAATGTTACGACCTTCCCTTAAATCCTCGGCCCTGGTCATAGGAGGAGGAGGAACAGGTTCTTCCTCCTCTTCCTCTTCAGGTGGAAGCAATGCCAGCTCATCGTCAACATTTCTTCCTCCTCTTCCTCTTCAGGTGGAAGCAATGCCAGCTCATCGTCAACATCTTGAGTGTAGGCATCGTCAGGCATCTCCCTCCTAATGTGGTTGTGGACGCAGCAACATGCCAACACTATGTCGATCTGCTTGTCATAGGAATATATGGGTGCTGAATTTAATATGCTGAATCGCTTCTTTAGGACACCAAAAGTTCGCTCGATTACATTCCTCGCCGAAGAATGCCTTTGGTTATACAACTCCTCGGGTTTTGTAGGTCTGCGCCCTCTAATCTGATTGAGATGGTAACCAATACCTCAGATTGGAGTTATAAAATGGGACAGGCACGGATACTCGACATCACCAAGGTAAAACTTTCCTACAATCAAAGAAAGGATTATACTTAAATTAGCTATGTACTACGGGAACTGCATCGGTACAAACGGAATAATAAGGTAACTATTAACTGGCAAAATAGGAATCCCGTTCTGCATTGATATGGCAGATGCTAACACCCGTGAGTCCGATGCTGACCCCTCCCACCCACAAAGGACGTACGTAAACTTTAGGTCAAAGTCACAAGAGGCTAACACATTTTGGGATGGGAAGTGCTTACGACAAATATATCTTTTCTGAATATCCTGAGATACTTTTGCAGGAATGTGCGTCCCGTCAATTGCACCGATACAATCCTATAATATGGACATTCAGATGTCAACCATCACTGTGAACAGGCCTCAATTACTAACAACCTACAGTCGAAATACGTAGCTATCGTAAACGTACCTTAAAGTAAGGCATGAAATTAGGATTATCAAGGATTGCCCGTGGGGTCTCCCTTGATGGACGTACTATGAGCATGTATTGCAGAATGAGAACAGCATCGAGAACCTTATTAAAATACTTTGAAACAGTTGCCCAAGACCTTCTTGTCGTTGCCCTAGCAGTACGATTCCTTTCGTTGTGTGCAATCACACTTAAGAAAATCATAACTTGTTCCTCAACAGTGCAATGAATTGTGTCTTCCAGCAAGGTAGTGTTTCTGAAAAGGCCTACGAAGGTGCGGAAGCACCGAACATCCATACGAAGAAGAGCAACACAATGATCCTCTGCATTCGGGATACGTCTAACAAAGGTCCTACGAGTTAGGTACCTGCTTTCGTAAGGTGCTCTTGTAATATTCTGCTCTAGATATAGTCGAACCCTAAGCGTAACTGTAGCCGCCGCAGAGATTACTATAGCTGCAGCTCGAAGGGTCAACATGCGCCTATCTGCTGGCTGTCGAGGCATGATGGTAGCCCTACCAAATACTAAAAAAACACATAATTGAATATAAGAACCCAACCACTAAAGATACCATAACCACAGTCACAACAATTGAAATAAAACTCCCACATCGGCAACAATCATCCACAACGACAGACCCCCACATTGAAACCCCCGAAAAAACACAAAACCCTTCTTTACCAATTGCCGAATAAAACGGCAAGTAAACTGAAAAATGCAAGCAAGCATCCACCGAGGCATTTTATATTGAGAACCATGAAAGAGGCATTATATATATAAAGAAACAAAGAACAAGAAACAAAGAACCCCCAAATAAAATAGGCATTATAAACACTACAACAAAGAGGCATTATAGAAACAAAGAACCTTCATCTACACCCCTAATTGAAGCCCTATTTTCCAAAATACTATAAAAAATTAACAGATAAACACTACAATAAACTTCAAAAAAACTGAGCCCCTACTAAAATCACTACAATGAAAGCCTAATTCAAGCCCTATTTTCCAAAATCCGAGCCTAGATTTCCCAAATGCAGGCCCTATTTTCCCAAAAACCAGCCCATGTTCAACCCAAACACAGACATGAAAAAAAAAGAAAAAAAGAAGAAGAAGCTTTGTTGGAAAAGAAGCAGAAAAAAACCCCAATAAATGAGAAAAAACAATACTGAAATCTGGATTTGCAGAAAAAAGGAAAAAAATGGACAAAAGGAGGGAGAGGGAGACGAGATCTAACCTTTTTTTGGTTGGCCGGAGGAGAGAGCTCGCCGGAGAAGGTGATATCACTGGCCGGATTTGTCGAGAAGAGGACAAGCTTACAAATCTGAACCCTAAGAACCATAAAAAGAAGATTTGTTGGAAAAGAAGCATAAGAAAAAAAAACCCCAACAAATGAAAAAAAAAAAAAAAACACAGAAATCTGGATTTGCAGAAAAAAGGGAAAAAAAGGACAAAAGGAGGGACAGGGAGATGAGATCTAACCTTTTTTCGAAGTTAGCCGGAGGGTGACCTCGCCGGAGAAGATGAGAGGACAACTAAAACCGAAAAAAAGTATCAGAGAGAGAGAGAGAGAGAGATGCTAAGAGAGGGACAAACAGAGAGAGAGATGGAGCTTACCGGCTCTGCTATTCTCGCCGGAGAGACGCACTTGTTTTCCTTTGCTTGAAGATGAAGAAGAAAGAAGCATTGAAATTTTTGTGTGAAAGAGTGAAGAAGTCTCGTGAAAAGGGTTGTGAAAAGTCGAGCCCGTAACTTTTTCTCAGGAAAATCGCAGAATCTCGAGGTTTTGGTGAGAAAATATCTCACGACTTTGTGAGAAAGTTTGTTTTCCACGTAATATTTTTCGTATTACCACGTAGGTAATTCATTTTCGCGAGAAACCAACAGAACACCGATTTTTGGGGTTTCTCGGGAAAAAATACGCCCATTTCTTCTCATTTCCTTTCTCGAGAAGGCGAGTGAACAGAGCCTAATGGATGAAACCTCCATCTCCTCTCTTGGAACACCTCCAAGCTCCCCCCAAACTCCCAAAAAGTCAAAAAATTACATTTTCAAACTGGAACTAATCTCTATCCCAACCATCTAGTGATAGACATTTCAGCCCCTTTAAGTAGCCCACACATTAGTGATCAACACACTTACACTTTCGGCCCATTCACAAATTTACATTTGTAAGTCCACAATCACACACGCACCACTACCAAACCACATCATAGCTTCTACGTGAAAGCCAAATCATAGGTTTTTCATCTCTAAACCATGCCCTTGCCTTGTCTGCAAGTGTAAACCGATTAGATGGAGTCTCTGCCCTACATCAAACTTCCCCTTTAGAAAAGATCTTTTCATCAAGCTCAGTCCGTTTCTTAGTTAGGAGTGAATTCTTCTGTTGTACTCACAGACCAAAATGAAAGTTTACAGTAACAACTGATTGTAGACACCACCATTTTGCTCGCTTTAACCAGCAAAGACTTTTGTCATTTTTTCCTTCGTCTAGGGTCGGTTTTCTAGGTATTCTCATCCTCCGCGCCAATCTTCTTAGTTAATTCCCTTATTTCCCTCATTCCCGAAATATCGCAGAACATTCCAATTGGTTTCCCTAGATGTTTCTACACAATTCATTTGCTTCCGCGGTTTCTCCAACTTTCTCGGCGTGTTCCCTCACTCTATTTTCCCTTCCATTTCCCTCATTATCCATCGCTTTTCCTTCTGTTTCCATCCATTTTTCGTAATTATCTTGGGGATATTTCCATGGATATTCGAATTCCAAAGGGATGGTTTTTCAGTCAATTTCAAAGGGACCCACCAATTGGACATTGCGAATCATTCTATGGAATTAATTTGGGGGAGCAACCAGTTTACGTTGGGGCCCATCACATGGACGGTTCAGGTCATCCTATGGCGTTTTTAGTACAACACTTTCTGGCAATATGGGGCTAAAAGGGCTTATACCATATAAATCTATACCATTTTACATTGTGGCCCATAAATTGGATGGTCTAGATCATCCTAGGGAAATGATTCGAGGGGTACAACCCATTACAGTGTCGCCTATCAATTGGACGGCTCGGATCGGGCTTGAGGAATGACTTGGGGGGCATGTCCAATTCATGTCCTAACCCACCAATTGAGTGGTTCGGATCATCCATGGAAATGATTAAAGGGGTGCAACCTATTTATATTGTAGCCCATCAATTGGACAGTTAGAATCATCTAATGGAAGTGATTTTGGGAGCACGATACATCTAGGATATAGCCCATCATTTGGACGGTCTAGATAACTCTATGGACATATCCCATATGAGTACTCACAACTTCTTCTTTTTTTTTGATAGGTAAGCTGGGGTTAGGTCTTCCATTTCCTCAAATCCTCTCTTCTTCTTCTTCTTCTTCCTCTCATCTCTGAACTGAACTCAAGCTTTTTACTCTGCAAAACAGAGCATAACATACCATTCTCTTTCCATTATTTAACTCCCACTGTCAACACTCAGTCCCCATTCCTATCACCATCACTTCCATTTTTCAGCCTCCATTGTCACCGCCATCATCCCTTCCATTTGCAGCCCACCACCACCACCATCTCTAGTTGTCCTAATAGCAGCCAACCATCTCATTTAATCCAACAATCGCCCCTCCCTTCTCTGTTCGAGTTTTGAGCGAAGATTAGGCGCGCCCTCCTACAAATCCAAGTCCGTTTTCCACTTGCAAAAGGTTAGTATATGTTGCAAAAAATTGATAAATCAGTTAACATGCTGCTATTATTTGCTTTGAATATGTTGCAATTTTTTTCTTTAAAAAATAATAAATATGTAATTGTGATTTTATACAATCTCTTGTGCAACAAGATGGCATGATTTCCTTATCAAAAAGTGAGCGAGTAGTTTCTCTTTGCAATTGCCTGTGATCACTTCTCGGCAAAGTGAAAGGATGCACTCAACAAGAAAATACAAAACAGTAGTCTCATTTCCAAAATTAATATGCTTTGGTCATGCTTGTCCTGAAATTAACATGCTTTGGTCATGAACAGTAGTCTCATTTCTAAAGAACTAATGTGCTTTGGTCATGCTTTGCATAACATAGTCTCATTCCTCAATGCTTTGCTCCCTCCAGTGCATAACAGTTGTCTAGTATCCAAAAATTAATATGCTCTGGTCACCTAGAACATGGCAGTAATCAAGCACTTCAAACGCAAGCAGCAGCTTTGCTAAAAGAAAAAAAAGAAAAATACAAAAAATGCTAACAGTAGCCTTACAAATCCTAACCACGTCCCTTAGAGCACATTCGGCCTTGTCCCAAACCCCAACCCAAGTTCCAACCCGGGTCCAACTCAGGTGTAAACCCAAGTCCCAAACCTGTACCCGAACCGAGTCCAACCTTGACCCGTACTAAAACCCACAACCCAAGTCGGACTCACACCCAAATCGAGTCACCCAAGTCAACCCGAGTCACCTCGAGTCAACCCGAGATCAACCCATGATCAATCCAAGTCCAACCCAGACTCGTATCTCAACCCGATCCAACTCAACCCGAGTTGGACCCAAACCCCGAACCTAACCCGAACTCGGGATACCATATCCCGATTCACGAACCAACTCAGGATACCATATCCTGATTCCCGAAGCCCGAGATAGCATATCCCGATTCCATCCCTAACTCGGGATACTTTATCCCGATTCTCAGAACCCAAAACGGACATCTCACTCCAGGATACCTTATCCTCAAGACCACAAAACTCCGGACATTTTATCCTAGGATACCTTATCCTCAAAAACCTGAAATCTGGGATACCTTAACCTAGAACTCTAAACATAGGACACCCAGTGGTAGACTCCGTACCTCAAACCCGAGTCTTGGCTTAGGCTCATTAGGTTTCCCTGCATTAGTTCTAGGATCATATAGAACCTGCATTCTACGCATGTAGAGATTAGCTTGCACTAGCTTCCAAGTATCTCAACCAACATTCAATTCTCAGGCTTAGTCAACTACATAGGACCAATGCTAGGCATTAGGCATTAGGCATCTTAGCTAGGCATTTAGGACCGAAACTCCTTGCCCGCATGAGTCTAAACTGTGAACGGCTAAAATAACTCAATAAAACATTAGGCCAACTAATTTCCCTTGAATAAATCGCCTTAATAAACACGTTAACCCCTTTTAGTTAGCATTTGAACAAATAAAGTTCTCAAATATAAAGACTGGTTTTTAACCGGGCGAGAACAGTGCTTAACACCTTCCGTTCTCATAACCGGACAACTAACTCAATCTAATTGGAACCCTTTTATCCGTAGTTCACGAAAAACGAGGACAATCAAATACACTTGGATCGAGCAAACGCCAACACCCAAATAACCAGCAATGCCTACAACAAATACAACCAACACACCCGTGGGTGCGCAGCCGGATCCTAACCGGATTCCGGGCAGGGTTCCACACTGATCCTTGTTGTTTTCCCAACACAATTCCGTCCAAAGAACCCAAGAGCATCTCACACCCGATCAACCCCCATGAATTGTATCTTCTTATGCTTATGCAGATCCTGTTGGCTGCAAAGACTGCAGGTCGAACACGTAAAGCATCATCCAGTGGCTCTTTTAAAAAAGCAGCGAAAGAATCTTACTTTAGTAAGAAGTAACACTAAGGTTTATCATGGCAGTATCCCACTTCTAGGAGAGTGAAATTAGCAATAGGGTAGTGTGATACAGATGTGATAAACATTCTGCTCGTCTGATGCATTAAGATTATATTGAAGCCGAGATAAGGAATAACTATTAATTTCTCAAGGAATAACTATCAATTTCTCTGACTCATCCTGTGTTGCTGACCACTTCTTAATTAAGGAATTGGATAACTAGAGTTCTAAACAGCCTTCAGCTTCTTAAAGGTAACACAGAAATGAACAACAATTTTGCAAAGTGATATCTCTGAAGGAAGCCCTAAACATGTTTCATCTATATTTCAAACTATGAGACAATCTTTTTCATTTGTTTCCCTTCCTGTTGTCATCTGCTACTTAAGAATTAGAAGTCCTTCAACGATGGATACTAGCTATGATTGACTATTAAGGGCTTGCTCTCTTGGGAATTTGAATGGTTTCAAGGAAATACACCTATCATGGTTGTCTTTGAATCTCAAAACAGAGGTGGGCAGCAATGTGGGTCAAACCCATGACACTGCCATGGACTCTTCTAGGCAGATGATCGATTCCTTGTTGGATCCCTGAGAGCTAACTGAAGATGGCTGTTTCAGTGTGTAAAGGTTAGCTGTTTCACTCCAACATTTGAGCTTACACTCCTTGGGCCATGCACTGGTGTTCTTCCTTTGGCTTTGGGCTATAGGACGCATAGTGGCGCTTTATTGGCGCTTTTTTAGGCGCACTTCGCACGTACGCAACGTCGCGAGGAGCGATTGGAGCCTTTAATTTTTTCAGATTTGATCTGCACCGTTGGATCAAGATGAAGGTGGACCGGTCGGATGGGTGGGTCAAATGGTTCATAGGCCCATCAAGCCAAATGGTTGGGTTGGGTTGGGCTTCGGTTCAGGCCTAATGGTCGGCCCAACGGGCCCACAACTTCAACTGTCAAAGAGTGTGATCAGATGGGTTGTGTCCCTTCCCCCAACGGTCATGTGCCAAGGGAGTGCGATCCACACCATAGATGGTTGATCTAACGATGACTGGGTTGGAGAGAGGTTTTACTCAAACCAACAGTCACCTCTAAGATCGATCAGGACCGTTCAATATCAATGGGTGCGATCTAACGGTCAGATTTCAAACATTCTGGAAAGGTGCCCTGTAGAGGTGTTTTTCACACTGAAAAGACACCAGGTGGTCTACAAAATGTGCAGAATTCAGTCATTTCAATATAGAAAAACGAATTGGCAATTCTGACAGACTTTACACTCTCTTCTACACTCCTACAAAATCTCCAAGTATTTCTACATACTGTTCTTCTGTTGTTTACTGTTCTAGATACTGTTTTTCTGCAGAAACAGTACTAGGAATTTTTCTAAGGCTTGAAATTTCGGAAGGGCATTTCGGGTTTGATTCCGCTAGTGCTACGCGTCATCAAACATTAGTAGGGCTTCCCTACTATGCTTCATTGTATCCCCTTTGCACACTACTAGTGGGGGCGAATCTTGTCTTAAGGAAAGTGATATCACGCCTCGAAGCAACAAGTTTCTGTTTTCTATCAACAACAGTACCCTCAACTTTTTCCAACAAATGCCATTGTTCTGAGGTTTCCATATCGCTTGGTCAAAATGAGTTGGATCAGTGAGGGCCAGAGGGAGGATGGGTTTAAAGTCTGCAAGTGATGGAATGTCAAAAACTGAATCTCAAGATCCATTATGGAATAGCTGATTTAGGGTTGCTGATTTCGGGATTGAGTTTTCATGGGAGCCAATACAGGTTTGGTTTATTATATGGTGTTACGTGCCTAATTGGCCGTAACAGAAATAAACAAAAAGAAAATAGAAAAGAGGGGTGAGAGGTTGATTCGAGGCAACCGGACCTCCTAATGGCTCGATTCGAGAGGAACCATGACTCTCCTACAAAGTTTCCTTTGCGATAAAATTATCTTCTTCTCCTCTTTTCATTGAATTGCTACTACATAAATACAGGCAAGAGGGAGTGCCACATCGCAAGCACACTTACCCACTAACAAGACACATCACAAGTAACTAACTCCCACTACTCTAAACACATTAGCCACAATTAATGGCCATTACATTAAAACACATACCCACTACTATGCACTAACTAACCCAACATACAACTTAAGAAAATACACATAGGGCCATTAGGGTGCCAGGGTTCTCACCAGAAGTCTATGCCTTTGCCATCAGTTACAATATAGCAGATATGTGGCTTGATGTCTTCTCGAACTTGGAGGATACTTCGAGCTACCCAAGAGGGTTTACTGGGCATGTTAATCAGCCATAGGTTCCTGTCTCTTAGATATATTTTTTTAACCAATCAGTCCAAAAGGTGCGGATATATCATTTCCCTTTAAGAATTCTTGCTATGGTGTAAGCCCTTATAAATTTATAATCCCTTATTTTTCAAAAACTACTGTACGGACCATACTATTGGATGATCCAAACAGTGTATGTGATGAGCTATAATGTAAATAGGTTGTGCCGGCCAAAAATCATTTCCATAAGATGATCCTAGCCCTCCTTCTCACCAAAGAAAGACCCTATGGTTTAAGAAGTTGTGCTATTGAGGGTATTTTGGTAATAATGATAAAACGACAGTAAAAGCAATAAATAAAATAGAAAGGGCCCAACCGGGTTCGAACCGGTGACCTCTTGATCTGCAGTCAAATGCTCTACCACTGAGCTATGGACCCTTTTTCTGTCGATTGTTCACGATAAAGTAAATATATTATTTAAGAAATAATATTAAAGAAATATTATCTTCTTTTCTTACTTTGTCCACCCCCTTTAATCTCAAAACGGTAGCCGATAGCAAACCTTGCAGATGAACGGTTTGGATCATTGATCAAGTGGCCCCTAAAGTTCTTTTGCCCACTGATGTTATTCTAAAGGAAATAAATGGGTGCTTATCATGTACCATCTCCAATTTGAAAATATGGGACCCACTATTAAAAAGTGACAAGACCCGCTGTCATGTGTAACTCTAGACCTCTGATAAGCATGATGCGAAAGATGTTCTTTAAAATGTCTTTAAGCGGTTAATTTTTTAAGGGAAATGTTATCGGCAGCATAGGATAGGATGATCCAAACGGTCAATTAGATGGGCCACAGCTTACATAGGCTGTGCCCCAAAAATCATTTCCATAGGTTGATCCTAACCCTCCAATCTGAATGTTAGAGGGTTGATCCTAACCCCCTATAGATCGGAGAGTTAGGATCAACCTATGGAAATGATTTTTGGGGCACAACTTATTTAGGATGTGGTCCATTTAATGGACGGTTTGGATCATCCTATGGTACTGGCCATACCGTACTTTTAATAAAGTGGGGAGTGCCCTCATCAAAATATAGTAGTGCTGATAACATTTCCCTTTTTTAAACGATGTATCTTGCAAATGAGAACCCCACGTTGCCCTGTGATGGCTTTTCAGATCAGTGGTCCGGATCTCACCCAATGGATTGCTAAGATTGTTCGATCAGTCAGTAATAAATAATTGCTCCTCTTCTACAAATACATTCCCCTAGAAAATAACAAATCACATACAAATCCCTTTCAAATTCATAAATAGAGTTAATCAAAGGCTAGATAACAATTGCCACCTTTTCTTTTAAACCCGGAAATATTGACTAAGGCCTGGGGCGGACTCAAAATTTCTATTAATACTCAAAAGATTGATAGACTGGTTTTGAGGAACCCATCAAGACGGTACCCAAAACTAATCTAAAACGATTCTACACTAGACATATTTTGAAAGAGAAAACGGTTCCTACACGTGTGTAGGAAGTTCTCTACACATTAGTAAGGGGTTTGAGAGGTTTTAACGATAGCCACATGATTAATCACATCTCAGCCCTACGTTCAAACCCACATCTCCATCGAGCAAAGAAACAGGTTTCTTCTCCATCGAGCAAAACAGAAGGAAAAAAAAAGAGAGAAAATGGCGTGCGTCTCCTCCTCTCTTTCTCTCAAACCCTAGCTAGCCTCAACCCATTTTTGTGCGACGGTTTCAGCAAAGCTTGAAAAACAGACGGAAAAAAAAAGGTTGATGTGCGCATGCATCTCCTCCTCTCTTTCTCTCAAACCCTAGCTACGAAAAAAACCCAAATCTCGTCTCCTCGCCCTCATCTCCTCGCCTCTCCATCTCTCTCTCTCTCTCTCTCTCTCTCTCTCTCTCTATTGCTTTTCATATTTTTACCAACAGATTTCATGATTTTTTGGGTTTTTTTCTCTTCCCTTTCTGTGAACTGATGTGGGTTTTTTTCAGGGCTCGTTCTCTTCGTAAATCCCAGCTGAAACCATCGCCCTCATCTCGTCGGTTGAGGATCTCCTTCACCAGGTAAGTCCTTCTCCACCCCTTTCTTTATTTTTCCATTTTTTTTTTTTTTTTGCTAAAAGAGGAAGAATCGGGCATCCCAAATCTCACCCTCTACCCTCTACCCAAATCTCACCCTCTACCCATTCGTGCCCTCCCAAATCTCTCCTCCCATCTGCCCTAACCCTTTCTCTCCACCCCTCACTTTCTTTTTCCATTTTTTTTAAAAAAAAGAGGAAGAATGGGGTGTAGATTTTGTGATTGTGTGGGATAACAAAAATCCGATTTTGAGGACATGTTTTAAGCCTGAAAAAACCTAGTTTTTAAGCATGCAAAAAACCAGGTTTCCTTGTTTTCCCTTGTCTCATATTTGGATTTTCATGCTTTTCATTTGCAGACTTAAAACTTGGTTTTTTGGGTACCTAAGCAAAGCCCCAAATTGAGAAGTATATAGAGTGTCTCATACAACTCCTATGATTTGCTATTGTTTCTTACATACATATGTTCTATATTTTTTGTGAACATCATTTAATAGATGTTTAGTTTATGTTGTTTATTTTTTGTGGGTTTCAAACATGATTTTTTGTGAACATCATTTAATGGATGTTCTGTTCATGTTGTTTATTTTTTGTGGGTTTCAAAGAGGTTTTTTGTGAACATCATTTAATTGATTTTCTGTGACATTTGAAGTGGAAATATGGGATATGTTCTGATTGTGTTTCCATGACCGCAATGAAACCTTATTTACATTCAAATCATTGTGGTTTTATTGATATTGTTAATCCCTGATTTTTTTGTGCAGATAGTTAAGATTAATCGATGGCGTCGTCTACTGAGAGTGATGGTAGTTCAACTGTGGTGAATTGTGAGTGTCAAAAGAAAGCCTGTATCAGAATAACTAAGTCAGATAAGAATGGAAACCGAGGACGGCCCTACTACACATGTGGATTCGTTGTAAGTAAAAATTCAATACGTTTCAATACGTGTGATTTAATTTCTTGACCAAATTCAAATTCCTAAAGCTCATACAACACACAGGAACTTGGCATCAAGAAGTGTGAGTATTTCCGTTGGTGTCAAAATGATGTTGACGACAACGAATTTCGTTTGAGGAGGGACAACATGATTGCAAATCAACGTCTGCAAAGGTTGGAGAGCGAGGTTGCCGAATTGAAGGTGTTGGTGCAACAGGGACGTGAAGCCATTAAAGTGTTGGAAAGGTTGGATAATGAGGTTGCTGAATTGAAGGTGTTGGTGCAACAGGGACGTGAAGCCATTAAAGTTTTGGAAAGGTTGGATAATGAGGTTGCTGAATTGAAGGTGTTGGTGCAACAGGGACGTGAAGCCGTTAAAGTGGTCGAGAATGAAACTGGGTGGATTAAAGTTATGGGTGTTGTGGTTTTTTTCCTTGTTTATTTTTTTTTATGAATGTAGCAGTAAGTGAGGTGGGAAGAATGAAAGAGCAGTAAAGATTTGGCCATTTTTGGTTTTTCTGTCAGGTTCTTTAGGCAGATAGTGCTGGCTTTTTTCTTATTGAGTCCTCATGTAGGGGTTTAAGGACAGATCATCTTATTCTGTTGTAAAGATTTGGTCATGAATATATTTCTGTTTTTGATAGAAAAAATGTTGCTTACTTCTGAATTAATAAATCTCTCGACTCACCTTGAGATTCTATTTAATAGAAATTGTATATGTAGCACATGAACCTGTTGATATGGGGAGTCTTTTGTTTGCCTGGGACTTTTGAAAGAAATGAAAACTACTACTTCCACTGCCAGTACATCTGAGAAAATCCCTAATAAAGTTGAGGAATGTTGGAAAGTTTGCAGCAGATACGCACAAAAGTGAGAGAAACCATCCTAAAAAATATAGCCAATTAAAAGGAGAAGGCTGAGATGAAAAGAAGGAATTTAGCCTTTGAAGTTGCAAACAAGGTCTGCATATGCTTTTCCCCAAAGAGATTTCCCAGTGGTTTGTACACCATGTTGAAATCTTGGCAACGATAGATGACAATGCTTATCAGGTGTTGCTTCCAGAAGCAATGGAATGGCAGACATTAGTTAAGCCCAGCCTTGTACTAAGTTGAGGCAAGCAAAGTTTTCTTGGGAAAGGGGTCATGTTCTTAACTGTATACAAATTTGGGTTTGCCATTGCTGATGTTATCATGGGTGGGACAATAGATGTAACCCGGTTTTCGCATCATTAATAAAATTGTTACTTTTCCAAAAACAAAAAACATAAGCTGTTGCTAAGGACAAAGCTTCTAAAAATACCGTGGCCAATAAATTGACAGAGCTTTGATATTGTCAACTGAATTGGTAATTGGCATTGGAGCTGCAAATAAAACTGATGCTGATGCAGTTCAACAAATTGGATTTCGAGTACATACATAAGGTTCCAAGAATTGCCCCAGAAACACGTTTTCCTGGAGGAAAATTTGTATAACAGAAAAAGAACATGTTATTAATAGCATAGTCCTTGCTTGTAATAATGTTAACAGCTTCTTTTGAACCTTGGTTCCAAGGATCCAAACAATGCCTCCATTTTAAGATCCACAGCATTCTTTTAAATGGGACTTGAGAGTATGGTTGAGGAGTGCAATAGCACCCATAGAGCTTCAGAGGAACATGTATTTACAGTCTTTGTCAAGTTCAAAAATTCATGCAGTTGGCCAAATGGCATACGCAAATCCCTTCCATTCAAGCTCCTGATCTTCTCCAACGCCATCTCTTTATCATACACCCCTTCCATAGCATACGCAAATCCCTTCCATCCTTCCCCAACACCCTCCCTCTTCAAAGCTGGCAAAGTCCATTTCACCAATTCCCTCAGAAACCCAACATCAGAAAAAACAATTTCTCTTATTAGCCCACAAAACTCCCACCACCCTATTCTCCCTACTAAATTCTTCTTCATACCTGCCATCCCCCTCTCTCACATGCCACCATGTTTGTGCCGTTTTAATCTCCATTGCTGCCAATGTCGATCCAATGGCTACAAGATGGGAATCCCCATAGCAAGCCCAGCCTCAAAGCTCCAAGGTTCACACCATTACCAACCAAAATGCTTGTTACTCCCATGTTCAAGACCTGTAGAGAATGTTGACCAAAGTTACATGAATGGTATAAATGTAAGAAGGTGAAGAACTAAATACATAATGGATTTTCCAACTTGAATATTCTATAACTATGGAAAGAATACAGAAAACTACGAAGATATAAATGAATTTCAAATGCTTCAGAAGAAAAATGCAAGAGTTTTAATTAAAAAGAATACAGGCATTATGATTGTTTCAATAAATCTATTAAAAGTAGATTTCATTGTAAACACTTACTTACTGCACTCCAACGGTGGTCCTCCTCCTCGCCAACTCTAACCTCTTCCTATACAACCTTCGTTGTAGTCATCTATATGAGAAACATATTATAAACCTTCTAGTTGGGAAATAATTATTACAAACACATTGAGATTTAAAAACATACCTCTTCCTCGGGTATGTTTTTGCACGTGGTCGCATAATGGCCTTTTTCTCCACATTTTTTACACGTCATTTGCTGCTTCGGTTGAGATTGAGAGGCCTCCACTGGAGATTTAAACCTTGTAGCATTTTTTGGCCGACCCTTGGTTCTCACAACTTGAGGGTCGTGAATACATATCTCGAGAGGATAGTTGGATTGTACTTGACTGCCACTGCTTTCCAAGACACTCTCCTTGTCTTTCTTTGCTTGTTCGCATTCCGCCACCCACACATTTAAGTCTTCTTCCATCTTCTTCAAAATGCTCTTCTTTCTCGGGTGTTCATCTAGTACTTTATGAACCCTTGATGTAATGCATCATCTCTCAAATGAAGTTACTTCGTCACTATCTCCTATGCTTGTAGATGCGAAACTATTCACTTGATATCTCGCCCCAATGGTCCACCTATTTAAGAGATATCGCTCAGGAATAGAACCTAAACGCCTCATATCCATTATGCGAAGTATGTGTCTACATAGAATCCCTGCGGTCTCAAACATCGCACACTCACATGTAGCATTAACACCTTCCGATACATCATATATAACCTTGTAACTCTTCCATTCCTCCTCATTATGCATTCTTACCTTGTATTCAGTGACGTTCCCATTCTCACTCTCCTTGTCCTCCCAACAATCAATACTCACTACAAATTGAAGTTGGAACAAGTCAAAAAAATTTCTAGTATAACACTTTGCAGCATCTGCTTCCAATGTGCTCTTTGTCTTCAATACTGCATGTGATGATTTAGTCCTCCAATCCTCTTCAGCTTCCTTTTTCCGTCGAGCCACAAAGGCCTTTTCATATTGTACCACGAATTCTTCTAAAGTGGTACTTTGCTTAACAAATCCATCGAAGAAAGCATTAATGCTTTCGCTTCGTGCACTTGAAGTCATTCTAGCTGTAAATGTGTCTCTAAAATAAGCAGGAACCCAGTGCATTCGTAAATCCCACATCTTACATAACCAATGTCTTTCATCTAAATTATACTTCTCCACCAACGCTCCCCATTCCTTCTCACTGTCGGATTTGTGTTTCCTATAAAACCAATGGTTTTATTCCTTATAAAATTGACTAATTGCATCTCGCATGTCTAGAACATGCTCAACTAGATGCCTACTAATGTGCCAAGAGCAAAAGCGATGGCGTGTATTTGGAAAAACATGCCTAATCGCGTTTCTCATTGCCCCATCCATATCAGTTATTATACACCCTGGAGCTTTATCAAACATGCATTTCAACCACTGTCGAAACAACCAAGTGAATGTCTTCTCCGTCTCATCTGCTAGGAGGGCACAACAAAAAAGTGTAGACTGTCTGTGGTGGTTTACGCCGGTAAATGGTGCGAACGGCATCCTATACCTGTTCGTCTTATAAGTGACGTCAAAAATAATTACGTCGCTAAAGGTTTGGTATGCCTCTCTGGCCCTCGAATCCGCCCAAAACATCGATCTCAGGTTTCTATCAACATCTATCTCCATGGCAAATTGAAAATTCGGATCTTTCGTTCGTTTCTGTTGGAACTGATTAGCTATTGTGGCAACTTCTCGTCCCATGTTGTTAGCCCTATGTGCTCTCAAATGAGACGACACCTGATCTGGTGTGAGAGCACTAGATGAACCATCATTTGAAGCGTTAATTGCCCTTGCAATGCCAGAAGGACCAAACCCATCACTGTGCATTTTATCCATCAAGTTTTTACATGAGGCTTTCTTATGTAATGTATTATGTGAATGATGCAAACGTGTCTTCAATGGAGATGTAAGATCATGGCAATGTTCTTCCACAAAAATTCTAACTTCCCACTTATCCTCTTTTGTCAAATTGATCTCCATCTTTGCTTCGCAACCCTCTCTTGTTTCACGACGCCGCTTCACATCCATCCCAATCTGTCTCTTATCATTAGGATTTCTCAATCCCTCTTTATCACATACATAACTCTTCCTTATAGGTTCACCTGTTTTGATCGACCTATTGGTCCTGCCTTTTCGAATTCTAAAACCTGTACTCAACGCATATGAGTTATAGAATGCATAGGCATCTTCACAATTATCAAAAAGCTGGCCTTCAAAAGGTTTGCTAGCTATAACACTCGCCGCATCATCCTTATTAGGCGTTTCTGAGGTACCAGTACCGCCCTCGTCATTATCAACCCAACCTAGCGGTTCCTCTTCATCACCCATCTCTAATCTATTTCCCTCATCAACACATAACCTATCGGCTTGCGACATTGTATCATCAGCCATAATTAATCTATTTTCATCAACCTCCACAATAGACAGCCCAAACGGATCCATATACTGTAAAGGAGGACCAAAAAACCTGAAGATGCAAGTGATGGACCATACAAACCCAAAAAAACATCAGATCGAGATAAACATGTAACTTCAAAATTTAGAAAATTGCAAATTGATGACATAAGTAAATAGAAACCGTAAAGATGAATCTCACACCAAAAACCACCATCGTAAGAAACCAAAAACCAAGAAGTCTATATAGTAGCTACTTATAGAAAGCATTGGTTCATCTACAACTCTTATTACCACAGAGTATCTTAGATTGGGTTAAAAGTTTTAGGCAGAGATATAGGGTCCATAATACACCTCAAAATAAACCAATCATCAGTATAATACAGTTGTGAAACCCTAACCAAATCCCCCTAAAATAGAGAAAAACACATTAAAAAACCAACATCACAACCCAAAAATGATTTATAAACAATATCAGTGGAGAACAATATTGATTGAAAAAATCAGTTGAGAACAATATCAGTTTTAGAACAATATCAGTTGATGACAATATCAATATCAGGTTAGAACAAAATCCATAAACTCATATTGTTCTCAACTGAAAATAAAATCCATCAACTCATATCATTTGTGAACAATTTCGGTTTAGAGAAAGTAAAGCGATTCTTCACTTAAAAAACCCCATAGACATGTATGAGACACTATATACTTCTCAATTTGGGGCTTTGCTTAGGTACCCAAAAAACCAAGTTTTAAGTCTGCAAATGAAAAGCATGAAAATCCAAATATGAGACAAGGGAAAACAAGGAAACCTGGTTTTTTGCATGCTTAAAAACTAGGTTTTTTCAAGCTTAAAACATGTCCTCAAAATAGGATTTTTGTTATCCCACACAACCACAAAATCTACACCCCATTCTTCCTCTTTTAAAAAAAAAAAATGGAAAAAGAAAGTGAGGGGTGGAGAGAAAGGGTTAGGGCAGATGGGAGGAGAGATTTGGGAGGGCACGAATGGGTAGAGGGTGAGATTTGGGTAGAGGGTAGAGGGTAAGATTTGGGATGCCCGATTCTTCCTCTTTTAGCAAAAAAAAAATGGAAAAATAAAGAAAGGGGTGGAGAAGGACTTACCTGGTGAAGGAGATCCTCAACCGACGAGATGAGGGCGACGGTTTCAGCTGGGATTTACGAAGAGAACGAGCCCTGAAAAAAACCCACATTAGTTCACAGAAAGGGAAGAGAAAAAAACCCAAAAAACCATGAAATCTGTTGGTAAAAATATGAAAAGCAATAGAGAGAGAAAGAGGAAACCCGAGATGGAGAGGCAAGGAGATGAGGGCGAGGAGACGAGATTTTGGGTTTTGTTCGTAGCTAGGGTTTGAGAGAAAGAGAGGAGGAGACGCATGCGCACATCAACCTTTTTTCCGTCTATTTTTCAAGCTTTGCTGAAACCGTCGCACAAAAATGGGTTGAGTCTAGCTAGGGTTTGAGAGAAAGAGAGGAGGAGATGCACGCCATTTTCTCTCTTTTTTTTTCCTTCTGTTTTGCTCGATGGAGAAGAAACCTGTTTCTTTGCTCGATGGAGATGTGGGTTTGAACGTAGGGCTGAGATGTGATTAATCATGTGGCTGTCGTTAAAACCTCTCAAACCCCTTACTAATGTGTAGAGAACTTCCTACACACATGTGTAGGAACCGTTTTCTCATTTTGAAATATGATTAGGGAAAAACTATAGTCCTCAGATGAGGTAAGGCCAATTTATCACACAGAAAACCACCATTTAATTTTCCTCCGCCTCCTCCGCATAGTCGTCTCATGGATACCGTTCATGGTGAACTTACAGAGATCGGATGATTGTTATTAGTATAATGTAGCATTAATTGTTTATTGTAGAATTCTCATTATCATAAGGTTTTTATATACAAAGTTCCCATGAGGTTGGATCATTATTATATAGAGACTGCACATTATGGAAACCTCTATAGATCGGATGGCTAGGATCATTCCATGGAAATGATTTTAGCGGCACAACCGGTTTAAATTGTGGCTCAAATAAATGAACAGTTTGGATCATCCTACCAAGTGGCTCGTAAGGTACTTTTTGAAAAAAAAATGGACTAGGGCCGCGCAGCATATAAAATCTCTCGTGACAAAATCCTTTTAAACTTACAAATGTACATAATTCCAAAAGAAAGGTAATTAATCATCTACAAAGGTAATTAATGAAATAGCTTCTACCCATTGCTTAATAATGCCTTCTTTGTTAGAGATTTTTAAAATAATATTGGAAAATTAAATATATTTTCATAAGTTATTTTAATATAGAAAATCAATTTTCAAACAGGGCCGGTCGACCACGTGTGATTGGTCGACCGCAGATTTGTTACTGGAAACGTAAACGATTTCCATAAAAGTATGGCCGGTCGACCTCTGGGTTTCGTCCTGCAGGTCAAAGATTTCAATTGGGAGTGTTTCTACACCTGATTTGCCCTTCAGTATTGACACGTAGCAATCTTTGGAGTCGGCCTAGTCTCCCCGAACCTCGCCTATGCCACCCGAAGTAATGAATTTCATCTTCTGGTAGAAGGCTGACGTGACTGCTCTTAAGAGGTTCTGTCCGGGTTTGACGAGGATTGCATGGTAGACTGAAGATGCCTTGATGACGAGGAAGTTTATCATGGCGGCTGCTTGACAGAGTGGGGACCCCACAAGAACGGCTAGCTGAATGGACCCTTCCACTCTGACCGCATCTCTAGAGAATCCAGACAAATCTGAGTGCACCGGCTGCAGATGATCTTCCGGGATGGACATCTGCTTGAAGGCGTCATAGTACAGGATATCGGCCAAGCTTCCATTGTCCACTAGCACTTTATGCACTTCGAAATTGGCGATGAGCATGGTGATCACCATAGCATCTTTGTGGGGAAGGATTACTCCGTCCAAGTCATTATCAGAGAAAGAGATGACCTGATCAACCTTTTGCTTTTTCTCAGGGACCTGCACTACATTCACTTGTTTGGCGTAAGCTTTTCTTGCTGAGGAAGAGGCCTCGCCTGCCGTGAGGCCCCCAACAATGGTATTAATGACTCCTGCAATTTGCTGGGGACGCTCCTCTCTCCTAGAGTTGTTCTGCTTCTGTGGTCTCGGGGGGCTCCTAGAGTTCGGAGAGCGGTTTGGGCTCTTATACTCTATGGTTTTGTGAGAACGGCTCCCTTCTCTACGAAGTCGCGGAGGTGTCCTCTCCTAATCAGATTTTCTATTTCTTCTTTCAGGGGCCTACACTCTTCCGTGTCGTGGCCATGATCCTTGTGGAACCGGCAGTATTTTAACTTATCTCTTTTGCTCCCTTTGGTCAGCAGCTTCGGAGGCCATTTCAGGTATTGCTTGTCCCGAATGGTCATGAGTATATGGCTTCTGGGAGCATTGAGGGGAGTGTAGTCTTCCTCCCTCCTTCACGGACTTCTGCCTCTCTTTTGAACTTTGTCCTCGTGGCGCTGCTTCTGTCCGAATTCTCCCCTCTCTTCCTCTCGACTTTTGCGCTTAAGGTCGGTTCTGAAGTCTGGACCGAGGTTAAGTGCAACTAGAGTCTCTTCGGCCGTATGTATCTCTCAGCCCTGGCTATTAGGTCGGCAAGGGAGGTCGGTGCTTTCTTAGCAACAGAAAGCCGGAAGTCGGCTGATCTGACACTGGTTAGGGGAGTGTTCATGGCTGCGGAAGGATCTAGGTTTTGAATCTGGAGGGCTTCCCAGTTGAAGCGACCGATGTAATCCTTCAGGGACTCATCTTTGTGCTGCTTTACTGCCATCAAAGTTGCAGCGGTTTTTCAGGCCCTCCGACTGTTTAAAAAGTGTCTAACCAGTTGGGTGCCTAATTCTTCAAATGACCTGACTGATCCTAGTCGAAGGTTAGAATACCAGTCACGGGCGGCGCCGACGAGGTTGGCTGGAAACGCACGGCACATAAATCCATCGGATGATCCATGCAACATCATCATTTTGAACATTTCTAGATGGTCAACTGGATCGGTCGTGCCGTCATACTGAGGCACTTGAGGCATCTTGAATCCTTGAGGGGGCACTGCACGGAGGATTTCTTTGTTGAAAGGAGGCTTAGTGTTGAAGGTCCGCGGGTCAGCGATATTGTCTCCTTTGGCGAGCTCATGTAGGCGATGATCCATTTCTTCCAGCTTTCGCTGGACATGTGCGGTATGATGCTCATTTTTGTTGGATCTTCCGGAAGAATCTGTTTGGAGTGGGCTAGAGGCAGAATCCGATTGGCTGCTGAGGCTTTGCTCTAGGTTTTGCCGGTGGCAACGACCTGCTTGGTTTCGAGGACTCCTCCATCCTCCACCATGGTGGTTTCCAGACCTAGACCGTGCCCTTCGACGTTGGTCAGTTGACCTGGACTGCGGTCTTCGATGCAGGCAAGTAGATCTTGAGTGTTTTCCTCGGGATGGTGCTCGTTGACCCACCGATGGTGTTCGCGGCCTAGTTCGGCGAGTGCGTCTATCTGGCAAGGGCGGTCGGGGATTGTGGTGCGACGAACCACCCCCAATCAATGACCTCCCTTCTTCGAATCAGCGTCTCTTGCGGGTAGGTCCGAGCTGTTAGGCGCTTGGGTTGACAGCGCTTCGACTTGTTGGGCTAGAGTGTTGAACTGTTCATGGGTTTCAGGTCTGCCCTCCTCGGGTGGTATGACGATCTGGGACGTAAGCCGCTATCTGGTTAAACTACTTCGGGGAGCGGACCGTGCTACCCTCGCCGAGGTCGTATGAACACCCCTTCTTGCTCCTGCCATTCAAGTCCCGTTACGGTTATGTTCGGGTCCCACGGTTGGAGCCAATATGTTTTGGTCAAAATCTGGTAGATGCTGAGGTTGAGGCAAGAAGAGAGATGCTCGATTGCTCGACCTGCGTACGAGACAAAAGGTTAGAAGACCGACTTGGAGATGATTCTCCAAGAATGACCTCCAACAGTCAAGTCAATGACGATAATAGATAATGAAATCTCAAGGGAAATAGTAAATTTTGGAAAGCGTGTCCCTTACCCAGGGGATATTATTTGCAATATTTATAGTGGAAGGTTGATTGAGGAGATAAAGGTAATTGTCCTCATAGGGATATTACCGTATTGCCCCTAGTACGTGGGGCCTCTGATTTGGTGTGTTTACTTTTCTGGGCCTTCCAGCTTTGGAGGGGAAATGTCTTGGATGCCCTTATGTTTGGTCTATTCCTGCGCCAGGTGTTGACTCCCTATTGGGCTGTTACTTTTACCCTTATCACTCCCCACCTTCACGGGGCTTTACATTCGGCCACCATATAATTTCTCCTGTAATCAATTCCTATCAGGTTGATTATTTCGTTTGGTATAGCTGAGACTGGGAGGAGGAAATCTCAAGTGGGATCCATAGTTAGAGTACTGCTTATGGTCATCATAGTTTCGGAGATTTCGAAGGAGCATTATCTTAGGCGGATAAAGACACCAAAAGAGAAAACATAAAACCCAAGGTGGGGTATTTCAAACTAATTATTAGGGTGTTCGGTTATAACCTAACCGAATAGACCGAAATTTGATAACCAAAATAATTTCGGTTATCAAATTTCGATAACCGAAACCGAACCGATTAAAAATTCGGTTATTCGGTTATAACCGAATAGTGGGAGAAAAGGAGGAAAAAAGCAAAATCTTGATTTGGATCAGAGGGCTAGGATCACCCTATCGAAATGATTTTTTGAGCACAACCGAATTAAGTTGTGATAAATCAAATGGACGGTTTTGATCATCCTACGGAGTGACCATATAGCACTCTTTTTGGAAAAATAATGGTTTTTATCCATAATTTCGGTTATTCGGTTAACCGATTTTTTTTTTGAGATGACCGAACCCGAATAACTGAATTCCCAAAAAAAATAACTGAAACCTTACCGAAATGAAAAAACCGAACCGAACCGACCAAACCAATTCGGTTCGATTCGGTTATTCAATTATAACCGAATAATGAACACCCCTACTAAATATGGATGGAGCTAGGGTGCAACTTGGGTCGGGTCGGGTCGGGTCGGGTTGAGCTTTTGCTAAAAAATGAATAGTAATCAACCCAAACCCAGCCCGATTTGAAGGTAAAAGCTCAACCCGTATTCCAAAAAATCAACCCGAGTTGCACGAAAGGCCTCGCAGATTGAGAGTCAGAGCCTGGCGGTTGTGAGGCTTTGCCAGTTGAGAACTTAAGCATTACCAACAGAGGGAAATAATTAGGGGCCGTTTGGATACGCGGATTTTAGAATCCAGGTTTTTAGGTTGAAAACAATGTAAAAGAGGGTTCATGAGCAGGCTGCTGCCGCTGTCCTTGTAGCGTTTCTTGGATTTTAAGAAAGAAATTTAGGTTTTAATAAAAATGGGAAAACTGTTTGTGAGCTTGAGCTTATATAGCTTATATGAGCTAGAGTGCCAAAAACATGGGTCCCACAGTTTTTGGTATGATCCAAAGCATTCATTTATAAGGACTTTACATAGATAGGGTGTGTACTAAAAATCAGGTCCATAGGATAATCCTAACCCATCCAAAAATGGAGGAGAAAATGGACAGACACTATTTGTTGACAAATCTGCCCAGTTTTGCCCTCCAACTTTGGAGGGGTTAGGATGATCCAATGAACTTTATTTTTGGTACACACCCTATCAATGATTTGGCCTTGCAAATGAATGGTTTGGATGACCACAAAAAATGTGGAACCCATGTGTTTGGCCACTCTAGCTCATATATGCTTATATGAGCTCAAGCTCATAAACAATTTCCCCTATAAAAATATCTACTGCAACCTAGAATTTCTAAAACTTGAAAATATGAGAGGATCTGCTACTCTCTTGCTGACGGAAAGAAGGGCGAGAAGTCAAGAACGACGGCTGGTCCGTTTCTTCTCTCGTCTCTTAGCTACAATTCTGAAGAAATCCCGAATTCTAAAATTCACATATCCAAAGAGAAAAAGATAACAATTTAGGGGAAACGGAGGATATTCCCTAGGGAAAAAGATGATGCGTGCTGGTGACTGGGTTTCTTACGATTGCAGATATCTTAACTAATGGCGAAAAAGTTGTCGTTTTTGTAAAGGAAACAAAAGAGAGAATAGAAAACTCTGGCGACCTAGAGGAGTGTTGGAGGATGAGGTTGGGGGTGTATGGCCGGACTCTGGGCATATAACCTCCAGCTCAGTTGAAGGGGTTCCAACCTTAACCATTTTTGGTAAGGAAGTGGGGGATAAATGTTCCCTCCTAAAATCCTGCTTGGTTGGTGGGCCAAAATGGGATAATTGGAATCTGTTGGATATTTGGAATCGAGCTAAAATATGTTGGAATATCCCTTCTCTTCCTAGGCCGGGTACCTTCGGTCACAATAAGATTCTGTTCATGTTTACCAGTGAAGCAATTGCAGCCAAGGTCTTGGGGATGGAAACAAAAGCCTGTGGGAATTTCCTCTCCTCTCTTTCCATGTGGAGCCCGATTATCAAGCCTGAGAAGAAAGCGATATGGATCAATTTTTCAGGAATTCCATTGCATGTATGGGCGTCCTCTACGATAGAGGCTTTGGGTCGTCTTTTTGGAATAATTTTAAGAGTGAAGATGGAAGGAATGACAATTGCTTCAGCTCTGGTCTCTCCTTCAGATTTGGGGGTAATCAAGCCTTTTGTTAATATTCATGTTGAGGATATCACTTACAGAATAGACATAGATTCTCAGGCCTCCAAGGTTCTTCAGCCGGAGTTACGATTGCGGGTCTCCCCTTCTGACACTCTGGCTTTTCCACCCCTAGTTAAGCATCTTGTCCCTCGGCCAATGGTTTCGGAGGGGCGAAAGATTTTAGGGGCGGTCGGATTCAAAATCATATGTCTAATCATAGTGGGTATTGCCAGGCTTTAGATGATGTCAGATCCAAGGTCTGTAATACGGAATCTACCTTGAATGGGCAGCAAAAAAGTGGCCGTGACCGGATCACAAAGAGGTTATAAAAAAGAAAAGCTTATAAACCTCTGGGGGAATTTTTGCTTAAAATTTTGGGCCATCAGCTTCCCAAGCTTGGATTATCCCCGTCATGCCATGTCCTGCATCGTTTGTGGGACATCAGGCTTGGGAAAAAGGTGTAACCTGTCTCCAGGTGTAGCTTCTAGGGATAAGGAGTACATCTAGGTACTTATGGGTCTTTTAATTTATGTTTTCTTTCTTGTTTGATACGTATCCCCCTTATAAGTTTGATTATGTTTTGGTTAAGGCACTCTTTGGCCTTCGATATCACAGCTTTTAGATTATCTGAGTGATTACAATGGGAGTCTCGAATCCTTGAATATTTTGGCGAAGAATATCGGAGCCAGTCGATTATTCTGACTGGATTGACATTCTTGATTAGGTGAGAAACCTTAGGTACAATAGACTAAGAGCTTCCGTTCGAAATCCTACGCCAAGCGAATTTGCAGAATGGGAAGCAAGAAGGGAATGGAAACAACTCAAAGAGGATGCTGCAAGGAATTGGGAGGAATTGTTTTCTTTAACTGGTTCTCGCAATATCAAGGATATTTGCGTTCCGGTTTACAAGCTTCAATTCTTTAAGGACACTCTACACTACCAAGATCTTATGCGCCGCTTGGAATAGGAGGCAGATCGCTCTCTGCGTCTCTAAATTGGAAGAGTTAATAGCTACTCTGCGGGATCCCATGGGAAGTCCCTATCCCTGAGTTTGAGATCGTCTTCTTTTCTAAAGAGGAGGAGGAGGCTTCAGCAGAGTGGAGTTTTTACTTCATAGGGTAAGGAAGTGTGCCCTGATTTGACTTGTTGGTATACGAAAGTAGTTTTTTGGGGAACCTTAGTTTTATTTTTGGAAAACCTATGATTTTGGGGCCGCTCTGGATAGTGGTTGTAATTACAGTATATATATGTAGTCTTTAGGTTTGTCTGTAGGTTAAATAGTGGTATACTGGTATTGTAGATAAGCGGGTGCTTTAGTAGGTTGATCTGGGCCTTGTCTTTCGCTGATTGGAGGCTGGTTCTGTCTAGAGATTGGTTTCTTCACAATGAGGAAAGGTTGATATGAAACTATATGGGTTGGATGTTTTTACGAGAAATGATGAAGGTATGGAGGAGCAGTAATAGTATATGACGGTATCCTGGATGTTTTTGGGATGAATTTACGATGGATACACCATACAGTATGACATGCTAATGCAGGTTTTCTTCAAGATCCTTGTGGAAGATCGCACAACATGAAGGGAGATTATCCGGGGGGCTACTTTGTTTACCTTTTGAACTGGTGCTGGCATGTCGGTCCAGTCCACCTTAATATTTTGTAATTCAGGATGGGACTATTGGTCCCGACTGCTATCTTAATATTAATGGAATATGTCAATTTTTTTTTTAAAAAAATGTGTATCCAAACGGACCCTTAGAGTCTCTCCTTGTGTTCCTTCTGCTGAGGAAAGGAAAATGTCTACCTTCTTACCCTGACCTGGAAAAGGAAGGTCAGCTTGCATTATTTTTAACCGATGAGAACATGATGTGGGGCATTCTAAGAGATGACTAGGCTTATTTACTATTTGGTTTCTCTTAGTTTTATGACCAAGGTGTGAATCTAGAATCAAGGTATTCAAAACTTAGATGTACCATGCCAAGATCACAAATACTAGATCTAATTAAGGTTAGCTTACAGAAATATTGAAAATATATTAATTTTAATCATGCAATTAATTTAAAATACAAAGGATATTAGGAAGTTACCTCAATCAGCCATGGCGGATGATCGATCAGGCTTAGATATTCTACCATCTCTGTGGCTGATCAAATCAAGGACAGTAAAGATCTCTTAATCATCAGTTAGATGGTGCCTAAGACCAACCTCTATTTATATAGGTAGTGTTCTACCATAATAAAACCCTAATCATTTTAATTGATCTGATCCAACTCAAATTAACTAACTGCTAATCCTGATGTTAACCATAGATAGCGATGTTACACATACACATACATGCAATATATCCGTACACAGACAGAAAAACATCACACATGCAAAATACAACCCAATATCTTCACAGCATTGGAAGAACACCAAACCAGTAGCTGTACACAAATCGCATATTTCTATCTTCACCAGCAAATACAGTATCTTCTTGTTCAGAGTTAAAAGAATGATATGCACACTCCTTTTTATATACCCATCTGATTTTTCAAACTGGTAGGTATGTTTAAAGTCATTGCATCAAAGCAGCCCAAAGTCTTCACAGAAGAGAGGGCACATTTTAAGTCACTCGGGCAAATCAGGAAACCTCTCTCTACAAGTAGGAAAACTGGTAAAACCTTCATTCCAGATATTGCCAGGAAACCCATTTTATCATGAGAAAATTGAAGGGGTGGACGTGGAGGCTTTATTAATTTTTTCTTTGCTCACAATTAGAGAGGATTTGCAGATATCTTGCCTTTCATTTCATGTTTTTCTTTTTCTCTATTGCCCTGAGGGAGTGATCTTTCTGGCTTCGAGTGATGAACCATCTTTGAGTGCTTCTAGAGATTCATTTTCCATTCCGAGTGCGAGAAGAGCGGCAGCCTGCAGGTAAGATGCAGTGGGCCATGAAGGAGAGATGATTTGAGCTTGCATTGCGTCGTTCATAGCTTCTTGTGGCATGTCACTCATCAGATAAGAAAGGCACCGGCGTGCATAAACAGTCGGAGAAACCATAGTTCCAGCATCAATGAACTGAAAATATAAAAATAACTATCAGTTCCATAACAAACGAAATTTCTTCAATATAAACATATAATAACGGAAGGTGATTCGATGTGCACATCATTTATCTAAAGCATCTCTAGCTTTAGATTAGAGAGGCTAGCCTTCCCACGCCCTACTAATCAAAGGATCTGGACAACAGACTCCGGACTTGGCATGACTAGCTTTCCGACCGGGCTACCACACTTTTTTTTATTGAAAAGCTGGGATTGAACTTCCGACCTCTAGGTTGAATAAGAAAGCATTGGCCATTGAGCTAGAGGCTCAATCCCTAAGTCTCATTTCAAATAATAATATGACAATTTGCATTTCTTTAGTAGAAATGCATATCGGGCTACCACATTTGGATGACCATTCTGGAATGGCTCGAGAACTGAAGATGGGTTACCCTTTGGTTAGAAATAGAATCAAGGGTCCAGTTGAGCACAAACACACTATATTCTTAGCTAGTGTGTATCATCCTACGAGAATTCATTATGGTGTGGATCAACCTGAAAAGTTATGAATAAAAGTATTAGGCACAAGGAGGTATCCTAGGACTCCCCAGGACTCCCCTTCCTGGAGCACTCTCATAGCCAATGAGCTTTCCTTTCCTCTTCTATCTTCAATTGATCACACCGACCAAGAAAAAGTGTTTTGTTTTGGCTCGACTCGTAGTCACATATGAAATAGATGATGGTATAAATTTAGCGACGCTTTCCCCCATGATTCTTCACAATCATCGACATCATCACAACAAACACAAATTCGGGGTTCCCATCACTTTTCACAAACTCCGTAACGGTTGTCGGAAGTTTCACTTCTTTCTATACATCTGGTTTGCAAAACGCCATGTCTGAAACTCAAGATTTTGCTATCAAACTAAATGTCGGAGCTTCCAAAACCCCAACAATTGTTCCGAGAAAGGAGATGAGAAGTAGAGTGAAGATCGACAATCTTATTTTCTTTCGTTTTCCTTTTCGATTGCAACAGACCGATTTTTTTCTCCGTTTCTTCTCTTTTTCTTCTTTTCTTTTTGCCAAGTCATTTCCAAGGGTTTCCAACCCAGCGCCCGTAATTGAATGGAGCCTTAAGTTTAAAGTTAACTTATTAGAAAATATTAAGTTTTTTAACAAGGATTTATGGAGGAAGACATCAACCACTAGCATCCCCATTGGTCTAGACAACTTTGATGTCTTAGGGGATTCAATGGTAGATGACAATTCTGTTGTTTTCACCACAGAGAATTTAGGTTGCAACAGGTGGAAGATCATTTTTTTGTTGATGCAATAGGGTATCCCCACCTTATTCTAGGGCTGGACTAATCCCCATGGATGCACGCAATCACCCGTAAACCACGTGCATCGGGTAACTCCAAGGGGTCGCATCTATGGGGAGCAAACCCACGACACTAGCCAATGTGCCAACCTCGTCCGGGTTGTTATAACGAACGACCAAGATGTGGGTGTCGTTCCTGATGATGTTCAAGGAGCTGTTGGCGGAGATGACGAGGGGAACAATACAATTGAGTATGATGATCTAGCTTATGACAGCGCCTAGGAGAAGATTAGTTATATTGAGTGATCAGATGCAATCAATGAGAAATTTGAATAATTCAATCCTCATTTTATTTCACATATTTATAGCTACCACTTATCATTTTGTATGATTATTTTTTCAAGTTTCATTGACCAAAACAAAACGCTGAATGAAACAGTATTAAAAACTAAGACGTATAATGTCTCTGACAGGCTTGAAAACAGGACTGATCTTGACTGTTTATTTTAGTTGCTCTACCAACCAGTTGAGTCTATAATAACAAATATTTTTATCCAAAAGAATCCTTCCAATAATGATAGCTCCCAAGGATTGCCAAAACCTGTAAAAAGATCTAGCAAGTGATGTTAGGATTTTCATGTGAAAGGAAAGGGCCCCGACGCTTATAAAATGAAACACCCAATGCTCTTGACATCTATGAAATGACGGAACTTTGGAACTCATTGAGAAGTTAAATAAGTTTCGAGAGAACTAGATCACAGTGAAGAAAGAAGAACAGGTGAGAGTACGACAGAGGTAGGATGATCTCGAAGACAATGTTGCTCAGAAGGATTACGATCTTGCACATTGGACGCTTGAGATCGACATGCCTACATCAAGTTTCATGCTAGGAAAGGATTTTGGAGGTGTGAATCATCTGCTAGTGAGGTTCCCAAAGTTCTGGCAAAATCTGACAAAATCGGCAATAGAAGACCATGCCTTCTCCTTATCAGAGATGCGAGCTAGATCATGAGTGGCGGGGAGTTTCTCCAAATAGAGGCTAACATTAGCAAATGGACCAAGGTGGTCAATGGAGGGAGACTTTCGCAAGGAATATGTAGATGGAAGGCTGAGAGTTCCTTTCGGTGATAAGTTAAAGAAAAAGAGGTTTTTCTGCAAACTTTCTTGGCAGACCAGGTTGAAAAAGGGCTGGGTGGGTATTGTGCGATAGGATTTCGAAGATCACTAAAGATAGATTAACTTCCCCCAACACCTACCTCTCTCTATCAAGCTAAAATTTAATGGTTTCTCATGAAGAGGTGCTCCTTAGGCATATGGAAGTTGAAGTTGGGCAATGTTATGGTACAATAGGGTCTGTGGAATAGATGCTCATATTGGCAGAGCAAGTTGCAGTGAGTCAGGCAGAGTCTTCAACAACGTGAAGCCCCACCTGTAGGAAAAGCATTTTGGGCGTGGTCAGAAGGGCAGATACTCATGATGAGAAGTGCATGAAAGAAGGTATCTCTCCTACTAGTTATTTTTTATCCCCTCTTGGAACCTCTGGAGCTTCGACCAGTGATTCTTCTAAAAGATCAGTTGATCTTCTTAAGGATGAGGAAGTTCAATCATTCCCACAAACTGCATGGAACTATCAATTTGACAAAAAAAAGATAATTAATTGGAAAAATGCCATAGTATTTTAAATACTGGAAAATTGAGAGAAAAATTATGTTTTGTAGGAAAGAAAACTAATAGCAAATAGTTATTTAAAATGAAGTACCTGGGTGTAGCATTCAATTGCTGCTCTAAAATCTTTGTGTCGGAAAGCAGTATCACCCTTTTTCTTAGAGTTTAAAGTCTCTTGCATTTGGTTGGTCCACATTTGAAATGATAGCTGCGGGATAAAAAAAAAAGACAGTTAAGAAACCCATAGGAACAGCTGAGTATTTAGTTTAGACTGAGGCACTAATTAGGCTTACGAAAACGTGAATATATGAACCTAAAAATTACAGCAACATGATATGCCCTTATAACCATGGCTGCAAGAAACAAATCTAAACACCAAATAGAAAACGTGAAAATAGAGTATCACAAATATAACATTCACTTAGATTCAATTAGAAGATCCATTCAATGAGAAAATGCATGTTAACCAACTAGAATGGCCCCCTGGTTCCAACTTAAGCAAACGAGTCATCAAAATCGTTGGCAGTGGGGACACATACACATAGCCAAATATTCCAGGCATATGCATGCATTTTCAGGAAGTAAGCTTCTATCCACGAACCTACTTTACCCATATATCAAAATGAAGTTTCCCACCCACATAAAACCCTTCAATGTTGGCACAAACGATAGAGTCCAGCTTATAACTCAAGTCCACAGAGCTAGATGTTGCAACTTGCAACCTTAACGCCATGGGTTTAATCCTATACTAGTATTAACTACTAAAAATAAAGAAAAGATAAAATATGTACCAAGATTTCATATACATGCAGAAATATTTGGCTTTAGGTAGCCCCTCCAGTTTTGAATTTTTTTTTTTTTTTTAACTATAACTTTTACTCCTTAGCAATCATATTACAAAGCGACAAGATGTCACAGATATTGCCAAAACCAAGATAGTGGACGGCAAAATAGCCCAGAAGGAGACGCAAAAATCAAGAATCAAATCCTATCAGAGTCGCATCGCCCCCCAGAGAAACATCTCTATGCACCCCCGCTCTCGCCAGTTCATCCGCCTTTGTATTTGCCGACCTCCACATATGAAACGATTGAGGGCGAATTAATTCCACCAGATCACGTATTTCATCAATTTTACCTGCGAGTCTCCAGGGACCCGGGCATTTGTTCCTAGCCCAAGCAATAATGTTGGCCGAGTCACCCTCAATTATCAACGGTCCCAGGCCTAATACCTTAAATGTGCATGTCTTCAAATTTGGGTTACTATTGTTGCAATGGTTTAAAGTAACGGTCGGTATCAAGATGCATTGCCCTCCACATCTCGGATTATTTTAGGAGAGAGAGAGAGAGACCAATACATACACTTCTCATCCAAGAGACATTATCTTATGGTATGAGTGTTTGTCTCATACGATATGGTCTGATATGTAACGGAATTTAAGGTGACCGTGTACTCCCAATCTCCCATACTTTAAGGCATCTTGTCCTGCTCCCTCTCTCTGCAATTCTACTAAGGTTAAAGCAAAAGACAAATTTGTGAATATACATTTACAAGTATTCGGCACCCATGCCATGCATGGGTGAAATGGTGGGTCCCACCCTCATTCATAGGTTTGGGTAGAGATGGGGGCCCACCACATCAAAACATGAAGTGAAAAATGGGGGCCCCACCCATCACAGCATACAACTCAACTCAACTAAGCCTTTGTCCCAAACTAGTTGGGGTCGGCTAATGAATCCTTTAGAAAATTTTCAAGAAGAAGGTGAAAGGGTCTACCCGGTTCAAAATGACTAAGTCTACTCCTGACACTATTTGGGTTCGCCTACATGGATCATTTTCTTCCATTATACCCTATAAACAGAAGTAGTACAAACACCGACAAAAGGGAATTTCCCCTATTCGAGTAAGGGCATTGACTTCAGCCATTTTCTCCGTCCATGCTTCTTGCCTTGTGGTCAATGTCCGTTTGCTCTTACTGTTTTCAATAATGAACACTAGCCCAAGTAAGGCCCCCTATTAGTAAGGCCTTGTTCCCCCTCTAGCCCCCCGGGGCGGCACCACGTATCCGGTTATCTTCCCATACCGAATATGAAAGAAGAATGTTTCACGGTCATGTTCTTTGTTATGTTCCTAGCCCTCAAGTCTTTCCTCACTGTTTCTACCCAAGTTGTTTTCGGTCTGCCCCTACCTCTTTTTACTCCAACTTGGCACAAGCCACTTCTTCTCACTGCCCCACCCATCATAGCATGATGTGTAAAATAGTGGGCCCCACCATAATGCAAGGGTGTTGGTAGAGATAGTGGACCCACTAGATAAAATATAAAGTGGTGGCCCCACCCATGCTACCCATGTTATGGTTGAGTATAAGATTTTGGGCCCCACCCTATTAAAACAAAACATAAGGTATAAAGGAAAGGTTTTCCAATAAAAAAATTTCTTGGAAAGAAAGCAAATGGCAATGGAAAGAAACATGCTTAGTATATAATATAGATAGATAGACAAGGGTACATAATGTATGAAGGTGCATATGTAAGTCCAGTGAGAGAGAGAGAGAGAGAGAGAGAGAGAGAGAGAGAGAGAGAGAGAGAGTTCAATAGAAGCAAATGGTGATCAAAATGCAAAATGCAAAATGGTAAGTAAGAATGCAACCACAGTCTTATGTAATTTTCTCTCAAACTGAATGATCAAAAGCATACCTCGTTTGCTGTCCCCTCATCATCTTTGTAGCCTGTCTTTTCCAAAATCTCGTGTATGGCTGTCAAATCCTTTCTTGAGCAAGCATCACCGAGTGGAGACAGCGATAGTGACTGCAGCGAGGATGCAGCACCATGCGGCGGCATACCCATCAACTCATAGGAAGGAACCTGGGAAACCAATCTAGCTTACTATATGACAACCCTTCAAATTCAAGTTCAGAAAAAGAAAAAAAATAATTCCAGGTATTGAGAATAAATCATTGGGCCTTCGGCATGCAACGGTGTTGTACATGATGAAATAAAGAAGAAAAGTTCAAATAAGAAAGCAAAAAACAAGGTAATAAAAGACAAGTAACTAAGTACAATCCAATAAGAAACCCAGTGTGCCAAATAGGAAGCCATTTAAGGACCTAGAATAAGAGCACTCCAAGTAAGACAAGGCATTTTTCCATATCCTACTTGTCATTGCAAAAATATCAGTTCAAGTACAAGGTCATCCATCGATAAAAAGTAAAAACACATTCTACATTGCTAAAATGTTGCATGACATACCAAAAGAAAATTTGTGGGTTCCAAAAGTGTGCCAAAGCGCTTGCATACGTGCAAGCATATGAGAAAGAGAGAGAAACTACCTCAAGATTTGCTACGACTTGCAGATATTTATTCTAGGAAATTTTGTAAATCCTTATTTCCATGCTCCAAGCAGTGGGATCTACTTGAGAATGGTACCATACTCCAGTCTACTATGCATTGCAAATTTGTGGGTTCCAAATGTGTGCCAAAGAGCTTGCATACGTGCAAGCATATGAGAGAGAGAGAGAGAGAGAGAGAGAGAGAAGCTACCTCAAAGTTTGCTACGACTTGCAGAGATTTATTGAAGAAAATGTTGTAAATACTTATTTCCATGCTCCAAGCAGTGGAATCTACTGGAGAATGGTACCATACTCCAGTCTACTATGCATTGCAAATTTGTGGGTTCCCAAAGTGTGCCAAAGAGCTTGCATACGTGCAAGCATATGAGAGAGAGAGAGAGAGAGAGAGAGAGAGAGAGAGAGAGAGAGAGAGAGAGAGAAGAGAGAGAGAGAGAGAAACTACCTCAAAGTTTGCTACGACTTGCAGAGATTTATTCAAGAAAATGTTGTAAATGTTTATTTCCATGCTCCAAGCAGTGGAATCTACTTGAGAAAGGTACCATACTCCAGTCTACTATGCATGGTATGTTTTTCTTAACCATATTGAAAGGTGCACAGAGTACTTGAACCAAGAAATCACAGATAGCCATTAACTACAACCAAGAAGAGGTCAACATAAACATGTAATTGTCGGGATGGTTCAAAATATGATGTATCTGTTATGCGAAACTGGAAAACCAGGACAAAATTGAGAGTAATGTTCTGACAAGTTAAAAGTGCGAAAGAAGTTAATATGGCACCATGGAGAAGTTAATCATAGGCCCGCCCAAGTCGACTGGGTGTCACCTTGGCTGAGTTTTTGTCTGGCTCGAAATTTGACCTTACCGAGTCAATCAAAAACCCCATTGACTCACCCTGAGTTAATGAAAGATTGACCACATCCATCATTGGCTCATCCAAGTTAAATTAGTTTAACATTGGCCGAGTTCTTATCTAAGTTCAAGTTTTTTTAAAATGATCATTTCAAAATATTTTAAATCCATCATAAAATAATATGTCGAGAGAGAGAGAGAGAGAGAGAGAGAGAGAGAGAGAGGAAAGAACCCAAAATGGTCATGGCCTTTGCTTTGCATTACTATGATGATTACAACCCTAATCGCTCACTTGTATAATGGCAGCAAGTAAACTAATTACAGAACTGCTATTAATGACACACACACATAACTTGGTCTTTGCTTGGGACAAAAAGAAGATTTATTTTAACACTCACCTCTTTCTCTGACAAAATGAAAATAAATCTTCAATCTCTCTGAAAAAATGAAAATCAATCTTCATATGTTCTTTTGTAACATAAAACACTTGATTTTATTGTAATTTTATTGCATTTTGATTGCACAATATAACTGTGCATGACCCCTTGAAGCATACTGATGCAGGAAAATACCTAATCTAGGGAGACTCCTACACTCCTGATGGGATAAAGGCTTTAGGAAAGATTTAGGGTTAACACGGAAGGCTCAAACACCTAAAGAACTAACCTAGGGCTGATTTGGCTCTAATTTTATTACGGGGCAGCAGCAATAACAAGACGTTAAATGCTTTCAATAATTAAAAAATTCACAACTAACAAGAAATAAACCTTATGCAAATTAATCTATAGCTAAAAGATCCTCTTGACGGATTGTTAATGGCAAAATTAGTCCTGAACTAGGTTTTACGCATGTAGCAAAATAAAAGAACTAAAAGCTAATACAAATACCGATGAATTAAGATGTAAACAGGCATGAAAATGTAATAATCAATGAAGAACATCAGAAAAATTATCAACAGCAGTGAGGGGTTCAAAGCAGTCCAGATTTAGACTAAAAGGGTATTTCGGTAATTTTACAGATCTAGAATTTTGGGGTTATACTGCTGTCCAGATTATCGTTATGATCTAGAAAGGTAAAGGAAGTAAATCTACGGACGGGTTTTGACGGTAGGTTTAGGCTAGAGATCTCAAAAACTAGTTTTAGGGCTTCAAAAGGGTGAAATCTCAAATAGGCTAAAAAATGGGTTTAGGGTAAGGGATCTTGAGTGTTTTAGCTGAGGTTTAATCACAAAATCAAACCCTCAAAATCTTAGATTGAGATCTTGAAGAAGAACAAGATATATGGATTTTGGTTTTTTCAAAATTTGGGGTTCAAAACACAAAAGAAAGTGAAAAGGTTGATGTACTAACCTTGTTGTGCAAATTTGATAGAGAAAGAGAGTGGAGAAGAGAAAAGATGAGAATGGTGGTTCCAAACCACCAAGTAGAAGAGAGAAGAAGAAAACTCAAATTTCTGGCTTCAAGCAAAACGTCAATTCTATTCAATATTCAAAAATCCCTTACATTGCTTTCATAAGATGTATTTATAAGAAAACAAACCCACGAAGAGAACTTAAGACCAAAGCAACTGATCTCAACCATTCATCTAATCCAAAGTAAACTAAATAAAGTTATAAACTTACCTAAAATAGTAATCCCATAACAGACCTATATCTCTTCGTAAAAACACCCATAACTTGCTCAAATCACATCCAAATCATGTGATCTTGGGCTCATTAGATAGGTAATTGAAAAACCTTTCTAATAATACCAAAAACATGCCAAACAGATAAGATTTGATGCCTAAAAAGTAGGCTACAAATGAAATGACGAAAATAGAAAATGAATAATAAAAAAAGGACACCCGTGTTTGTGGCCAATGCTAGAGTCCCCTCCAACAATCTTGTCCACGCCTGCGCTTGTAAACCTTGAATTCTTTCGCATTGTTGACGTCCCCATCATTTCTCCCCGGCTTGGAAAGATTCACCTCCGGTAAATTAAACTATTCATACTGCTCTAATAAATCTAGTTCAAGCTGCTGAAGCTCGTCGAATGTGATCCAAGAATCATCGCTCTATGGTAGTCCTCGCCATCTAACTAAGAATTTTCGAACTCCACCGGTGCAATTGGAGACAATCTTCTCATCCAATATGTCTTCTACTACTTTCCTTTTTCTCAAATCTAGGTAATGGTGGTGTAGAAGGTATCACTAGGATGGGTGAAGATGGGAGTATATTTGGAGTTTTCAAGGGAAGAATATGGTTCGTGATAAGGCACAAGATCTTCAGCATTGAAAGTATTATTAATTCTCATGTCAGGTGGTGAATCTAAAGCATAGGCATTAGCACTAATTTTTTAATTATTTTAAAAGGTCCTGCGCCACGAGCATTTAATTTGCTAACTACACGTTTACCATATCGTTCAGGCCCTAATTCTTACAATTACCATAACACTGTCTTGGAATCCATGTAGCCTTCGATGTACATCTGCATAAGATTTATATGATTCATTACTAATTATTATCTTCTTATTTCTGCATGTAAGTCTTGAATATGATGCACAAAGGACTCGGCAGACACGGATACCCTAGAACTGGCACTAGCTACAGCAGGAATAGGATCAACTAATTTCCTGTGAAAATAGCCTGTGATAATTTGAAAAGGGGAAAGACCTGTACTACGGTTCACAGAACTATTATAGGCAAACTCGGCATGAGAAAGGACTCTATCCCAACTAGATATGTGGTCACCAATAAGACACCTCAGGAAGGTCCCTAGACTCCTATTAATAACTTCAGTTTGACCATCTGTTTATGGGCGTTATGCACTAGAGAATTTTAACTCGATTCCCAACATTTTCCACAAGATTCTCTAGAAATGACTGGTGAACTTAACATCACGATCAGACACAATTGTTTTTGGGAGACCATGGTGTTTCACAACCTCTGAAAAAATGTCCGAGCAATAGCAGAAGCACCAGATGTTTTAGAACAGGGAATGAAATGGGTCATTTTCGAAAACCTGTCAACCACTAAAAATATCGTATCATGTCCTCTTTGGGTTCTCGAAAGACCTAAGATAGAATCCATACGCACATCCTCCCAAGCGGAATTGGGATACTGGCAATGGAGTATATAATCCCATGTTGTGCTTGTGCATCTTGGCTATCTGACAAGTTCGACATTAGCCAATAATCTTAGCAACATTTCGTTTTAGGCCAGGCCAGTAGAACCAATCTTCAACCAATTTGACCAATGTGTCATGCAGCTCCTCTAGCATGTAATTCCCAAACCATAAAATCCCCCAAACCATAAAATCTCGTAAGGAGGTACGAGGCAAACATAGTTTAGTTCCTTTAAACAAGTAGCCATCCCGCATTTAAATAGTCAGATCGTAATTTAGAATGTCCAAAATTCATGGCAGCACACGCATTTCCAAAGTTTGGGCAAGTGACGTGTTCATCCTTGATCTTGTCAAACCCAAGGACTTCTACACATGGAATTCAGAAATTTTTAACATGACTCCACACTTGAAATTCACCCGAGACATTGATCTTCTAGAAGGTTTTAAGAGTTGGGAGTGTTTTTTTTTTTTTTTTAAATGACAAAATTTCATTGATTTTCATTAATCCTAGAGTTACATTGGGGACCAGAAGTCCCATATTGTAAGACAAAGTATTAGAAAAACTGGTCAGGACATACCCAAAACCTAATGGTCTCCGTTCTACCAAAGGCAAGAATACCAAGCGCGACCCATAGAGTTTCCATGAAACTTTCCTCATACACCATAGCTACCTTTACTGGTTGGACTCCCGACCATAGCCTATCAAAGAACATCAACCCTACTGAAATATTCACCCCAAATCTTACTATAGGAGAATAGGGAGGTCCAGATCAGAGGCCAATCAAGGCGAAGGACCATAGTCTCTCCAGCCTTAAGTAGATATAATGTACTTCATCTGGATGCTACCCCGATAGGACACTTTTGTTCCTGCTGAACTCAGATCATGCTAAAGCTCGACTCAAATTTGAAAATAAAGTACTGGAAACCAAGAGCTCCAAAAGGAACCTCTTTTTTGTCCTAAAATTCACGTGCCTTCCCCGAGATTCCTCATGCACGCAATCAATTCCAACACACGACTTCCTTCAAGGAATTACAATCTACCTATGCCATGACGCCCGAGGTAATCTCCCCTAATATATCAATATTTCTAAATCCAAATAAATTAGGACACCGAAGAGTTCGAAAAAAGTTTGCTGTGTAAGGATAAAGAAAGACCTAATTTTGAAGAGGCTTAAATCGCCAGGACGATTCGAAAATGGGAACCCATTACTTGTCAAGGATCCCCTCCCCAGACTTCTATCCAGCCTGTTTCTCTCTTTCTTTTTTTTCTTCCAGATCCCATGCCGCCATAGCAAGGAACATTTCTTTTGTGGCCCCCAAGTCCTCCTCACATCCAATTCCGAACACGTCCCCCATTGATAGCAAATCATCAAACTCCTCCGATAAGTACCCTCGATCCTCGGATTTTCCAGAATTATCTTCCACCATTTTACCTTTACCTTTTGTGCCCACGACTGGCCCCAAGCGCTCCTGAGCTAGCTGACTTACTTCCAATCCCAACGACTCGCGGGACAAAATAGGCTCATCCACCGGGCTGGCCAGCAGCTGCTTCATGTTCCTAGTTACCGCCCTTTTTTCTTCCTCCCACTGACGTCTACAGGAACGCCTTTCTTTCTCTACAATTTTTTGAAAGAAGTAGGAGTGTAACACAACTGAGGGCATCTGCAGCTGTATTCTCAACACCAGGACGATGTTTGAGGACAAAAGGGTACTCCTGCAGATACTCGACCCATCTTGCATGCATCGGTTTCAACTTCTTCTGAGAGTTAAGATATCTAAAACGTGATGGTCGGAGTATAGCACACTCTCTTGTGGTAGCAGATAGTGCCTCCAATGGCGCAATGCTAGAGTCCTGGACAACTGCATAAAATTCATTTTTCGTAAAAGGTATGCTTTTGCCTAGCCTCATTAAGTTTTTCATTGAAATAGGCAACTGTGTGTCCTCCTTAACTTAGAACACCACCAATTCTGACACATGATGCATCACATGCAACTTCAAATACCTTAGAAAAATCGAGTAGACGCAACACGGGAGCCTCAGTCAAGAGTTTCTTAACTTCTTCAAATGCTTTTGTGGAACTTTTAGTATACTTGAACTCCACTTTTTCTATGCAATCAGTCACGAGAGCCATAATGGAACCAAACCCTTTAATGAACCTACGATAGAATGTTGCCAATCCATGAAAACTTCAAACCTCAAGGATATTAGTAGGTTCTGGCCACTCAACAATAGCGTGAACCTTCTCATGATCAACTTTAACCCCTTTAACTGATACAACAAACCCTAGGAATATAATTTGATTGCTAAAAAATGTGCAATTCTTCAGGTTTGTGTACAATTTATCCTTCCTGAAACTTTAGAAATACTTTTCGGAGATGTGACAAGTGGGCAACTTTTGTGAAATGCAAGTGTGACAACCCAAGAGGGGGGTGAATTGGTCAATTACACATTCTAGGCTTAATTAGATGGATTATTAAAATTAATTTACTAATTAAGCACTAATTAATCTAACCCTTGTTTTAAATAAGCAAGACACAATTTTGGGTTTAGATATTACTTTATCCTTATATCCTGTAACCCTTGTTCAATTTAAAACATAATAATAAGTTAGGGTTAGAGTTTACCAATCACCACATGTGCAAGAGAAGAAGGAGAAGAAGAGTCATCCACAAGGAACACAAGATTTTATAGCGGTTCGGTCTATCACAAGACCTACTCCACTCTTCCAAGTTTTCCTCCTTGGGCACTCCACTAAAGTTGAGATTCTTCAATAGCAAATCTTCAAGCCGTACACCACAACTTCTTGAACTCCAAAGGGGACAAACCCTTTCTGCACGAAGACTTGCAAGGGGACACTCCCTCGTACACCGGATTCTCCTTTCTTAAGGGGCCGAATCGGAGACCCTCAAATACAAATAAAGAAATATAAATGGAACTCTCTCTTTGCTTCTTGATAGGCGGATTACAAATAATGTTGCTCACAAACTCTCCAAGGAATAGATACAAATGTAAAGCCCATGGAGATCCTCTTGATAAAATGTAAAAATACAAGTTCAAAGAGGAACAACCTTTGATTTAAAAGTTTAAGCTCACAAAGATAGGATTTAATCTTGTAAAAAGGTTATTTAGAAAGGTTCTTATGATGTATATATAGCCCATTTGAAAATTTGACCGTTTGGGGGTAAAACTGTAATAAACTAGGTTGAAAAAGTCAACCTGCAAAAGCCCCAGCGGCTCTTTTGCCAGACCGCGCGGTCGACAAGGCCACCTTTTTATTTTCAAAATTCAAACCGCCGCGGTTGACCGGCCCTATGGCGGTCGCCCGGCGAGAGCTACCTGTTTCTTAAAAATTTAAGCGCAAAACCTTTCCGCGGTCGCCCGCCCCAAACCATGCAGGAATGGTTCTGTTTCGACAGAACCATTTCGCGGTCGACCGGCCCGCCTTTGGAACACAAGTGCTGGATTTCCAGCCTTGCTTCCGCGGTCGCCCGGGAGACCCCCGGTCGACCGACCCTTGTTAAAATTTCATTTTAACATTAAAGTTCCAGGGGTTTTGGGCCATGGTCTTTGGGCTTAAGTCCTAGGTTTTCAAACACATTGTTGGGTGTGTTAATGGTTTCTAAAGATATAAAAAGTTAAGTATGAAAACCATTTAAAAACCTTTTAAAAGTGCAATTTAACATAAAATCAAGAGGACTCTAAATACATTCTAAAAGTGTATACCATGAGTCATCTTGGAATGTCTCGGCTTCTTGACACTTTCTTGGACTCCTTCACCTGTGAGTGAACTTCTTCAACTTGTCGTGGCTCTTGTGACTACCTCCAATCTTCAATGCCTGTTGAAAGGTGCATGAGGTGTCACCATGGCATGTTCATCTCCAAACTTCTTCTTGACACTTCCTAGGTAAGTTGTGGGATCTTTATCTCGAGCTTCTTTACTTGAACATCTTCAAATGATGATATCTTCACTGTAAGTGCAATCTCCTTGATCATTGTGTGTGTGGATCAACAAGCCATGTGTTGTGTTGAGTTGTGTAATGGCGATATGACATATGACTTTCCTGTCTAAGACACAACACTCAAAGACAACACATTAGTCCATAAAGACTAATCAATTTGGGTTTGCTAGCATCAAAACAAGAAGGTAAAGTGAATGATTGAACCCATGGGAACCCTTGGGCTTACATTTTGTTTTACTATAAATTAGTATAACATCAAAGTAAACAAGAAAAAACCTACCGATGAATGGTCGAAGCTCTTGTGTCATTACTCTCATGAATGTGCTTGGTGCATTGGTTAAGCTGAAAAGCATAACTAACCATTCATCTAAACCATCATTTGTCTTAAAGGCGGTCTTCCACTCATCGCCGACTCGAACTCTGATCTGGTGACACCCGCTTTTAAGATCTATTTTTAAAAAGGTGGCAGAGTCAGCCATCATGTCAAGCATATCATCAAGTCTAGGAATTGAAAATCGATACTTAACGATCTTGTTTAGGGCTCGGCTATCGACGCACATGCTCCAACTTCCATCTTTCTTTGGCGTAAGCAATGCGGGTACTACACAAGGACTTAGGATTTCTCGAATTAAGCCTTTACTCAAAAGCCCATCTACGAGCCTCTTTAATTCAACATGTTCTTTGGGGTTCATGCGATAGTGGGGCAAGTTTGGCAAAGAGGATCCAGGAACTAAATAAATGGCGTGCTGGATATCTCGCATAGGATGTAGTTCATGTGGGAGTTCCTCAGGTAATAATTCATCATATTCTTTCATCAACGGCTTCACTTCAGGAGGAATTTTAATAACAGACTCATTTTGGAGGACATAATCTGTTTTTACCACGAAAGCATAAATCTCCTCAGACTCTTTACATTCTCTTTCAAAACCCTTTTGATTAAGAATGCCTAAGGGTCTCTTGGACTTTGCTAGTGGAAGCAACTTCCTTCCCTTCAGCCTCTTTAAATGGCTTCAGTGGGCATGGCTGCCAAGTGATTTTCTTCCCTCTGTGCTCAAACGAATAATTGTTGGATTTTCTGGAATGCATAACATCCTCGTCATACAACCAAGGTCATCCTAATAAGATATGAGCAACATTTATCTCAACAACATCATACCAATTTGTGTCGGTATATGAAGATAAATTAAGAGGCACTCGACATCTCTAGGTAACTGGAATGGTAGACTGATCAACCGAAGCAGCTTTGTATGGATTTGGATGTGGCTCGAGTTTGAGTTCCATTCTGCTGATTCCACTAGGAGAAACCACATTCATACAACTTCCACTATCAATAATGACTCGGCAATTCTTGCCCTGATGTTTACTGAAAGTGTAAAAAATGATGTTCCTCCTCCAGTCCTCATTCGCCTTTGGTTGCGCGATCATACATCTCATCATACTAACCTTGTTCGGATTTTCTTCTGTTTCTAGTTCCCCTTCCTCATTGATGTAGAGTCCCATTCTGCTGATTCCGCTGGGAGAAACCACATTCATACAACTTCCACTATCAATAATCACTCGGCAATTCTTTCCCTGATGTTTACTGAAAGTATAAAAAATGATGTTCCTCCTCCAGTCCTCATCCGCCTTTGGTTGCACGATCATACATCTCATCACACTAACCTTGCACGAACATATGTACCATGGTTTGGACAATCACGAGCATAATGTCCATAACCCTTACACTTAAAGCACTGCGCTTTCTTGGGGCCTTCTCCCAAAACTCCTTTACCCTTAAAGTCCTTGGACGGTTGGTAATTATTGCTGGACTTAGGGCAATTGGGACTTTGTTGTTGAGGCTTCTTGTAGGAAGCCTCCCCATGTTGGTTGCTAAACTTCTTGGGGAGGAACATCTTTTGGTGCTTCTCAATCTCTGAAGCCTCCTGAAAAGCTTGATCAACATCGCCCAAAAGATGCGATCTCATCTTCTGATCTCTAGTTTAAGCCCATCCAGGAATCCGGTGAGGGTTTGATCGGGTTCTTCTTGGACTACTCCGGATCTTGACCTCATCGAATTGGTTCATGTATTCGCCAACATACAAATTGTTCTGCTTAAGCCAATTCATCTGCATATCAGTTGTTGTCTATACATGATTGGCAAAGACTTTGCCTTGAGTTTGGCCTTCATTTCATCCCATGTCCGAATGCTATCCTCACCCCTCCTGGTAAGTTGATGCTCAAAGTAAACCCAATAAGTTTGAGCCGCACCTGTCAACTTCAGTTTAGCAAACCTAACCCTTCGGGATTAGGACATGTTATACCAGTCGAAGTAGTTTTACATGGCCACTAGCCAATCAGAAAAGGATTATACTTACCATCAAAGTCCAGGACATCAATTTTAATCTTCTTGGTAATGTCTCCAGCATAATCGGGTCAATCTCAGGATCATACTCGATCATCATCATAATCTTCATCATGTTGCTGGCGATAGGGAGCTCTGTATCCCTGATAACCCCCTCGGTATCTTCCTCGACCACCTCGAGCATTCCAGTTCCCAATCCGATAATGGCCAAATTACTGGTCATTCTCGAACTTGTCTCCTACACTATTCTGATCCTAGCCACCTTGATTTTGATTGACTGCTATTTAGGGATCAGGTGGTGGATTTTGGAATCCTAGGTTCCCTTGTCTAGGACCTTCTAAAGCAGCAAGCCTTCTCTGCACAGCTTGAATCTCGTTACTAACAGCTTGTAACTCTCGACTGTGGACTTCACGATCCGCTTACTAAGCCGATTCAGATCTGCCCTGATGTCTCTACTCTCTAATGAGTTGGGCCAACTCATCATTAAACACCTGATTGTTGGATGTCATCGTGTGGTAATCTTTACCACTCCTTGTGGGCATGCATGGGAAAGCTAAACACAAGAGGGACACTAACACCCTAAAAGGTTTCCTCAAAATTATGTGATATATTAAGCAATGCAGTAAATACTGTTTAAAAATAAGAAGGTAGTGTGGTGAGTGATTGTCCGTAAAGTTGTAGATATGGAATTACCAAAAAAAATATAGCATTCAAATGCATAAAGATAGAAGACAGTGTAAAAATATATAAATTGTTCTAAAGACCCTCAACGAGTAGGGGCATGGAATTACTCAAAAATCTAGCACCAAAGAGCAGCAGTAAAGACACAAAAACTACTTTAGATAACCTCATTGAAATCGAACTTTGCCGAAAGAATTACAGGCTCCACTATTTGAGATAACTTTCTTCTAAAGAAAAACAACACACCTCAGTTTCCTTCTGAAGAGAAGCCAACGCAACCACTAATGACTTTGCATTAGGCCGTTCTCGGGGCTCATATTGTAAACAGCGAGAAGCTAAGCGCACTAACTCTGACCCATCAGTAGTTGAAAATTGTCCTTCTATACAGGAATCTGTTAGCATCAGAAAATTCCGGTCCCGTATCAGGTCAAGCGCCTATATAGAAATTATGTAACAACTCATTAGAAGCAGAAAATACATTACAACAGTATTAAAAAAAGGGAGCTCTCATAGAAAGGGGTAAAAAGAATCGAGTTACACATAGTACAAAACATTAGATAAGTTCACAATGCAACAATTTTGGTAAACATTGTCACCATCACAGGTTAGTACAAGAATAAGATATTCATCAGTTATCTTTTGGTGGCGCCACTTGCAAAATGGAAAAAAATGGTTTAATAAATTGGTCACTCATTTTTTTTCCTTTCTTGACAATTTAAGAAAAAATTCTATATTGGAAAACAAGAAAAATTAAAATTCTATATTGCAGTTGTTAAAGTTTAAAAGAATAAATAGCGCCTTCTCCAACAGCTTAAGTTCTTGGAGTAATTGGTAGTTTCAATATGGTATCAGAGCAAAGGTCCTGAGTTCAAACCAGACAAGCAGGATTCGTACCTGGAGTTGGGGATTCACGAATCCCCGAATCGCGAATCTGAACCGTTATTCGATTCGAATCCCCGTCGGAATCGCGAATCGTAATTTGGGAATCGCAATTCTGTTTCCACCGGAATCGCGATTCTTACATTTGGGATACGCGTTTTATGATAATAAAATTCGCGATTTTATTAATTTGGATTCGAGGATCACAAAAATGAAAACTGCGATTCCCATCACTTAAAAATCCGTTCTTTAAGTGATGGGATTCACGAATCCCAACCTTTTGACATTAAAATACTGTTTTGACCATTTTTTTTAAAGGGGGGTATTTTTAGTGGGGGCTTTTTTGTAATTTTCATTTTTAACCTAAAAATCCTTATAAAACGAGGGTTTCGACTCAAACCCTAAAAAACCGAAAGTCTCCCTCTTTCTTTCCGCCGCCCCTCTCAGTCCCCGCCGTCCAACCGTCCGCCGGAAAGGAGAAGAAGAAGAAGAAGAAGAAGAAGAGAAGTGAAGAACTTTGCAGGTATTTTTTTTTTCATTTTCTTGAAAAAACTAAAAAAGCTTTATCTCCCCGCCCCCTCACACGGTTTCTGTGGATGGTTTCTGATGGTTTCTCTCAGAAACCATCTCACACACCATTCTCTCACACAATTTCTGTGAAAATGAACTCCTCTTCCCTTAAACGATTTGTGTGGGGTTTGGCAGTGGCTTTTGGGTTTGGGTTGTGGGTTGTGTGAAAGGGTTTGGCAGTGAAAGGGTTAGCACTACCATGTTTTAATTATTGCACAATTTTTCTCCATTTAAATTGTCTTTTGACTCTTTTCTAATGTCGTTAAAAGCCAAGATGAGTTAGTGCAATTATCAAAACATGTTAGCTCCAATCCAACATCAGTAGCTTTTGTTTTTTGGGAATTACTAATTTTCTGGAATTTAATCCAGCATTTTTCAAAAGTACAGTGGAGCCCCAATTGATAGGATGATCCAAACCATTCATTTGTCGGGCCATAATGTGTTGTACGGTTGTACCCCGATCTCTCGATAGGATGACCTATCCTTCTGATCTATAAACTTTTTTGAAAAACAAATGGTAGGATCATCCTATGAAACTGATTTGATCAATGGGTACACATTCAGTTGCCCAACAAATGGTTTGGAACTTTGGAATTTGGATCATCCTAAGAAGTTAGCCCCACTGTCCTTTTTGAAAAAAACTATACTTGACAGTTGTGAGTTGTGACACACACCACATGAGATGTAAATTTTGATTCCCAAAGTGTTTACTGATTCAAAATTGCATTTAGGCCCAATTAATTTTAGAATTTGAGAATTGAGTTTGAGACTTTGAGTTCATTGAATATTATTAGATTGAATGTGCTCATTGTTGTGCAAATATATTTTTATGAAATATTGTTTATGAATGTGCAGATTTTTTATCAAAAATAATATTTTTATGATTGTGATTGTGCAAATAAAGTATAAACAGTAATAATCTGGGAATGATAAGTATTTGTTTACTTTTTAGTATTTAATGGGCTGCGACTGAAAAGGTTCCAACTTCCAACAACCTCTCGCAAGCCCATTATGAGAAGACAAGCTAGGAGAGCATCAGAGTACAAAGTACAAACTCAAATTGTCTCTGACTTAATGAGATAAAAAAGATTGCAGTGATAATATCATTTCCCTAGGGGAAATGATTTTAGCCCAGCCATATTTTGATATTTAATGCTATCCTAGCTTGTCTTTTGAGCTAATAAGATATTGTTTATCATTTGTCAGTCGATAATAGTACGACTAACGAGACTACATAGTACATACGAGCCTACGTGGGGCCTTTACGAGTGATGGCGAGCGGAATTGCTGAAGTCTCCAAAAATGGTTTACTGGCATGGATCAATGGGTTGCATCAAGTGGAAGGAGTTAATCTTGGCACGGTGGGCCTATGCAGCTTACGCAATATTGCCACTGTCTGTGTTGATTGGGGTTTGATTCGTGCCGCAATCAGTTGTTGAAATCCAGATTTGCATGTGTTTCATTTTGGAATGCAAGAACTTTGTCCGACTCATGAAGATATTTGCATGATGCTCCGTATTTCTCCTGATGGTCCCATGTTCAAGCCTTCCTTTAAGGAAGGCTATGATAAGGCATTGAGCAGTCTGATTGGCGTGCCACAGAAGTCCCTAGGACACTACCGTCAGGCAAGTAGTATCTTCATGCATAAGCTAGTACAAGTCTTTTCACCAAGTAGAGAACTGGATATGGAGTATCGTCGTTGCCGTGAAAATGCATTAGCATTATGTGCTTATCCAATGTTTCTCTTTCCGGGCCGATCAGAGTCATCAGACTTGATTCCATTATATTTTGTAGACTTGGTTGATCAAGTTCGCCAAGGTGCAAATCTAGCTCCTACTGTCGTAGCGGAACTTTTTGATAGCCTAGAAAGTGCTCGCCGATATACTGGATCTGACTTCTCGGGAAGTTCCGTCATTCTTTATGTAAGTATTGGATGGTTTATTAAAAATGCTTGAATGATGTACTTGGTTATGGATAATTATTATTTCGAACTTTTTTTTATTTAGGTTTGGCTAGTGGAGAGATTACGAATTTTGGGTCCACCACCTTTGCCAAGATGAGCCTGTACGAGGAGTTTTAATACTCGGGAGGTGTTGGTTTCATTCGATGATCGCGATAGTTGGGCTATATGGCTTGAGGGTCGCGAAAGTAAGGACATTGAATGGACTCTCCCATGGGCTCCCATTTTCTCTGCAGTCCTCGAGACTTCTGGTCAGAAATGCGTTCGGATAATGGGTTTCCAGAGCACTTCCTTTTACTTGCCTTTGCGGATCCTCCGACAGTACTTTGGAGCCCAACATCACATAGCGATGATGGATGTTTCGGTACCGGACTCCATTCGCCCTCAATCGTTGAAGATGAGGACGGTAAATGCGATTGATAGAGACTGGAATAGGTGAACCATCGTTGTCGTTCAGAACAACCCCACCCCTGGAGAGGTGAACAACTATTTTTGGGAATGGTATGGGACTAGTGAGGCAAGTGGTGAGGCAAGTGCTACTTCTAGAAGCGGTGAAAGGGGGTGATTCATTTGTATTTTGATGATGTATTTTGCTGCACGGGTATCAGATCTATGTCATAGTTAATTAGTTGATTACTATTTTGTATTCTCAAATGGATTCGACACTGCACCACGGGAAACCCAACCCTGACCTACCCCTGCAAAATAGTGAATACCCTCGGGAATTCCCACGTAAGACCGTCTGTTGGATATAAATCCAATTGCACCACGGGAAACCCAACCCTGACCCTACCCCTGCAAAATAGTGACTACCCTCGGGAATTCCCACGTAAGACGGTCTGTTGGATATAAATTCAATGGATTCGACACTGCGACACGGGAAACCCAACCCTGACCCTACCCCTGCAAAATAGTGAATACCCTCGGAAATTCCCACGTAAGACGGTCTGTTGGATATAAATCCAATGGATTCGACACTGCGCCACGGGAAACCCAACCTTGACCTACCCCTGCAAAATAGTGAATACCCTCAGGAATTCCCACGTAAGACGGTTTGTTGGATATAAATCCAATTGCACCACGGGAAACCCAACCCTGACCCTACCTCTGCAAAATAGTGACTACCCTCGGGAATTCCCACGTAAGACGGTCTCTTGGATATAAATCCAATGGATTCGACACTGCGCCACGGGAAACCCAACCCTGACCCTACCCCTGCAAAATAGTAAATACCCTCAGGAATTCCCACGTAAGACGGTCTGTTGGATATAAATCCAATGGATTCGACACTGCGCTACGGGAAACCCAACTCTGACCCTACCCCTGCAAAATAGTGAATACCCTCAGGAATTCCCACGGAAACCCAACCCCTGCATACCCTTGCATGCATGCATGTAAGACACTCACAGTAGAAAATATCTATCATACTTATTCAAATATTTTACAATTTGATTTTGTCAGAGGCAATTGAGGAAAGATGGTGGACGAGACTGTCAACCAAGAATTTCAAGGCCAAGGTGTAGGTGATGATGACATAGTTTTTGAAGGGGACCTAGAATACAACTATGATGAAGAATATGTGGAAGAAGATTATGATGAGGACATAGTGTTGGGTCCGAACGTAAGGTCAGCAATAGTTTTATGGTCACACGTAGTCAAAGGAAAGAAAGCTGGAGAAGGACGTGGGGGAACCAAAAAGTGGAAATGTAAGCACTGTAAGAAGGTTTACACTGGAACTTATACAAGGGTTCACGCACACCTTGTGAAAGCACCAAGAGGTCAAGGTCAAGGAATAGCATATTGCAGTGTAGTTGCAAAAGACAAACAATTACAAGAGCACATCAGAAGCCAAGTCCAAAGAGCAGAGAATTTACCTGGGAGACTGCCACTGAAGAAATCACTGTTAGACATGCTTGGCAAGTCTTCCAGCTCCGGTGTGACTTCTTCAAGTAAGGTTGGTGAATCACCAATTGGCAAGTCTTTTAGAGCAAAGGATAGAGACGATGTAGATCATAAAGTGCTGCGATTTTTGGCCGCCAATGGGATTCCCTTTAACATCCTCCGATCTCCATATTTTCAAGAGATGATAATTGCCGCCAATTTTGTGCCTGGATACAAGTTGCCTTCTTATGAGAAAGCAAGAACAACTTTATTGGACCATGAGAAAGAGAATGTAACAAAAGATCTAGGTGTTGTGAGAGAAAAATGGCCTGAACATGGGCTTTCTATTGTCTTTGATGGATGGACAAATGTGAAGAACAAAGCCCTGATTAATGTACTGGCATCAAATATGTTCGGTTCAATGTTTCTCTATGCGCACGACTTCTCTACCGTGGAGAAATCAGGGAAAAACATTGCAAAGTTTTTGTTGGATGCCATTGAAGAAGTAGGGCCTTTTAATGTTGTGCAAGTGCTGACAGATAATGCAGCCAATTGCAAGCTTGCTGGGACAGAGGTTAATAAAGTTTATCCCCACATATTTTGGTCTCCTTGTGTGGTTCACACATTAAATCTGATATTCAAAGACTTGACCAAGCATAAACACCTAGGTTGGATTGGAGGGACTTACCGTTCCTGCAAGGATGTCGTCAAATATATTACCAATCATTCGCAGGCTCTTGCTATATTTAGAAGCAATTCGAAGGTTGAGTTGCTGAAAGTTGCGAAGACTAGATTTGCAACTCATTATACTACACTTAAGAGACTTCTTGATGTAAGGGAGGCGTTGCAGATGACAGTACTAACAGATGCTTGGAAAGATTGGTTGAATGCTTGCACCGACAAAGTGATAATAGAGAGGGGCAAGATGACAACTACTTGTGTAGTCTCTGATGAATTTTGGACGAACATAAAATTGGCATTATTAATTACGAAGCCCGTCTATAAAATGATTAAGTTCACTGACCAAGAAGGCTGTCTGATATCAGAAGTGTACGAAGGCAGGGACAATATGTTAGGACAAATAAAAGATAACTTGAAAGATGTGCCTGACATGTACAATCATATTCATGGTATTGTGGTGGGACGATGGGGGAAGATGAATGTTCGAATGCATGCCTTGGCTCATGTACTCACTCCAAAATATTATGACCCTGCATATCTCAATATTCCAGCACCAGGCGGTGGTAAACGAGTCACCCCAGGTATGTAATTGTTTCTCATATTGTGAATTTTCATAATGTAATTGTATTTATCTTCATTTATGTTATCGACTGATCGATTATTCAATTTTATTTTCAGATAAAGACCCTGAAATCATGGATGCTGTATATGAAGCCATTACGGATCTCTCCCCTGATGATGAGATGAGTGGTACGATTAGACGTCAGTTATATGATTTCATAGGAAGGGTTGGAAGGTTTTCCAGTAAATTTGCCAGGGAGGATGCGAAAGATCCCAATGTGTGTGTGACCAAATGGTGAAACTTTCATGGAAGTCATGTACCAGAGTTACAGTCAGTGGCCATCAAAATTCTCTCACAGCCTATCAGCACATCTTCTGCAGAGAGAGTATGGAGCACGTATTGCTTCATTCACAATGTAAAGCGTAATCGCTTAAATTCACATCGTGCTGATACCCTTGTGTACATCCACTCAAATCTTCGACTCCTATCCAGGTTTAAGTTTTTTTCGTTTTTGAATGTAATAATTGTTTTTTATTATTTATGTCAGATTATTTATTTAATTTCGAATCTATTATTTAGATTTAATGCGGCTGCATACAAAGAGGGATCAAATAGAAAATGGGACATCAACCTAGAGCTCCCACTTATGGATGAGTCCTCCATCAGAATGGAGGAGATGCGATGGCAGGATCTCGATGATGATTTCCTTAGACCTTCTACATTTCGTGCGTCATCTCAGTCATTACTTTCAAGTCCTTCACTCACTATTCGTGACTTAGATGACAAAGACGAAGCTGCAGGATCTGGAACTCCAAGAGTGGTCAGTAGCTCGGAACTTGAAATTGGATGACCATCCAACACTCAAGGTCATATTGCTAGTTTCTTGGGGCGTGGAGAACGTACAAGGGGAGGTACAAAATCTTTAACACTTGCAATTTCCCAGTGAAGATATTAGTCTTATAAATATTAATTCATTTATTTAAACTTTTCATTTACAGAAAATGTAGAAGTAAGAGAAGGAAGAGGACGAGCTGATCATGTTTATTCGAAGGGAAAGAGAAAAGCCTAACTTTATTTCTTTTTATTTGAAAATATTGGAGAAATTCAGTAATAATTTTGATATTTCGCTTTTTGGAAACTGAATTTTTTGTTTAATGGTGGAGTCCTGGGCGTCCTGGCTCCTGAATGAAAAACTGTTATAATTTCAGTATTTGGAGAATCATGTTTATGTTTAATGGTGTATAGTTGAATGGTTAGATTTTGATTTTCAGGTATTTTTTCTTAAATTTTATCTTTTATTAATTTTTTATCGCTCTCCGACGACTCCCGGACGACTCTCCGGCGACTTCCCGGCGAAAAATCGAATCTTGCTCCCAAATATCCCCGGAACCTTCAAATCCCGCTTTCGATTCCTTAATCGAATCCCGATTTCGAATCCCGCCCTGGCAACCTACTTCAAACCTCCTTGATGTCAAAAACTCCACATGCAATGGTCAACCCAAAAGTGGGGCCACATGTGCCATGTGTAGGCCAACCAAAAGAAGGGGCCACTCGTGACGGGGAGTGTTAAAGTTTAAAAGAATAAATAACGCCTTCACCAACGCTTAAGCTATTGGAGTAATTGGTACTTTCAATAGCAGTCAACAGATTTCGGCTGCAGAAAACCTACAAAGCAGAATAAACAAGATTTTTAATTTTTAATAAACAGAATTCTTTAAGGGGTATGATATTGTCACTCTTAGAACTAGGCATGCCACCAGCCAGTTTGCCTGCCTTATGGGTAAAATGTAAAATAAATCAGCTAACACAAAATGGTCGAAATATGCTTAATTTTAACAGTGGCAAAATAAATCATTTCCCTTTGTTAATTGATCCAAGATAATAAAGAGAGAAAGAAAGAAGATAATAAGAGGTGCCTCGCTGAGAGCCATAAGTAGATGTCTTGTTCAAGGCGAAATTTTATACTTGCCATTAACTATCACTGGTTGTGAGTACTCCACGTTAGAGATGATTTGCTAAGATAACAAACTGATTGGGTTAACATATTGTCCCCATGTGTGTTCAGTCCAGCACATCAGTGCATTTCTAACACTAGATCCTCATAACTCATAAGAACACTCAATTAGACTCAGCCACAAACCTGTTACTATATTTCCAGCAAAAAGCATAGCCTACTTAGTCCCGAATGGCTGCATAAGTGTCCAACTCTATATATCTATAATTCTTTGTTTTCAGCTATACACTAGTTTGGATTAATGCTTCTTCAGTGCAATCATACGTGTTCATTGCCATCATTGGCTCAGTATCTGTTCTAATTTTCTAACAAGATACCGGAATCAAGCCTTTTTTGGATCCATTTTTTTGGAGAAATAACGCTTTGAGAAAACTTGATCCATCCCAAAGAAGCACAAGAATCATAAAGAACGATTGTGAGAATCACGAAGTTTTAAGTGTTGACCTATGCCAAATTACGGTTACTGCAAGCTCCCTAGTTGGGTCGGAAGCTAAATCCGTCCCTCTTTGCTTCCTCTTAATTAAGAGTACGCTTCATAGTTACATGATTATTTTTCCCTAAAAGAGTTTTTTTTTCCTTTCGGTAACCAAGCGAGTGTATTTAAAACTTGACTCGTCTTAAGTTTTAAAAATAACTTCCGTGAATTTTTGTAGGAGCTTAAACATTATAAATGAATAAAAGATCAAACAGATACAATTATAAATTCTAAAACTTGTAATTCTAATCAGTTGAGGCCAACAATTGGGAGTGGTCGTGAGGCCGCAAGGCTCAACAATTTGGACACTAGATCTCCAGCTGCTATTCATACTAGTAACAGTAGAAATGGGATTGTTGCCCAAATTAGGTTGTAGCAAGTTTGGTTCAAACATGTTTCTCTGAGACCTTTGAGTAATTCATTTCCGTACTCATTTAAATCTGTCTTCAGAGTCACTACAGTTTGAAGTTTGTGAATTGGCAAAACATTGTGATCATTTTATCCTAAAACTATGAACAGAAGTTTACAATCATTACCATTCAAAAAAAAAAAGAAGTTTACAATCATTTGATATTATACATTTTGAAGTGTGGGGTCCCTTTCATATCGACTTTGTGAATGGATATCGTTATTTCATTACGTTTGTTGATGATAATAATGGTACCAATTGATTGTACCTTATGAAGACAACGGACAATTATGTCAAATTAATACAGAGTTTAATCAAATGGTTCTCATCCGGTTTGAAAAGAAAATTAAAGTTTTCTGTTCTAGCAAAGTTTACAAATAGTTTGAGGAAGAGATGCAAAAATTCTTGGAGGCACATGATGATATTCATCAAAGCACGTGCTTGTACATACCTAAACAAAATGATATGGCAAAAAGGAAGAACCGTCATCTTCTTGAGGTTGCTCGTGGGTTGTTATAGAGCTTTGCGGTCCTTACATCGCAGCATATCTCATATACCGGATGTCTTCCTGAATATTTCAGTTAAAGTCTCCCCTCCAGCTCCTTTGCCTTGAGAAACCATTATTTTTCTTTCCTTTGACGTCATTTTATCCAAGCTGGGAATGATTCATATCTATGCTCAGCCTGGGGGGAGAGTGTACGAAATAATAGTTATTTCTTTTATGGGGATTACATCGTATTTAGAGGGTATTTATTTCCCATTTCTAGTAAACACAGCTTAAAAACTCACTATTCCAAAACATTGATTTTCGATGAAACAAAACCCATACTACTCTAATCTCCATTCGCCGCCAAATAATTACATGTAACCATAACATACACTAAGCCTTCCTGCCTAACCTATTATAACCATATCTCTTTCTATACATTCATCATTCCCTTCCAGTGAAATTTATTACATGCTTCGTGTTCACTTCCCATGAGGCTACATATTTACTTTCCCATTGCATACTTGATGCTTTTTACTTCCTGGTCGCGCTGGTCGCGCTGGTCGCATTCACTTCCCACTATGGTAACTATGATCCAAACCATAGTAAACAGGGGGTGGGAAACAAATTGAGGAAGCGAAACGTGAAACAGAAACATGAAACGCGAGGAAAAAATAGAGGAGAAACGAGAAACAGGAAAGCGACAGAAAATTATATAATAAACGCAATGAGAAACATCTTAGGAAACACATTAAAAACATTTCAGAACTAATACAGAAACGTCAATGAAAACACATGAAACACAAGGAAAATACAAAATATATGGTCTTGTAGATTTAAAATTTGTTAATTTCAAATTTCTATTTGAATATTTCTTATTTTTATTTCTTATAACAATATATGCTATTGTTTTCCTTTCTAATATCTATTCCATAATGTTTTGGTGTGTGTTTTTGCAAAAGGATTTTCGTATGTTTCACACATGTTTCACATACATTTTCTATGAGTTTTCCATACATCTCTCATTCGTTTCGCATAAGTTTCTCGCATGTGTTTCCCATGCGTTTCAGAAATGTTTTTTTCCAAAATGCGTTTTAGGGGAAACGAGCTTCTCACGCACCCAAGGAGTTTCTCGCTACTATGATCCAAACTAATAAGTGCTTGACGGTTTATTCTTTACATCAAATGAATGGCAAATTATAAAACCACATGATTAGACATAACGAAAAATTACAATGTTACCATAAAATATAATATATATATATATATAGAGAGAGAGAGAGAGATGCTTTAACTCCAATATAGCAAACGCCACCTGAAAACTACAATATTTCAGCAAGGAACAGCACAATGCAAATCTCAAAGATGGTCCCAATGGCATAAGTTGTCATTGGTTACATATCAATATTTATAAAAGCCTGAGGATGTGGGGTTGGACTTTAACTTATACGAAACTCTTCTTCTCCCTATTCTTTCTTCTTCTTCCCTTTCTTTTCACATAGGAATTGGACAAGGATAGTTTCTAGACATTTAAAATGGTATCATAGCATCGTTCAAAGGTATGCTCATCAATTTGAAACAGTATTTTAATTCCGATTTCTCTAATCTATATTATCTTTTTTTTTCTCGCTTCTGTTATCAAATCTGAGACATTAGATTCATTGCCAACTTTAGCACTCCCTTCCGCTATCGAATATGAGACCTGTGATACATTGCCTTCTCCGCTATTGGAGTTGTTGGTCCTTGGATCTTCTGTCCAATCCCCAAAACACAAAACTCCATCTCCAAATCCCAACTCCCTTTTTATACATAATAATATTAATAACCATTCAAATTGCTATACCAAAACCATAATCGCACCATTCAAAATCTAATCAAACACTAAACCCTACCATTTGATTTGCTATCCCGAAATCCTATTACCAAAATTAGAACACAATAGAATCCTAATCGCACCTTTTGAACCTATTCAAACCCTAAACTCTAACCGCATCATTCAAATATATATTCCCACCAATCACAAAACCCTAAGCTGCTAAACATTAATCACCTCAACCTCAAAACCCTATCTTAGCCTTCTCACTATAGTTAATCAATTTCATTTCATTTCATCTTGAACGGACAAAACACCCCATGCCATTCTGAAATCCTATAAAATAGAGGTGAAAGGTACATACCAGAATACAAGGCACTTGCAAAACAAGATAGATTATCATATTTTATATTTTATAACTGTATATTTGTTTTACTTATGTAGGAAATTCGGGAATGTACTATAAACTTGTTAACCAATCTAGCAATTAGCCATCTACTATGTATGATTCAGTTGCTAACTTTGTAATACTAATAGCTATCTACTATCTATTATTTGGTTCGTAATTTGGTAATAATAGTTAGATGCTTTATATAGTTAATTGTTTCAAGGTTGCCAGGGCGGGATTCGAAATCGGGATTCGATTCAGGAATAGAAAGCGGGATTCGAAGGTTCCGGGGATGGTTGGGAGCGGGATTCGATTTTTGCCAGGGAATCGCCGGGGAGTTGCCGGAGATTCGCTGGGGATTCGCCGGGGAGTCGTCGGAGAGCGATAAAAAATTAATAAAAGATAAACTTTAAGGAAAAATACCTGAAAATCAAAATCTAAGCATTCAACTGTACACCATTAAACATAAACATGATTCTCCAAATACTGAAATTATAACAGTTTTTCATTCAGGAGCCAGGAGGCCAGGAGTCCAGGACTCCACCATTAAACAAAAAATTCAGTTTCCAAAAAGCGAAATATCAAAATTATTACAGAATTTCTCCAGTATTTTCAAAAAAAAGAAGAAATAAAGTTAGGCTTTTCTCTTTCCCTTCGAATAAGCATGATCAGCTCGTCCTCTTCCTTCTCCTCTTCCTTCTACATTTTCTGTAAAGGAAAAGTTTAAATAAATGAATTAATATTTATAAGACTAATATCTTCACTGGGAAATTGCAAGTGTTAAAGATTTTGTACCTCCCCTTGTACGTTCTCCACGGCCCAGAAAACTAGTAATACGACCTTAAGTGTTGGATGGTCGTCCAATTTCAAGTTCCGAGCTACGGACCACTCTTGGAGTCCCAGATCCTGCAGCTTCGTCATTGTCATCTAAGTCACGAATAGTGAGTGAAGGACTTGAAAGTAATAACTGAGATGACGCACGAAATGTAGAAGGTCTAAGGAAATCATCATCGAGATCCTGCCATCGCATATCCTCCATTCTGATAGAGGAGTCATCCATAAGTGGGAGCTCTGGGTTGATGTCCCATTTTCTATTTGGTCATTCTTTGTATGCAGCCGCATTAAATCTAAATAATAGATTCGAAATTAAATAAATAATCTGACATAAATAATAAAAAACAATTATTGCATGCAAACACGAAACAAACTTTAAACCTGGATAGGAGTCGAAGATTTGAGTGGATGTACACAAGAGTATCAGCACGATGTGAATTTAAGCGATTACGCTTTACATTGTGAATGAAGCTATACGTGCTCCATACTCTCTCTGCAGAAGATGTGCTGATAGGCTGTGAGAGAATTTTGATGGCCACTGACTGTAACTCTGGTACATGACTTCCATGAAAGTTCCACCATTTGGTCACACACACATAGGGATCTTTCGCATCATCCCTGGCAAATTTACTGGAAAACCTTCCAACCCTTCCTATGAAAGCATATAACTGACGTCTAATCGTACCACTCATCTCATCATCAGGGGAGAGATCCGTAATGGCTTCATATACAGCATCCATGATTTTAGGGTCTTTATCTGAAAATAAAATTGAATAATCGATCAGTCGATAACATAAATGAACATAAATACAATTACATTATGAAAATTCACAATATGAGAAACAATTACATACCTGGGGTGACTCGTTTACCACCGCCTGGTGCTGGAATATTGAGATATACAGGGTCATAATATTTTGGAGTGAGTACATGAGCCAAGGCATGCATTCGAACATTCACCTTCCCCCATCGTCCCATCACAATACCATGAATATGATTGTACATGTCAGGCACATCTTTCAAGTTATCTTTTATTTGTCCTAACATATTGTCGATGCCTTCGTACACTTCTGATATCAGACAGCCTTCCTGGTCAGTGACCTTAATCATTTTATAGACGGGCTTCGTAATTAATAATGCCAATTTTATGTTCGTCCAAAATTCATCAGAGACTACACAAGTAGTTGTCATCTTGCCCCTCTCTATCATCACTTTGTCGGTGCAAGCATTCAACCAATCTTTCCAAGCATCTGTTAATACTGTCATCTGCAACGCCTCCCTTTACATCAAGAAGTCTCTTAAGTGTAGTATAATGAGTTGCAAATCTAGTCTTCGCAACTTTCAGCAACTCAAACTTCGAATTGCTTCTAAATATAGCAAGAGCCTGCGAATGATTGGTAATATACTTGACGACATCCTTGCAGGAACGGTAAGTCCCTCCAATCCAACCTAGGTGTTTATGCTTGGTCAAGTCTTTGAATATCAGATTTAATGTGTGAACCACACAAGGAGACCAAAATATGTGGGGATAAACTTTATTAACCTCTGTCCCAGCAAGCTTGCAATTGGCTGCATTATCTGTCAGCACTTGCACAACATTAAAAGGCCCTACTTCTTCAATGGCATCCAACAAAAACTTTGCAATATTTTTCCCTAATTTCTCCACGGCAGAGAAGTCGTGCGCATAGAGAAACATTGAACCGAACATATTTGATGCCAGTACATTAATCAGGGCTTTGTTCTTCACGTTTGTCCATCCATCAAAGACAATAGAAAGCCCATGTTCAGGCCATTTTTCTCTCACAACACCTAGATCTTTTGTTACATTCTCTTTCTCATGGTCCAATAAAGTTGTTCTTGCTTTCTCATAAGAAGGCAACTTGTATCCAGGCACAAAATTGGCGGCAGTTATCATCTCTTGAAAATATGGAGATCGAAGGACGTTAAAGGGAATCCCATTGGCGGCCCAAAATCGCAGCACTTTATGATCAACATCGTCTCTATCCTTTGCTCTAAAAGACTTGCCAAGTGGTGATTCACCAACCTTACTTGAAGAAGTCGCACCGGAGCTGGAAGACTTGCCAAGCATGTCTAACAGTGATTTCTTCAGTGGCAGTCTCCCAGGTAAATTCTCTGCACTTTGGACTTGGCTTCTGATGTGCTCTTGTAATTGTTTGTCTTTTGCAACTGCACTGCAATATGCTATTCCTTGACCTTGACCTCTTGGTGCTTTCACAAGGTGTGCGTGCACCCTCGTATAAGTCCCAGTGTAAACCTTCTTACAGTGATTACATTTCCACTTTTTGGTTCCCCCATGTCCTTCGCCAGCTTTCTTTCCTTTGACTACGTGTGACCATAAAACTATCGCTGACCTTGCGTTCGGACCCAACACTATGTCCTCGTCATAATCTTCTTCCACATATTCTTCATCATAGTTGTCTTCTAAGTCCCCTTCAAAAACTATGTCATCATCACCTACACCTTGGCCTTGAAATTCTTGGTCGACAGTCCCATCCATCTTTCCTCAATTGCCTCTGACAAAATCAAATTGTAAAATATTTGAATAGTATGATAGATATTTTCTACTGTGAGTGTCTTCCATGCATGCATGCAAGGGTATGCAGCGGTAGGCTCAGGGTTGGGTTTCCATGGGAATTCCCGAGGGTATTCACTATTTTGCAGGGGTAGGGTGAGGGTTGGGTTTCCCGTGTCGCAGTGTCGAATCCATTGGATTTATATCCAACAGACTATCTTACGTGGGAATTCCCGAGGGTATTCACTATTTTGCAGGGGTAGGGTGAGGGTTGGGTTTCCCGTGTCGCAGTGTCGAATCCATTGGATTTATATCCAACAGACTATCTTACGTGGGAATTCCCGAGGGTATTCACTATTTTGCAGGGGTAGGGTGAGGGTTGGGTTTCCCGTGGCGCAGTGTCGAATCTATTGGATTTATATCCAACAGACCGTCTTACGTGGGAATTCCCGAGGGTATTCACTATTTCGCAGGGGTAGGGTCAGGGTTGGGTTTCCCGTGGCGCAGTGTCTAATCTATTGGATTTATATCCAACAGACCGTCTTAGATGGGAATTCCCGAGGGTATTCACTATTTTGCAATGGTAGGGTGAGGGTTGGGTTTCCCGTGGCGCAGTGTCGAATCCATTGGATTTATATCCAACTACCATTACATAATCCCTATTTGAGAATACAAAATAGTAATCAACTAATTAACTATTACATAGATCTGATACCCGTTCAGCAAAATACATCATCAAAATACAAATAAATCACCCCCTTGCCTCACCAGTCATAGAAACAGCACTTGACTGTGCCTCACCAGTCATAGAATCAACTAATTCAAAAGCACCGCTCATAGAAGCAGTACTTGACTTAGGAGCACCACTTGCCTCACCAGTCCCATACCATTCCCAAAAATAGTTGTTCACTTCTCCAGGGGTGGGGTTGTTCTGAACGACAACGATGGTTCGCCGATTCCAGTCTCTATCAATCGCATTCACTGTCCTCTTCTTCAAGGATTGAGGGCGAATGGAGTCCGGTACCGACACATCCATCATCGCTATGTGATGTTGGGCTCCAAAGTACTGTCGGAGGATCCGAAGAGGCAAGTAAAAGGAAGTGCTCTGGAAACCCATTATCCGAACGCACTCCTGGCCAGAAGTCTCGATGACTGCAGAGGAAATGGGAGCCCATGGGAGAGTCCACTAAATGTCCTTACTTTCGCGACCCTTAAGCCATATAGCCCAACTGTCGTGATCATCGAATGAAACCAACACCTCCCGAGTATTAAAACTCCTTGTCCGGCTCGTCTTGGCAAAGGTGGTGGAGCCAAAATTCGTAATCTCTCCACTAGCCAAACCTAAATAAAAAAAAAGTTAGAAACAATAATTATCCATAACCAAGTACATCATTCAAGCATTTTTAATAAACCATCCAATACTTACATAAAGAATGACGGAACTTCCCAAGAAGTCAGATCCAGTAGATCGGCGAGCACTATCTAGGCATCGGCGAGCACTATCTAGGCTATCAAAAAGTTCCGCTAAGACAGTAGGAGCTAGATTTGCACCTTGGCGAACTTGATCAACCAAGTCTACAAAATATAATGGAATCAAGTCTGATGACTCTGATCGGCCCGGAAAGAGAAACATTGGATAAGCACATAATGCTAATGCATTTTCACGGCAACGACGATACTCCATATCCAGTTCTCTACTTGGTGAAACGACTTGTACTAGCTTATGCACGAAGATACTACTTGCCTGATGGTAGTGACGTAGGGACTTCTGTGGCACGCCAATCAGACGGCTCAATGCCTTATCATAGCCTTCCTTAAAGGAAGGCTTGAACATGGGACCATCAGGAGAAATGCGGAGCATCATGCAAGTATCTTCATGAGTCGGACAAAGCTCTTGCATTCCAAAATGAAACACATGCGAATCTGGATCCCAACAACTAATTGCGGCACAAAGCAAACCCCAATCAACACAGACAGTGGCAATATTGCGTAAGCTGCATAGGCCCACCGTGCCAAGATTAACTCCTTCCACTTGATGCAACCCATTGATCCATGCAAGTAAACCATTGTTGGAGACTTCAGCCATTCCGCTCGCCATCACTCGTAAAGGCCCCACGTAGGCTCGTATGTACTATGTACTCTCGTACTTTTATCGAATGACAAAATGATAATATCTTATTAGCTCAAAAGATAAGCTAATAAGATAGGCCACCGTCTGCATTGAATATCAAATTATGGCTGGGCTAAAATCATTACCCTTTAATAATTTCCAACACATATCTAGGGAAATGACTAGGCTAAAATCACTGCCAAATGAATGGCTGTACAAAGATAGATACTAAGTCGGAGACAATTTGAGTTTGTACAACACTACAACTACATTCAATTTGAGTCAGAGACAAAAAATCAGCAATTCAGCACATTCAATCATAAACAATATTTGATAAAAATATTCAATCATACAATCAGCTCATTCAATCTAAACTAATATTCAATTTTGAACTCAAACTCAATTCTCAAATTCTAAAATTAATTGGGCCTAAATGCAATTTTGAATCAGTAAACACTGTTGGAATCAAAATTCACATCTCATGTAGTGTGTGTCAAGTGCAACTACTCAACTGTCAAGTATAGTTTTTTTCAAAAAGGACAGTGGGGCTAACTTCTTAGGATGATCCAAATTCCAAAGTTCCAAACCATTTGTTGGGCAACTGAATGTGTACCCATTGATCAAATCAGTTTCATAGGATGATCCTACCATTTGTTTTTCAAAAAAGTTATAGATCAGAGGGATAGGTCATAGTTGGCACAGGTTAGATTTGATAAGGGAATATTCATCAACATGATATATCCTTTAAACTATAGGAAAGCAGAATGATATGCATAGATTGAAGATGAAGAAAAAACATCTTAAAGAACATGGGAAAAACTTAAAAACAGAATACAGACAAAACACTAACAGATCGCAGCATATCCCATGACTCATCATGTCAACACCTCAACCAGAAAACTGCACTTTTGAGTATGAAGTAGGTGCCCAAACATGTAACAGCTATCTGTGAAACTTAGGGAATTTTTTCACTCAAGAATTCGAGGTAATGCATGATGTTCGGAACTAATAGCATCATGAAGAACATAAGCAACTTTGTATTTGACAACATTATCTTGAGTGTCATCCTATCGAGAGATCGGGGTACAACCGTACAACACATTATGGCCCGACAAATGAATGGTTTGGATCATCCTATCAATTGGGGCTCCAATGTACTTTTGAAAAATGCTGGATTAAATTCCAGAAAATTAGTAATTCCCAAAAAATAATTTAAATGGAGAAAAATTGTGCAATAATTAAAACATAGTAGTGCTAAGTTGCTAACCCTTTCACTGCCAAACCCTTTCACACAACCCTTTCACACAACCCACAACCCAAACCCAAAAGCCACTGCCAAACCCCACACAAATCGTTTAAGGGAAGGGTGAGAGAATGGTGTGTGAGATGGTTTCTGAGAGAAACCATCCACAGAAACCGTGTGAGGGGGCGGGGGGATGCTTTTTTAGTTTTTTCAAAAAAAATGAAAAAAAAAAAAAAAAATACCTGCAAAGTTTTTCACTTCCCTTCTTCTTCTTCTTCTTCTTCTTCTTCTTCTTCTCCTTTCCGGCGGACGGTCGGACGACGGGGACTGAGAGGGGCGAAGGAAAGGAAGAGGGAGTTTCGGTTTTTTTAGGGTTTGAGTCAAAAGTCTCAAAACCCTCGTTTTATAAGGATTTTTAGGTTAAAATAGAAAATTACAGAAAAGCCCCCCCCTCTTTATAAAAAAATGGTCAAAACAGTATTTTCATATCAAAAAATTAGGATTCGCGAATCCCATCACTTAAAGAACGAATTTTAAGTAATGGGAATCGCGGTTTTCATTTTTGTGATCCCCGAATCCAAATTAAGAAAATCGTGATTCCAGTGGAAACAGAATCGCGATTCCCAAATAACGATTCGCGATTCCGATCAAATCGATTCGTGATTCCCCGATTCTGGGGATTCGAATCGAATCACGGTTCGGATTCTCGATTCGGGGATTCGCGAATCCCCAACTCCAGGAACGAATCCTGCTTCTCTAAGTTGTTTGATGGTTGGATGATGATATTTTGTGGAAATAAAGCGTATGTTCTCTAAAAAGTTTAGCAACTTTTTGGTATTTATCATAAATTCTCTTCTTATTTAAAATTTAGAAAATTTGCTCCTCAAGAGGAAAATGCATTGCCTTCTTATGTCTTCCCCTCTGAAAACATTGGTATTTTACATTTTATTTGCATTCATTCAGGGTTGAGAGACGAGATATGGTTTGTAAGAAATTTGAACAATTCAATTGTGATATCTATTTGTAATATTTGTAGTTAGCACTTAGCGTATCATTCAAAAAAAAAAAAAAAAATTAGCACTTAGCATTTTGTATGATTAATTTTCTTAGTTTCATTTATGTGTTGCATAAATTTGATTTTTTAAGCAATAAAATGTGTCTTTTTGTTAAATTTGGCTTATAGAATGGGTTCCTATATTTTCTAATAGTTCTCATTTTTTTGAATTTTAAAAAAAAAATATAGTTCTCATTTTAAAATAATTCTTTGATCATTAAAAAATTCTGGTAGATCTTGTTTTACCGGAAAAAAAAATCTTGTTTTACAGACCACTACAAAACACCAAATGAAACAATATTCATATCTAAGCTTCCCACCATTTGAAACCCTAAGATACCTAAACCCTATTATCCTCAAACACGAAAGCCTTAGCCTAGTCTCCCCAAAATTCCCTCACCCACCAAAACACTGATCCTCTCACTTTCTTAATTGTAATCCTAAACATCAATAATAATAATAATAAATCATTAAAGCATCCTCACTCCATTAGAAACAGTAGCCTCAACCTTTCTCCTTTATTTTTTGAAATCCTAGGGTTATCTCTCTTTTTTGTCCATAGACAACCCATTTGGTGCTTTTTGTTTGATGTACTCTTAGGCGTTCTGATAAATCTAATCCTCTTTGGTGCTAATTCAAGAAGAATGACTTGCAATAAACCTGATTTGATAGAGGTTGGACACTATTTATGATATGTTCCACATTTGGACTGCTGCACATCTTTGTGGACTGCTACACATTCTTGTGGATTGCTGTCCTTGTAGCATCTCTATCCTTTTTGTGAAAGTCGAAGTACTTTCGCGGACTATTACATCTGGACATTCATGCCTTTGTAGCAGTTCTATCCTGTTTTGAAGGTTGTTGTACTTTGGGAAGTGATATATTCACTCCTTTTCTTCCATTGGACACACCCCTCTAGTGTATTTATTAATACACTTTTTACACTACAAGGGGGTAGCCCACGTAAGAATATGGGATGAATATATCATTTCCCTGTACTTTTTGTGGAGTGATGTGTTATTGTGCATGGATTGCTCTTGGGACATGTATTGTTCCTTGTGAGTGACGTTCAGTCATCAGGGATATTGTGAGTTTGTGTGACAGTTGTGTCATTTTATATTGGCTTGTAGTACTCTTCCTTGTGGGTTGTTGTGCCTTGTGCAAACTATTGTGCATCCATGGGACTATTGTGCCTTTGTTTCATGGGCTGATGTGCATTGTGAGGACTGCTGTCATCCTAATTGGATTGCTGTCAGTGTGTGGTTGCTGTCTTTTTTGTGGGCGGTTGTGCCTTGTGTGGACTGTTATCCCTACGTGAGGCCGCTGCCTTTATGTGACTTGCGATCCCTCTTTCCTGTGAACTACAGTACTCATTTATTTAGGCCTGGTTTGAATCAATAAAAACAACCCAAGGTGCCAGTGGTAAACTGAAGTTCTTGACCGAAGATAGACCTAGTATGATTGACGACAAATATGAGGAGTGGCTCCGTAAGAATTATCAAATTATGACTTGGCCTTGGAATTGTATAGAACCACATCTCAGTTTGAATGTGATGCTCCCTAATACAGCAAAGGAAATAGGGAATGCCGTTCATGAAATGTATTCTTCAGATGCCAACATCTACCTTGTCTTGAACTGTTTGAGAATATATTCTTGTTCCAACAAGGGAACAATAGTTCAACTGAGTATTCTAGTACTCTTTGTGGTAGCTGGGACTTAAATGCATATCTACCTATCGTCTGACGTGGAAAGTTTAAAGAGATGGCATGAGTAGTTTAAGGTAGTTGAATTTCATGTGCTTGAAGAGTGGCCCAGTGCACGAGGCTCCCGCCATTGCGGGGTCTAGGGAGGGCTAGATGTACGCAGCCTTACCCCTGCTTTGCAGAGAGGCTGTTTCTGTGAATTTCATGTGCTTGAAGAAGAATATAATTCCCTAATCAGATAAAGAATTTACAAAGGGAGATGATATTTTCACCCCCCCTCTCCCTGCATTACGCATGCGCCCCCCTTATAGTTGATTTGACGTCAAAAAGTGTTAAAGATATAAGGGGGGCACATGCGTAATGCAGGGGGAGTGAAAATATCATCTCCCTTAACAAAATAGCATTCCCTAATCTCCATGCCCGTCAATCCATTTTTTTCAAGCAACCACATCCACTAATCACCGCCTGTGAACTCTGACTTGCACTCTGATAGCAGAAGGTGACTTACGAAATCTTTAAGATGAGTTTCTTTCAATGGTCAATTGCCAGGAGACTTGTGGATCTTGTAGAAAGATTCTCAATACAGCTCATCTTGAGACAAATGGATATTGTTACCAGTTTCCCCTAACTTCAAAGAGAGTATGTTGTGCAGATGTCTTAAATTCTGGCAGTGACTCACTACCCTAAGAGACATTTGTCTCCTGTTGAGACAAATGTTCAGAAAAGAGAGTTCGTAACCCTAACATCAATATAGTGAAGCTCTCTTGTCACGTAGACGTAGGCAAACTGCTGAAGTTTCTTGCTTTGGGTGTTTGTGATCCTCGCATCTCATCAAGTCATTAGCTACACATCGAATTTAATCCTTTTATGAGGATATTAGAGATCTTCCCAAGAGAGAGACATGAAACACCTAACTATATAGAGGAAAACAAGGCCCTCTAACCATAGTTGTCAACCTGTGACTCGACTCGTAACTCAATTTCTTAATTTTATGACTCGTGACTCGTAAGAGTTTTTGACAAGAACAAAAATTTAGTTGAAAAAAATATAATTATTTACCAAAAGATGAAGCATGAAAAAATATAACCCAATAAAACATAGATAAAGCACTAAGCCAAAAATATAAATAAATATAAGCGTGTAACTTGAATGCACAAAAATTAGTTCCGGTTGGAACTTAATCATGGGTGAAACCCTTCCTTGCTTTAGATTTGTATCCGCCCATGATTTATGGTATACTCGGAAGGAGATTTGTGGTGGTTCAGGCCAAGAACCCAAGATCATCCAAGACTGGGAGCCTCCCGCTTTTTGAAGCTAAACTTTTTTTTTTGAGAAAGGTAACTAGATTTTATTCCAAGACAAGAAAACATACATGCAGGGACAACCCCTAATATGTTTCATGAGACTTCACATTATCAATGAGAGTACAGATACCGAAAGCAGAGAGCAGCTGACAGTTAAGCTCTGGAATAAACACACGAGGTATCCACTCTGTGCAAGCCTTATTTTGCCAACTTATCTACGGTTGAATTTGCCGATCGCAACCTATGAGTCAGCTAAGGGCGGATGATTCGTACGAGGTCCAGGGACTTCGTCAATCTTCGGACCAAGGCGCCATGGTCCACAGCTCCTGTTGCACGCCCAAGCAATCGTGTTTGAAGAGTCCCCCTCCACTATCAGCGACCCTAGATTATTAGCCGCGTACCATTTGAGCCCGAAAAGCAGTGCGATGACTTCCACTTCATTTGCGTCACAAAAACCTGCGGGTCCTGAATAAGAAAGTATGATCTCCCCATTGTGGTCGCGGATCACACCCCCAAAACCGGCTCTACCCGGATTTCCAAGTGAGCTCCCGTCAAAGTTCAGCTTTAACCATCCGACGGGTGGTGGCAACCAAATGGGTGTTTTTGAAGCTAAACTTTTAGGGGCCTTGCATGGGGAACCCTACTCTTGCCGGTATTAGGGGAGCTTGAGGGATGAATTTGGAGCTATGAAATGGGCTTTTGTGGGTCCCATTAGAGTCGAAGTCCTCGCAGATGAAGTGTGTGCTATCTATCAAGGAATAAGGTATCTTGAGAATGAAGATTTGAATAAGGTAGTGGTAGAAGGAGACTCGCTCAATGTGATAAGATGGCATAGTGGCTCTCATTCCTTCCCTTGGAGATTAGCCTCTTTCTTCGATGAGATCCAAGACAGGGTGGGATGCATCGATTTCTTTCCATCATGTTGGACGGTCAGCTAATGGTGTGGCGGACACTTTGGCTAGAGATGATGTCTCTAGGGAGAGAGTTGAGCAATTTGAATTCATTCCTCCTAGACCCTTGCAGTGGGCTTGTTCATGTCTTTGTTTTTCTTTTTCTGCCTCTTTATTCGTATAGACCTCCTTACTCTTTTTCGCATTTAATGCAATTGCCTACCATTAAAAAAAGGGAAGAGATATATCCGCCCCGTTGGATTACTTGGGGCACCCAGCAGCAGGGTATCAATGACTGCAGAAGGGTTGCTTTACTTCACGTCAGAAGGATTCAATGGGGCTGATATCCAAGTACACTGCTGCTGGGTGTCCCAATACCAAAAGGGGGAGATATATCACTTCCTTAAAAAATAATTAAGTTCTAAGTTCCCACTTCCAAGTTTTCAATCATTAAAACAAGAAAGCCCAGGCCCAGCAACTTGACTTGACTCGTAAGTCTTATTTTTTCGACTCGACTCGCAACGATTCGTAAGAGTCATTAGATGACTCGTAAGAGTCTTCAACAAATGCGACTCGCCCATGCAACTCGCCTCGAAAGCCCAGCAACTCGAATCGACTTGAGAGTTGACTCGTACAACTCGTAAGAGTTTGACAACTATGCCTCTGACAATCAGAAATTTGTTAACACTTTAGTAGCCCTTTGATGAAGTGGTCTTGTATTCATTATGTATTCTCTCAATAATTTTTTCCCTCGTAAAAATAAAAGATACATTACTCATTAGGAACAAAAAATTGTCCAAATATTTTTTATATTATTTCATTAATTTTAATATCACATTTGTTTACGCTTCTGATACAATTAACTTCCCTTCTTCGACATTTTCATCATCGTGCTTGAAGCCACTACCAGTCCTATAAAATTAACATACAGCAATAGATACCATCTGATTTTGTCTGTGCACTTAAGAATTTACATATATGACTTGATTGAATTGGCTACTCTTCATTTGTGCAATGTCACTACGATAGACTAGCTATGAAGTTTTTACTTGCAATACAGCTCATTACATAATACCGGCAGTCCCTTTTACGTGACAACATGAACTACAAGAATATATTACTTCCTAAATACTGCAATCGCATAGCAATTCACATTTGGTACAATACCATCAGCACTATTTATGCAAGAAATACATAACTTACATGGCTAGGAGGAATATGCTTCCCGCTAAGGACGTCAAGCAAAAGAGTGCCAAAACTATACATGACACTTTCTGGTATTACTCTCCCTGCAGAAGAAAAAAAATAGAAAAAAGATCATACAACCATTTGAATTACTAGGACTAAAAATAATCAATGAGCACCAAGTAGTAAAAGAACTAATTACATACTAACACGCTAGCCGGAATACTAAATAATGAAATAAAGTGTGACATAAAATCTGTGTCTGAGTTATATAACACTCGGCAGAAGTGCAGGAATTATATTAAAAAATTTAGAATGACTCCAAAGTTAAATGACTTCATAAAGCAAGTACACTGCGCAATAATCATGATTCATGAAGCAGAAAATTTTAGAACATTAACTTTAGTACGGCATACATAAATTAGAATAATTTTAGCAAAAAGAATATTAGTAAAAATACCACATTAATTTTAAAATAATTTAGATGTCAGTATTAATGTTAAAGATGTTTCGAAACCTATCAAATTAATATACAATTGAAAGAAACTTTTCACTATATGACCAGACAAGCAAACATCATTCGACGGAAGCTTTTCTACAGAGGATTGCTAGTAATATTCAAACCAATAATGTAAGTCAAGGGTAAGGGTTCAACATGTATGCAGCACCCAAGTGAAGCAATCGGCAACACTGACATTGTGGGCCACAATGGGGCCATATAGGAATGTCTAGCCCTGTGCTGAGTGATCAATCCTAACCACTCAATCAGAAGGGACTTTCTAGCAATTTCCAAATAAAAAAGAGAATCCATATTTGCATGTATTGATCAACTGTACAAGATCTTCATGTGATGTGCAACTAAACATTCTCAGACAGTCTCAAGCATGGTTTTAAATCTCGGCCGACTGGGACCGAAACCGAAATTAATGCCAAAATTTTTATACACCAAAATCTCAAACCTTCTTCTCAAGGTGCCGGCTTTTCACTATATGACCAGACAAAGCAAACACCATTCGACGGAAGCTTTTCTACAGAGGATTGCTACTAATATTCAAACCAATAATGTAAGTCAAGGGTTCAACATGTATGCAGACATTGTGGGCCTCAATGGGGCCATACAGGAATGTCTAGCACTGTGCTGAGTGATCAATCCTAACCACTCAATCAGAAGGGACTTTCTAGCAATTTCCAAATAAAAAAGAGAATCTGCATTTGCATGGATTGATCAACTGTACAAGATCTTCATGTGAAGTGCAACTAAACATTCTCAGACGGTCTCAACCATAGTTTTAAATCTCGATCAACTGGGACCGAAACCTAAATTTATGCCGAAATTTTAAGATTGACACCAAAATCTCAAACCCTGGTCTCAAGGTGCCGGATCACTCACACACACGATCACCACCCACCACCAACCCACTCTCAAGGTGCCCGATCGATCGATCACACACAAAAAAGGTTTCCAAATAATATCCAACTAGGAAAACATGTCAAAAAGTGGGAAACATTTTCAACAAACAACCAAATTCATTCATTAGACATAAGACTGCAACGTGCACACATGCTTGCGTCAGGTATGCACAAAAAAGAAATGCTCAAGAAGCTAGATCATCAAAATAGCATCATTTAGATAGGTCAATAAATAATGGTAACAATATTGAGATTCATGACACAGGGTTAACAAAAGCGCATATCATAACTGATCACAAAAGCCACTCAAAGAATAATGCAGTACATGACCAAGCTTCTTGGTTTAAAGTGGTACATACCAGTTCTCAAATACTCTGGAGGGGTAAATGCCAAATTAGTACTATAACTTCTTCCATCCCGACTGTTCTTCATCAGGCCAAAGCAAGAAAGCCTAGGATTACAATCCTGCAACATGCTAACACATTATAAGAGAAATACATAAAGCCTAACTGTAAAAGGAGGGATGGCAGTAAAATCAATGAATAATACTTTACTTACATCATCAAATAAAATTCTGTAGGCATTAAGGTCGTGATAAAGGGCACGCCCCTTGCTAGTACAATATTCTAAAGCTTGGGCAAGATGAAGAACCACCCTCAATCGCATTGGCCATTTCATAGGTTGTGCTTCCCCTGTGTGTGCAGTGATCAAACCCATTGTTATGCATAGAACACAGAACCATACAATAAATAACAACACAGCAAAATTCCTAATTCTATAATCTGAAGAAAAAATGAAAGCTAAATAGTGACTGGGGCATCCAAAGAGTTGTAACCAAGTTTGGGGCCATCAGCAAAGCACATCCAGTGACCTGAATTTATTGCGATTTGTGTCAGAAAATGCAAGATGTACAGAGTGTGTTTAGTTTGTTTTTCAGTTCTTTATAAAAAATAAAATGAAATAATTGAGCGAGGCTTCCAGCACCTCATTGGATTCAGAGACAGAGTGGCATCATGGCTAAGACTCTAACATGATTTTTTTGTCTGAACGGTAACTATGCAGTGATTTTTTGGTCTGAACGGTAACTAGGGAATTCTGTTAGGAAAGAGAAAATTATACAATAGTGTTGTACTCAAAATTTTACAAAGAGGGCATAATAGTAAAATCCTTTATTAAAATAGGAAGACAGAGAGAGAGAGAAAAGGTGTGGTTACGCATCATGTTATTCCTTCAAGTAAAAAGGATAAACATAAAAGTTAAATACTTTAATGAAAAAAGAAAACAAAAAGGAGCTCATGACTAAGGGAAAAGAAATCCCTAAATTTTAGGGAACAAGATAACTCTCGCGAAGGAAGAAATGACTCATCCTTTTTTCCAAAAAAGAGGAAGTTACTTAACTCCCCACAAAAGGGGAAGTGGAGATCGTGAAGTTGAGAGATAAGAGTGAGATGGCAGTCCAACCACTTTAAGAGAGTTCTATAAATAGAGGGAAGATCCTTTAGACAAAGGGATGCGATCTTTTTGGGGAGAGAAAAAGCAACACGAAAGGAGAAAAAGAAGAAAAGAGAGAAAGGTGAGAAGGATTACTGGCTAATTGTTTGTTTCTTTTCTTTCTTTCTTTCTTTTTGCAGATTTTCTTCCTGGGAAGAAGGATGAAGAAAATCCCTTTAGAATCTCTTTCAGAGACTTTCTAAAGGTCTCTTTAGGATCTCTTCTCAGAGACTCCCTAAAGGGAGAAGACTTTTCTCCTGGAGGAGAAAGATGATAAAGATGAAGGTTCCCCAATAAGGAAAATGAAAGAAAATTCCTTTAGAGGTCCCTTCAGGATCTCTTTCAGAGACTTTCTAAATGTCCTTTTAGAATCTCTTCCAGAGACTTTCTAAAGGTCCCTTCAGTATCTCTTCTTAGAGACTCCCTAAGGGTGTGTTCTGTTACTTTAGTTGGGTACGAATCCCTCGGAAGTGATGTGGCAAAGAAGAAAAGAAAATGAAAATGAAAATCAGAAAAGGACATTCTCTTGTTGAGCAAAGGGGAAGGAGAGGCCCGTGGACGAAGAACCCAAACCCTAAAAATGGAAATACACAAAACCCTTGCCAAAAGAAATTTTTGAGCTCATAACCAAAAATACATAAAACCCTTACCAATATCCATTTCTGAGATCATAATCAGAAATACACAAAACTAGAACCGGAGAGAAGGACCCCAAAAAAACAACAAAAAAACTCCCAAAACCATGATCTCTGAGGAATGGAGAAGCCATAACCAGTTGAATCTCCAAGGCATATCAATGAAAAATGGGTTCTCGTATTGCTTCTGCTGAGAGAGAGAGCGCGCAAGACAACGGGCTACTGCGGCAACGGGCGGTGGATGGCGGGCAACAAGCAAAAGAGAGGCAGAGTTGAGGAGGAAGAAGAGAGAGAGAGAGAGAGGCCCTCTTCTTCGACTTTTTTTTCTTTGGTCATTTTTCACTTTTTTTCCTTTTTTCAAAAGACGAACTCGACAAATTCGACTGATTTTCACCATTTTTCGCTGCTGTAAGGCGGAAAGTTGGGCGTGGATTTTGGCCTTGTTAGAATAAGCCTATAACTCTATGGGCAGTTTGGTCATTGTACTTCTCTTTTTTCATTATTATTAATAAATGAGTGAGGGGGAGATGCCCAACTCACTTTCTCTCTCTCTAATCTCTCTTGCAACATGGTATCAGAGCCCTAGGGTTTCTGATCCGTAGGGAAATTCCGTAGCCTCCATCTTCTCCGTCTCCCCAAAAACCCAAACCCCAACTCCTCTTTCAGATGCAGGTTCCTAAATCTTTTTGGTCTGACGCCATTCTCACTGCTTGTTTCCTATCCAACCATCTTCCGTCTTCGGTGCTTCATGGTGATTCTCCATTTCACATAGTTTATCCACATCAGGACCCATTCCCACTTACCCCGCATGTCTTTGGCTGCGTATGCTTTGTTAATCATTTGGGTTCTGGCCGTGATAAGCTGGATCCTCGTTCAGAATGGTGTGTTTTTCTGGGTTACTCTCGCACCCAGAAAGGATATCGTTGCTAGAGTCAACGTCTGTGCCGATGGTATGTATCAGCTGATGTCACATTTTTCGAATCAGAACCATTCTTTGGTTCTTCCTCTGGTCCTTCCAATGTCAGATCAGAACCTGAGGTGACTATTTCTCTTCCTGAACTTTCTCCCATTCCTACTACTCCTATTGCACATCCTCCTGCTTGCCCTCCTGGACAGGTCGACTCGTGTGCTCCCAGGGTAGATCGTCCCCCTACTACAGTCCAATATAAACGGTCGTCCACAGCAGGCACGTCCCTACACACCGAGAAATCGTCCTCACAGGCAGAGATCTTCTTACCCCCTCATCAGGTATCTGACTCTCCTATTGCTTCCCGTACTCGTTCTCATTCTACTGCTCACCCGCTTTCTAATTTCGTTTCTTATGACCGTCTAACACTCCTCCTTGGATACGTCATTGCGAGGCCTACGTACTTTTATGATCGTGATCGTTTCTTATGATCGTTTCATTACTTCCCGTACTCGTTCCCAGGTAAGAGTCAAGATATACGCTTTTCCCCAGCAGAGTCGCCAATCTGTGGGACCCGATAATGCGAGAGGGGCGACCCGCCTCCCTCTTGATCGTTTCTTATGATCGTTTCATTACTTCCCATACTCGTTCCCAGGTAAGAGATAATGGGTCTTCTTCGTTCAAGATATACACTTTTCCCCAGCAGAGTCGCCAATCTGTGGGACCCGATAATGCGAGAGGGGGCGACCCGCCTCCCTCTTGGACTCCCGTACCCACGCGAATGGCGTGTGCTTTTTATTATTGATATAAATCATCTTTTCCGTGAACTTGGGATCACAAAAGAATCCGAATTTCAAGCAAAAGAGAATGACCAGAGTCGCCACCTAGGTAAGGGACCTAGGACCCATAAGTGACACTGTAATGATTTGTGATCCTGAGTTGCTGAAGCAGAAACCTTAAAAATCATTAATTTCCTTCATAACTTGCTATTCTAGGTCATCTTAAATGAGAGGGTTGTATTCATAATCGCTTCTTCATTGCGATCGACCACGAACTTTTTAGCATCTAAATTTAAATATATTGTTGGCTCTGATGTCTTTGTCCACGGAAATCCTCAAAAAATGCCAGGCCACAGTATATCGAAATTTATTTGCCGAATAGTGAAAGGGTAGAAAGCACGATTCCCTTCCATGAATTCAACCCAAGCATGGAAATAGCCAACCCTTAGAGCCTTAGAATACTTTAAATTCTAGGTCACAAGAATCCCTTAAAAGATGGAAATCACCAACCTAATAACTTGAGTTGGGCAAACCCAAACTCAAATCAAATCTGGAACCGTTGGATCATGGTCCCACCACGTAGGAGCCTTTAGAGCCCCCTTTAGGAACACTTATGTCCCGTTGAGTTCTAGGTCTTAGGGAGTCCTAGAGTTAGGAGCCAGTTAGCCTCATCACGGCCGGTTGCTATTGATAGCAACGGAACCATAGATTAGGATTCATTAGTTAACATCTTTTTCCCTATAGGACATGCCAAGTTAACCTAGGATGTAGGGCCCACCTGCATTAGTCTAGGGAGTCTTGCACTTAGATAGAATCATATAACATCTTAGATGAAGTCCTAAGATAATAAAAGGTAATCAACTTGAATTAAATAATCTCTCTAAAACTGTTGAAACAGTCTATCCAGTCTAGATCGGTGTCCTAGATGAGTTAGGCATGTAGCTTAGTTTAGGCCACCGAACTACGTCGACTCTGATCCCAGTGAGACTTGGGTACGTAGGCAACTTGGATGTTTGGATGGCATTCCAATCACGAGTCGACCCTACACACACTCCAGTAGGGTTTTAGGGTTGTTTTATTTATTTCATGATCATTTTTAAACCCTAAATTAAATTGATTAAAACACTTAGGATTTCCCCAAAATTAGATTTTAGGAGAACCCTCATATAGATTGAACCAAATCAAATCAAAAGAATCAAAAGATGCATCTAGGAACCACATTGAAATTAGATCTAAGATATATGTCCCGTAGTTTGCACATCAAGAGAGTTTAAATGAGCATTTCAAAAGAAATCTAAATTAGTTAATCTTTGGAATTGAAGACCGGATTATCGGGCAAGAATGGTGCATATGGTGGTAATCCGTCATACCTTCCATTCTCGTAATCAGGTAACGAATCTAGACTTCTGGGATCGCAGATCATTGCAGTGTCACTTATGGGTCCTAGCTCTCTTACCTAGGTGGCGACTCTGGTCATTATCTTTTGCGTGAAATTCGGATTTCTTTTGTGATCCCAAGTTCACAGAAAAGATGATTAATATCAATAATTGAAAGCACACGCCATTCGAGTGGGTACGAGAGACCAAGAGGGAGGCAGGTCGCGCCCCCCTCGCGGGATCGAGTCCCACAGATTGGCGACTCCACTGACCAATCCTCTCGTGGCCAAAGGAGACTCGCGTTTCTTATGGGACGTCTTTCTTGGGATAGAAGTTGCTTACTCCTCTCGTGGTTTATCTCTATCTCAGAGGAAGTATGTTCTTGATTTGCTAGAAGAGACAAGAAATCTTGGTGTGAAACCAGTAGCTACACCCATGGATCTAAATGTGAAACTGGTCCCAGAAGAGGGTGATTTGTTGAAAGATCCTGGTAGGTATAGAAGACTTGTGGGCAAGCTCATATACCGTACTATTACTCATCCTGATATATCCTATGCCGTTGGGGTAGTTAGCCAGTACATGATCTCTCCTCGCACATCTCATTGGAACGCAGAGGTTCAAATTCTCAAGTATCTGAACGGTGTTCCAAGGAAAGGATTACTATTCAAACGACATGGTCATACATGGCTGGATCTCCTGCTGATAGGAGATCGACTACCGGGTATTGTACCTTTGTTGGAGGTAACCTGGTTTCATGGAGAAGTCAGAAACAGGATGTCATTGCGAAATCGAGTGCATAAGCAGAATATAGAGCCATGTCGCATACTACGGCTGAGATTATTTAATTGAGGTCACTCTTAACTGAGATTGGTATTGGGTTTCCCTCACCTTCACAGTTATATTGTGATAACAGGGCAGCCATCTATATTGCGACAAATCTTGTCTTCCATGAGAGAACTAAACATATCGAAGTCGACTGTCATTTCATTCGTCAAAGGATTCAGAAAGGGGAGATACGCACTGTATTCACTCGTTCTATTGAACAATTGGCAGATATGTTCACAAAACAATTGAATAAATCCAAGCTTAGCGATATATGTAACAAGCTAGGAATGTATGATTTATACATTCCAGCTTGAGGGGGAGTGTTAGAATAAGCCTATAAGTCTATAGGCAGTTTGGTCATTGTACTTCTCTTTTTTCAATAAATGAGTGAGGGGGAGATGCCCAACTCACTTTCTCTTTCTCTCTAATTTCTCTTGCAATAGGTAGGGGTGGCCAGAACCGAACCAGAACCGAACCGGAACCGAAGAACCGAACCGGAACCGAACTGTAACAAAATATTTTTGGTCCGGTTCGGTTCCACTGATGAAGAACCGAACTTATTCGGTTCGGTTCCGGGTCTAATGTTCTCGGTTCGGTTCCGGAACCGAAGAACCGAACTTTGAATATATATATATATATATATATATATATATATAATATTTTTATATTTCTATTATACATATACTTAATAATATAAATTACTTATAATATTAATAAGTAATAGTTAATACTATTCTTATAATAAGAAAGTAACTTATATTATAACTTTAATTAAAAGTTTTTATAAATTATAATTAATAACTAATAATTAGCCATTAGAACCGAAGAACCGGACCGGACCGAACCGATTATGTTCGGTCCGGTTCGGTTCGGTCCTACTGTGTACTACGGTTCGGTTCGGTTCTTACGGTTCATGGAACCGAGAACCGAGAACCTAAAAAAAAGGAACCGAGAACCGAACCGGTTGGCCACCCCTAGCAATAGGCCTGACACGTCAGAGAAGGTGGAATCCACGTAGGATAGTAGATTTCATGATTTTTGGCAACAAAACGACCAATTTATAAGCTTTCCATGGAAAATGGGTTAAAATCCTTTTCCTTTCCGGGCAAAGTTGCGCAACAGAACAAGCCCTAAAGGGAGAAGGCCTTAAGATGATAAAGATGAAGGTTCCCCAAGAAGGAAGACAAAAGAAAATTCCTTTAGAATCTCTTCCAGAGAATCTCTAAAGGTCCCTTTAGGATCTTGCCTTAGAGACTCCCTAAAGGGAAAAGACCTTTTCTCTTCCAGGAGGAAGATAATAAAGATGACGGTTCCCCAAAAGGAAGACGAAAGAAAATCCCTTCAAATTTTCTTTTTAGAGACTCCCTAAAGATCCCTTTAGGATCTCTTCTCAGAGACTCCCTAAAGGGAGAAGACCTTTCTCCTCCAGGAGAAAGATGATAAAGATGAAGAGAATCCCCCCCACGACAAAGAAATTCCGTTCGAGATGATCTGTTCATAAAAATCAAATCTTTCAAAAAGTCTCTCTTTCTGAAGGATAATTAACCAAAAGTTGTATTTAGATAGGGAACCTCTTGATGGATAATCAAAGGTATTTTATTTCTTCAATAAATGTAATTAACAGCCAATAGAGCTGGAAGTATACGATCCCTACCAAAATCAATAAACCCTCCTCTCACAAGAGGGAAATTTGATCTCAATATATTTTATATGTGTGATTCTCTTTTTCATGCATGTGAAATCTGTTGCAAACAAATAGATAACTTGACCAAGCAGGAAAATGGCAGCCAAAAGCTAGCAGCTACCTAACTATAATCCTCTACCTAATGAGTCTACCTCCAAGTTGATTCAAAACCAAGTGATGAAAGACCAATTCCTGTAACGTGCAAAGATTAAAAACAATCCAAAATAGGATCCATTTAGGCCCCGTTGGATGGCAAGAATTTTGTAGAAAGTTGGAAAAGAAAAATATTCTAAAATTTCCTACTTTTCTATAAACAGAAAATATAATTGAAATCTAAATTTTATTCAGACGGTCTGCAATTTATGATAATATCCATACAAAAACCATATCATATCATTTCCATCTAAATCGTGGAAAGAAAAAAATTCTGAAGGAAAATTTTTTCCGTCAAAAATGTTTTTCTTGCAACCCAAACAGGGCCTTAGAGAAAACATTTCAACATTACACACATGTCTTATCACATTCAGGGAGTTGCTTCAATCAAAAAATAGACCCAGAAATTAGGACATAAGAACTTATTTATTCCTTGTCTTAGTGCCAAATCAATGGAATCCTCTGTGCCCAATGAACCCAAAGCCTCATCCCTGTATCATTTGTAATCAATCCACCAATACCCAATGTGTGAGGTGGAAAAAATATAACCAAAAATATTTCCCAAAGTAGTTCCAATAGAATCACAAAGAAAACAATTTCAGTAATTTCACTAGCAATATTTCCAATCGAAGAACCAAACTACTCTTATTCTAACTGTAGGAATCTGTTTATAGAGTAGGGACATTTCTATTCTTCACATTGTTAGTATATAAATACCACAACATGAGTGAGGGTTTTTTCCTCTCACCTTGCTATTCTGTTTTCTTCCCCCATTGTTTATAGCCCTAATCATCACAATTCGCTTCGCTTTTTTCTTCCTTTGTTTTTTGCCCTAATGCCCAACCATTACATGGAATAAAAGGTGTGATTTCTCTGGTTTAATCCTTATCCTCTCTTCGCTCTCTCTTCTCTATTTCCATTCTCCTCCTCTTTCCTTTTTCTTTTGTGGTCTCCGTGCACACCACAAGAGGGTTGTGTGAGGTTGGAAGTGGCATGTGAGTTCTTTTTCAGTCAAGAAAGAGTATGACGATGTTCATGTTATGTGTAAGGGTTGTTGTGAAGATGTCACTCACAGTGGTGTTTTGTGATCCCAAAATATTTTTTTGCGATTGCCAAATCTTTTTGCAATCTCAAATGGTGATGTTGTGGTGTTTTGTGATCCCATAATATTTTTTTGCGATTGTGAAATCTTTCGCAATCTCAAATGGTGATGTTGCTCCGGTTGGTGTTTCATCAAAAGGTGGTGTCATCATTTTCTTGTGCATTGCTATGTGTGGGCAGTTCTGTGTGGCATGGTGTGCTGATTTATATATTGTGCTCTTCATGTGGATAGTTCTCCACCATGAGCAGTAACTATGTTTTTCTGCAATCGTTCCTATAGTTGCATCACATGTTTGTTGGTTTCACTAAGTGACTAATGGGTCACTCTTTTGCGGTTGCGGTTGCGCGTGCGTGTCTGGATCGGTGTGCGTGGGTGGAGTGGGATGAGGGAAGAGAAGGGCGGGGGGGGGCGCGGCATAATGGGGACAAAGCCCAGACTGTTAATTTCTCTTGATTATTTCGATGTTCATATTACTTCCATTAAACTTAATGGCAGTAACTATGTACATTAGGACAAGTCTGTGAAGGTTGAAAACAAGCTTAGTTTCAAAATGATTCACACTAACTTGTGGTATTGAGTCTATTGACTATGCTGAGAGTTTCTCTCCAATGGCTGACATTGCTTTTGTGCAGATTGTTACTGACGTTAAATGTTGCTTAAAACAATGGATAAGAACAAGAACCAGAAGAAGTAGAAAAGGGAGAAGGAGAGAAGAGAAAGAGAGGGAATTTTAAGGTAAAGCCTTCATAGGGTTGTGAACCTACAAATGTTCTCTATTATATTCATGGGGAAGAAAATACTCAGGTTGTGAACCTACAAAGGTTCTTTATTATAGTCATGGAGGTGAAAAAAAACCCACTCCCACAAAATTAGGGCCCCTCATTAACTTAAGTTACTTATTAATAAAGTTATAGAAACATCAGCCTATCTGATAATAAAAGACAAATTGACAATAAGATCTTATTTACAAATATGTGGGCCCTATGTCTCAATCCCATCAAGCCATGTTACTATCAACAGTTCAACATTCCCCCTCCAGCTGAAAGGTTAGTGTGATACATGTCTAGCTTGTCAAGAATCTTCAGAAGGCAACCTTTGGAGACGGATTTGGTTAGAATATCAGCAAGTTAATCCTCTCTGATATTAAATAAGACACAGTAATGATTTTTACCAATACCTTTTCTCTGACAGCATGACAATCAATATCAATATGTTCCATTGCTCATGGAACACTAGATTAGGGGTGATGTGGATGGCTGCTTGGTTGTCACAATAGAGTTTCATGGGACCATGTACTTCCATTCCCATTTCAGCCAGAAAGGTCTTAATCCACATGGGCTCACATGCAGCATGATCTATAGCTTTGTACTCAGCCACAACACTGGATCTTGCTACCACTGCTTGTTTCCTGCTCTTCCAGGTGACTACGTTACCCCCAACAAATGTTTAGTATCCACTACTAGATCTGTGATTCGTACAAGAGCCAGCCCAAACCGCATCTGCATAGCCTTCAACTAGCATACATTCTCTTCTGGCATAGAAAATACATTTGTCAGGTACTCCCTTAAGATATCACAATATCTTTTGAACTGCTTCAATGCGTGTAGAATTTGGTGCATGCATGAATCTGCTCACCATACACACCACAAAGAAGATATTGGAATGGGTAATAGTAAGGTAAATCAACTTTCCTACCAATCTCTAATAGGTTCCTAGTTTAGTAACTCTCCTTGCTGATAATTCAATCTGTGATTCGGTTCCACAGGAGACAACCTACAGGTTTTGCTCCAAGCTTACTTGTTTCTTTCAACCGACCAGGAACATACTTTCTGTAGATATAAAAATTCAACATTTTGATGTGGCTACCTCAATTACATGGAAGATTTGAGAGGACCCAAGTTTTTTTTATATCAAAGACATGTCCAAGATAATCTTTTTGATAACCCGGGTGTGGCTCTTTGGCTTAAAGGCATGGGTATGCTCCCCATTGATGCGAGTTCGAATCCCCCGGGGCTTACCCGATGCGCGTGGTTACGGGAGATTGTGCGCATCTGTAGGGAATAATCCCGCCCTAAAAATTGGAGTGGGGATACCTGTAGACACCCAATTTTGTCAAGGTCGTACTAATGATAGGATGTCGTGAGGGTGAGTCCCATGACGAGCCCAAGGCCCATGTTCTCTTTCTCTCGATCTCTCTTTGGTTTACGAAACGGAAACTATCTCCCAAAAATGAATTTGTCCCAAAGTTAAAACCAAAAGCACTTTTCCACAAGGCACCCGCCTTTTACGACAAAACAGAAAAACCTGTTTTTACAAAGCATTCGCCAGAATTTAACTTTGAGTCAAAAACACACCAAAATTGCGTACACCAATTCAAGGCACCAAACTAGGTTCAAAGGATTCTCCTCGCTGCAAGGAGTCCAACGGATCTAACCACATGCGATTTGGAGTCCAAATGAAGGAGTTATGGTCTACCGAAAGCTCTCGAAAACTCCCAAAAGCTCTGAAAACCGATTTCGGACGTACCAAAATTTACCACGCCAATTCGAAGCGCCAAACTAGGTTCATTAGGTTCTCTTTGCCACAAGGAGACCAACGGATCTGACCGCATGCACTTTGGAGTCCAAACGAAGGCGTTACGACCCCCGACACTCCAAAAAAACTTCCGAAAAGCCCTCAAAATAATATGTCTTGATAATAAATCGCAATTTGCGATTAAAAAATCTTAAATTGCGATTTAAATCCGAAAAAATTTGAAAAACTATAAATAGGGAAAGAGTAAAAATCAGATTTTGATTCGATAAAAACCCATTTTTAGAGAAACTCCGACCGTTTTTCGATTTTCTAAGTTTTTGATCTTTCCGAGAGAATACTTTCTGCAAAACAATAGTTTCCTTTTCCAAAACCGAGAGAAAGCAAGAGAAATACCAGAGGAGCTTTCACTGGCCGTCGGCATTCTACCGAATTTCCGTGGATTCAGCACTTTCCTAGCGCCATTGTTCTACCGAATTTTCGAAAATGTCGGAGCTCCATCGTCCAACAAGCACCGTTGGTCCTGCAGAATTTTCGGAGAATTCAGAGCTCTCTCGTCCGACAAGCGTTGTTGTTCTGCGGAATTTTCGGGGAAGTCGAAGCTACACGATCTGACTAGTGCCGTTACGCCGCCGACTTTTCAGAAGACGTTCTTGCTTCATCGGTAAAATTACATTTATTTCCCAGTTTCTACATTTCTATTATAAAACTCGGTATAGGGTAGTTATAGGGTCCGGGGTTCCACTTGCCCCAAATCCTATAACGTAAATTACGTACCTTCCCTTTTGTTGAGATTATTTCTTCCTTCAAATCCGGTTACTTGTATGCAACAAACCAATTTGATCAGCGATGGATCGTTCCTTCGGCATTTGTAAGCAACGACGGGAAAAAGGGGCTTCATCTCCCCCCGATGCCCAGAATCTAAGGGAAGTCTATTTCAATCATTCAGGCGTTGTTACTCACAAATACACTAGATTAAGGAATTATCCTTCAATTATTAAATAAAACCATTTCTTATTCTTACAAATAACTTCTTTGATACTCAATCCTCGTCTACGATAATCAACCTGCTTGATACCGTCTCCGCCTCTAGGTGCTCACTCAACTCGTTTAAAGAGAGCTTACGCCTCAGAAACATTCGCTTTTAGGTGCTCACTTAACTTGTTTGACGAGGGCTTATGCTTATGAGGTCGGAGTGGTCTCAATCTCGCAAGCATTATCGTTTATAAAAGATCAAATTAAAGAAGGCTCTTTAACTTTCTTCGTACATTCAGTAAATTTCTTTTCTTCCGTTTGAAACCCAATTGGAAAATAAGCTTAATCATAATAAAGACCAAAAAGTTAAAGTTTTTGATAAAGCTCTTTAAAACTGCCAAGTCAAGTCAAGAGACCAGATTTACCCGGGCATGAGGGGTGCCTAACACCTTCCCCGAATGTAACCATATCCCTTATTCAAATTTCTGTAAAGACCATGCCTAAAAACAAAGTAAATTATAGTATATAGGCCCCGACCTAGAGAACAGCTTCGGTTACTGCTCTTCCTATGAAATTCGGATCTTTATCCCTGTTTCATCAGAAAAGCAGACACGGTTCCTAGGCCTTAACCTAGGTGGCGACTCTAAGACTCTCTTTTCTGTGGAATTCAAACTTCGGTCCCAAGTTCACAGAAAACGCAGACATTCACAACCCCCCTCGCCCCAATCTGATGTGGTGATCTCGTGAGAGATAGAAACGGGAAAAAACGGGCTCCCACAGTACCCTATGTCATCAAAAAAAAAAGATAATCTCTTAGATCATGAATAGTCTTGGCATCATCTCATGTTGTGGTAATGTCATCTACATCTACCACTAAAACGGTGGTACACAGATATGATTGAAACAACACCTACAACACCATCCAAAACTCCAAAAAGGTTGACATTGAAGTTCCATAACTTGGACACGGAAGGGCAATCAATAATCAAACGGACTTCTAGTCAGATACACATGAAGGGAATCCACGGCCATCAAAGGGTTAGATATTTAATTGTTAAGATCTTGTCCAATCATGTCGTCCACGCAACAGTCATATGAAAACTAGATGAACCATAACTGGCACAACATATGACCAGGCAATATACACCAACACAAGGACTCCTAACAATAAATAGGACTTAATTGAAAACCAACAATACTCCATTTCAATTTAACTATTCCTCCATTCCTACAAATGCAAACCCCCTAACATATATGAAAACACTTCGAAAGACTAACTCATCTTTCATGTGCCTTCTAAAACCAGGTTTCAATGCCACCCTATCACCATTCTTGTCCCAAGACACCAGCCATTTAAACAACTCTTCATAAGACAAGCACAAAGACCAGGCCAATGATTTAGACAAGCACAAAGAAAAAGATAACAGACAATATGCAACCAATGTTAACAGTTTAGGAAGACCAGATCCTAAAAGAGTCAGGGGCATATTGACTCTCAAAAGCGAACATGATATAAGGTTCTATTCCAAATCCTCCAATTCCAAAAAAAAATGCAAACTTCCTCTAACATAGACGAAAACACTACTTAGGACTCTAACTCATCTTCACGTGCCTTCTAAAACCAGGTTTCAATACCACCCTATAACCCTTCTGATGCAGTGGCAACTTGGCAGCCATGTCATACCTATAGGTGGCTTGGGTGGAGTACCTAAGGTTGTTTTGAAATGAATGCTTGGAAGACTTTTTCTACGACTACCTCATTTATTAGTCCTAGTAAGCTATATTTCATTAAGATAGCTGAGTTTTATTAACTAGTGTGTAGTAAGTTGAATTTCATTAACTACGTAAGTTGTGCCTAGTAAGTTGTGTTTCTTTAAGTGTAGTAAGTTGTGGTGTTGAAAATTGTAGTAGTTAATGTTGTGTAGAGAAAAAATATAACAAGCAATATGCAACCATTTTAACAGTTTAGAAAGACCACAAGCTCAAAGAGTAAGAGGCAAATTGGCTCTCAAAAGGGAACACGATATACGGTTCTATTCAAAATCATTATCCAAATGTTAACCAACAGTATGTTAAATTGTTAAAGGATCATAATATTTAGTGCTACAAAGATGAGTATGTATGGTTCTATCCCAAATCAAAATCCACAGGTTAACTAACAGTATGATAATTAATCATAGTCATATTTAGTGCCAAGCTGAGGAGTATGACAAGCAGTTTCTCAACAGTGGACCAACCATGGTTTTAAATTTCGACCGAAATCCGAAATTTTTCGGTGGGGACCAAAACCGAAATTCTCCGAAATTTCATTTTTCGCCATTTACCAAATTTCGGACCGAAATTTCGGATTTCGCCGAAATTTCAGTTTTCTGTGGGGTCCGAAACGGTTACCGAAACCGAAATTTTAAACCATGGGACCAACATATAAACATTAACAAATGCTCTAGATAGGATGATACTGGTAAGTGCAACCTGGTTTTTATGTTTCTCGATTGGGCAAGAGTATTATGAACTACAAATAGAACAAAATGAGCTACAAAACTCACTGCAGCAATAGGTTATAATATCCATGGGGTCAACCAGAAGCTTACAGTGAAAAAGGTGTTTTGCAAGTGTATCATTGGGCATATATTCTGCCACGAGCAATCTCTCATCACCTTCACAACAACAACCAAGTAAATTTGCCAATCTATGGTTGCGGAGCTGACCAACAGATCTTGCTTCCTCCTAAAATTATATTAAAAAGCATCAGTTACAGACTGCGAAGACTGAAAATCGAAGCATATCCATGGGCTGATACAGTGCAGGCAACCAAGAATCGCAGCCAGATCACATTGCAGGTATCCAAGGAGGATCTCTAATTACAATTCAACTAAATGCTAAACCAAAAGTTAGACAAATAATTATGTCACTTACATGGTAAATAAAATAAATAAATTGTGTCATTAATCAGACCATGCACGAATATATCAGTGGGAAAGGGATCTTAGGCAAATTGAGCAAGGTGATCAGTATTCAACAATTTTACACTTCCTAGCGTTACCTTATATGCAATGATTACCATGATCTAGCATTACCTAAGGAGGCAACTCACACATGTTTCATTAATCAAAGCATGCACTAGTATATCAATTGGAAAGGGTTCTTATGCGAAGTATGCTATGTGATCAGTCTGTATAACAACTTTACATTTCCTAGTCCCTCATATGCAATGATTACCATTGAATGATCCAGCCTCCCTTAACGAGGCATCCCTCTATATTGGATCATTTGAAAAAGCTTACGACCGATGAATCATTGATTGATCCACTGCAAATGAAACTATTCTTCCCATTCTATTATATCCCATTTTGGTCCCTAATTTATTGAGTATGACCATCATTAGCTCCTGGAAATTTTGGTCCCTAATGTATTGAGTATGACCATCATTAGCTCATTTGAGAGGATAGAATGGGAAGAATAGTTTCATTTGCAGTGTATCAGGCATTGATTCATCAGTCGTAAGTTTTTTCAAAAGATGCAATATAGAGGGATGCCTCAATGGTAATATTGGGTCCCCTGAGCACAACCTCGCTACAGGAGAAGATGATCCGATTGAACGGGATACCGATCATAATCTGACTAAAATCACTAGAGGAATCCCAAGGGTCTCACGAGTAACAAGCCTCACGCCTACCCATGTCCCTGTTTACGAGGCATGTGATCACTAGGACTGACTGAGACATGGGTATAGAGATCAAGAGAGTTCGCGTGGATGCAAAGGAGTTTGTAATCGACACCAGCCCCCACGCAGTATTTGTTTGGCTTGCTGCCATGGATGATAAATTTGACTGGTACGAGATGCCAAAAGACAGGAGAGTTAGATTCGCCAAAATGAAATCGGTGGGCTACGCCATAGTTTGATGGAGAAGCCTAGAGCTAAACAAGATGCCATCAGTCGGCCCTTATCTACTGCTAGAGGTAGATGAAAGAAAAACTAACTTCCCGGCTCACTTTCGCAAAGAACTTTAACGTCAAATATCACCCTTCACTAGGGTAGCCTGAGCATCGCCGATTATGAACAATTGTTTGACGATCTCTCAATGAGATATGGTGTTAACGAGGCCCACAGCTCGCATTGTCACTCTTCAAAAATGGAGTAAGGCAAGAAACCCATAGAGAAATGGCTCTGTCTCGTGTCTTTAACGTAGAAGATGCTACTCATGTAACCATTAACATCAACAAGAGCACGAGGCAAACTAGTGTTATGAGGATTACACCCCAAGGTGACATGAATCCTCGAAGGTTTATGCAGGTCAATCAGGTTCACAGGCAGCCAAGGCCCACACCAATCAGCCCCGATCTAATGTTCAGTGGGCGGCAACTTACACAAACCACGGGGACCTCTTCTATTGGAGTTAAAAGGCCAGTACGTAATGAGGGTTGTTTTTGATGCTGTAATAAGAGCTATTACTACATCAACTGCCCCCAACAAACATGTGCACCCCACCATTGAGGACGAAGAAGAAGAAGAAACTCTTGAGCAAATTCCTACTCAAGAGGAAGGTGACTTCTCTGATCTGACCGACCCCTAAAGAGGAGACAAAGGAGGATTGGCTACATACAAAGCTGAGATAAGTACTGCAAGCTTATCATCGACGGAGGCAGTGGTATGAGTGTTATATCACAAGTTACTGTTGGCATTGATAGATTGCACCTTACGGCCCCACATCCCATACCATACAAGATTGTGTGGGTAGATAATAGCACCATCCTGGTAAATAGGCAGGCCTAGTCACTATTCCTTGTTGTCTTTATAATGACTCCATCAGGTGTCATATTGTGCCCATGAATGTGACTCACATACTCTTGGGACGTCCTTGGATGTATGACCAAAACTTGAACCACAACAGGCAAGCAAATACTTATAGTTTCATGCATAAGAGAAAGTGCATCCTTTTGTCATGTCTCGTATGACTCAAAATCCACACTAAAGCCCAAGAGTCAGGCCAAGAGAGCTTTGCACTTGCACCTAGAAGTAATTCGAGGTAGAGAGTAAGGAAATCAACGTCTACGACATTGTTACTAAAGAGCTTGACAAGCCTCTAGATGAGCCACCTGTGGACGTGCCACCTGAGGTTGAAAAAGTCTCGAGTGACTTCTCTAACATAATTCCCAAGGAGCACCCAAATAATTTACCTCTGATATGAGACATCCAGCATGCTATTGGACTTTTTTGAGGGTCACAGCTATATAAATTTCAAAACTACAGGCCTATTAAATGGAACCATCAGAGCACGCATAGTTGAAGCACCATGTTGATACTCAGACCACATCACTTACTCCATGACTACCACCAGTTCCAATGATCTAGGATATCATTGAGGACGAGGAAAGCATTTCGACAACAGATGGCAGATGTCAGAAATTCTTACTCAAGTAGAAGATCGATCATTACCATATTGTATTTGGATATCGGCTGAAGACTTTTCATCATCTCCACCCTGACCTCTATGATTATTACCATGCTACTTCTCAACCATAAAGAAATGCCAGGAATCGAAAGAACCTCGAGACCTACCAGAGGAGGCCTAAAAGCGTTGGAGGAGCGAATTCCGTAGAAGTGGTGCGCATTTAGTACCAGCATGAAGGTGAAGGACCATTTGTTTGAAGAAGGGGTGCAAATATCAAATTAGGGAGGTCCATTAAAGTACTACCTTTAAGGTGTCCTTATCAAAATTACTAAATATAGTAAGTTCATAATTATTAAATGGGATTTGCTAGACAATTTCGTGAAAAGCCATTTGGCGAATAGCTTTTGCATGATAGAACGGCCACCTCAGATGAATAAAATGAATAAGACAAAAGCCAGATTTTGTCTTATTCATTTAATTCATCTGAGGTGGTTGTTCTCATGTGCAAAAGCCAACCGTGAAATTGCCTAGCAAATCCCTTATTAAATAGAGAAAGTTCGTATTTAATAAATATAGAAAGCTCAGATTTACTAAAAAATAATAAGTTCACATAATCATACTAACTAAATAAGTAAATATAGTAAGTTCTTATCAAAACCAGCCCATGTGCAGACACGGAGCCAAGGGGGCGCAATTGCTCCCCCCCCCCCCCCCCCCCCCCCCCCCGGCTCAAAAATCTAGAATCAATTTTATTTAAGGCTTCAAATTCCACATTTTCCCACTGGCCCCATTAAAATTTTCGTTTTTTCATGAAGAAGGGCAGTCTCTTTCTGAGTTTTCTCGAGGGTAATTTCGGAAACCACAATTCTCTTGCTTATTCCAAAAACAGGCGACCCTCGTATTGTGCAGATTCTGTTTAGGGCTTTTTCGTTTCAAAACCCATCTCTTCTCTCCTCCCTAACGGGTTATGACATGGCATCAGCGACTATGATATTTCCTACGATTTTTTCACGTATGATTGCTTTATCGCTCAATCCCTGAATCTGTCTCTGTCTCTCTCTCTCAATCTCTCCCTCTGTCTCACTCTCATCGTTGGCAATATGGTCCAATTCTAAAAATCCAAAAATATGGACAAGGTTTTCTATTTTCATCTCATAAAAAATGTGAGACAAACTGATGAACAAATCTCTGGTTTTCTATGTAGAATGTGGTCGCATCTTATCGCCTCTGATAATAATGTCTAGGAAACTAAAATGAAAAGGTAGAGATTTCTACCAGTCATCCAGACCAGCAAGTACACATCCATCATCCAGACTGCAACCTCAAGAAAAGGCATAAAGCCTCATCCAGTTTGCCTTGTGGAACAATAATCTCGATTGGGCAAGATTTTCATTCCAACTCAAGTACTCTACGAGCCATAAGTCTTAGCTCTCAAGTACTGAACTAACTATTATTTGCCCCCCGTGGACCATATTCCTGGCTCCATCCCCGCGAAGATCCCGGCGGGAGCCTCGTGCACTGGGCCACCCTTTTTTTTGTATGTGTGTGTTAGGAGTTCTAATTTATGGTTCTATTCCATATACATGACACTATAGGTATTCTATACAAGATTTCAATTGAACTTTTCATCTTAACTCCCAACCCAGCTGTACTATTGTCTACTTCCCATGGAAACTCAATGTTTCCAACACAGAGATCTTGGTAACATGCCATATATAATAAGCAATGATCAAACAACAGTAAATAAATAAATTTCAAAAAGATCAGGAAAATATGGAACTATCTATTCAAATGGTAAGATGGGTATACCAAGAACTGACGTGAGTCGGACCAAGCCACTCTATTAAAGCGCTTAACAGCAATACGCCTTTGATTTTCCAGCTTCCCTTTATACACAACATTGGGTGCTTTCTCCCCATGTTCAGACACGATGTTCTCTACAGCAAAACCAGCTGTAGCAACCCTAAGTTGATCAAAAGTATATACACGGAATGTAGGCAAATCATCAACCTCACTCTTTTCCTCATTATCTGCAACAGAAAGAAACTCCATCATACTAATGCAAAGAGAACCAATAATCACATACAAAAAGCCACTTAACCCACCAACATCAGGAGCCTCGAGCACGGTGGCCTTGGAGTGTGAATCCCAACAGCATGCTGGGAACTTAGAGCAGCTACCACCCATTCTAAAATCAAAAAGGTAGAAACCAAAAACACTATCGCGCCTTTGGCAGCTAATGGAATATTGCTACGATATGCAAGGAACCCACTAATCCAATATGGTCCTTGTTACAAAATTCTCATTGAATATGCCTTCTCCGATTTTTTCCGAGTAATTACAGAGCTCAAACCAGCAACGACGAGAATCTCAGTAGACAATTGGATTTGCCAATATATACGACCTGAAAGAAGAATTTCACATCAAACAATTGTTTTCTAGTCTCCTAAGTCGCAGATGAAGCTTAAATTGACTAGGTAACTTAGGGAAAAAAACAGATTATTAAGTCTCAAATAGAATAGTTTCACTAACCCCGCATATATACGATTAATAAACCAACAAAATAAAATAAGAGAGTTAACTGAATAACTACTTAGGTCAATCAGACCTCCAATTCCTTTAATTTTTTGCCCAGTAAACACATACAGTCTAGGTCTACACAACATATTAAATCAAATGAACAGAAAAAAATTAGAAAGATAGAGGCCCTTGGGAAACAACAATTTTATAATCCTGAATTGTAAAATCCATATTTTACAGGCTGAAACCTGGATTTTATAAGCTACAATCATGATTGTACATTTTTAGGATTGTAAAATCCAGGTTTTAGCTTACAAAATTCACCTCTAAATTAAATCTAATAAAAAAATAAATACAATTCAAAAACATCCACCAATCAAACAAACACTAAAAAAACGAAAAAAACTATCTTTTCTCAATCCAATCAGAGCTTCAACAATCCAAATCCCTCTCCTTCAATCTCAATCCAACAAAACAAAGAGGGGAAAAAAGAATAAAAATTAGTGAATCAGAAGCTCGATCGAATCGAAATCGATATTTTTTTTCTGAGAGAATTTCAGAACTTACCGAGATCAGATCTGATTCTGTCTGGATCTTCTCCACTTTTTTTATTCCATCTTTATCCACCGACATGCCATTTTTCCAAACCCTAGAATCCCTATTTCTTTATTCGAGTTTTTTTTTATTTCCACCGCCTTTGATTTTCGTCTACTATTTTCGTCTACTCTCTCTCTCTCTCTCCTCTCTCTAAAATGCATTTAAAGGAGTCTGAGTTCAGAGTCCTCTTTCAGACCTTCATAATTCCACACACCTGCACTCCCGCCGCAATCATTCCAATTTTTATTATTTTTTGTCCATTTTGGATGCTGATATTGGCACTAACGTTTTTTATAATAGCACGAACTCGGATTGTCATTTATTCCTTTAATATGATTCTAAGAAATTTTTGGAAACAAGGTTTTAAATTTCAGTTTCGGGGATAGTTTCGGTCCTCCCCGAAAAAGAAATCTCGGCAGAAATTCGGTACAAGGGCTCGAAATGTCGGTGTTTTGGGCCGAAATTTCCGTAATTCCAGCTTAAGTTCGGTAAAGAACTAAATAATTAACCTATCAAAAAAAGAACTAAATAATTAATATTTTATCCAAAATTTTGCCGAAATTACTGAAATTTCCAAAATTTCGGCAGTTTCTGTTTCGGAGTATTTCGGTTTCGGTCCTGGCCGAAGTCCGAAATTTCGGATTTTGGCCGAAATTTAAAACCTCGACTGTAATAACCTTTGACAGCTGTTTAAGTAAGAAAAGACTGGAATTAGTGCAATTATAAAAAGACGGTGGTGCTGATACCATTTCCCTTTTTATTCTTTTATTATTTATATTTTATATATATATACATCTACTCATCCACCGCTTTCGGGCCCCACTTCCCCACCGATACCGAAACGGTACGACATTTATCGGCCCGATACTTTATGAACGGAGAAACTTTTCGGCGCCCGTTTTTGTCCGCGCGGACGGATTGGGAATCTCATCCGACGCTTATCGAATCCGTGCATCCGAAGCTCCCACGCGGTTTCATTCTAACATATACCCTCCAGGCCCACACGGATACCACATTGACCGGTACAAGGACGACTAGGCAGAAAGTCACTTTTACCATCAATGTTAAAGACAATTTGTAGGGTCCCACGAGGCGCATTTGGGGTATATATGTGAGATCATGACCGTTGATCATGAAAAACATCATGAGATGAGCCACATGATCTTGTTTCCATCTAGGAAGGACATTTCGTGCCTAAGATAAAGGATTACAAAAATCAACGGTCTAGCTTCTCTTGATAGATTGTTTGGCCTGCCGTTTGATCAACTGATTTGATCATGTAAATGAGGCAAAAGTGGGGTATAATAAGTATCTTTTAGGGAGATTTTTATATGGTGTAAGCCTTCATAGTCCCGTATTTTTTCAAAAAGTATTGTACATACCACATCATAGGATGATACAGACCGTCCATGTGATGGGGCACAACATAAATAGGTTGTGCCCCAAAAATAATTTTCATATGATGATCATAGCCCTCCTATCTATAGATGTTTCCAGAATATGCAGTTCCTCTATTGATCGGAGGGTTGGGATTTATTTTCTGGGCACAACCTATTTACGTTATGGCCCATACCATGGACAGTTAGATCATCCTATAGTGTGGTCTGTCCCATAATTTTTGAAAAATACGGGACAATAGGGGCTTACACCATATAATTTCTCTCTTTTAGGTAGGACAGGAAAAGTGACTTTCTTCTTAGTATTTTCCAAGGTTTAGAAGCATTATACACTTGCTTTTCATCAGCCAATGGGTCCTATATACGGGTGATACATCCGACAATGAGAATAATTTGGCAAAACGTAGAAATGAATGGTGACGATCAATTCTAGGATTTCACATGGGAACATAAGTGTACTACTGAGACCATTGATCGTGTAGAACATGATGGAGGTGGCTACTGTTCTCGATTCCAAACCGAACAGACATACCATGTGTAATATAAAGAATTACAAAAATCAATGACTTAGGATTATCTGATCAAGTTTTTCTCAATGGCATTTTTCTGGTGGTTGCTAGCCAGGCCAAGAGATGGGACGACATAGATATTGCATAATACAGCCGAGAGAGTCTGTGTTAGGACAGAGCCTGCCCGTGGTCATCTTCTTAGCATTTTTAACACCCTAACCCATGTGGTTGAATTTAAATTTTGATAGCTCCAAACCCGACGCCCTCAAATGTAGGAGGTGTTGTTAGAGATGTGAAGAGCATCACAACTGGGTGAATTAAGGATTCTAATGCAGCGAAAGTTGAGCAATCCCTAATGGCACTAGATGCGTGGTAGGCCGATCTCATCACCCTTGGAGACTTTCAAAGTAGGGGTGCAACTCGAGTCGGGTTCAACTCGAACCTGTTAGATTCAACCTAAAAAAGAGTCAGGTCGGGTTGAGTTCAAGTTAGGTTCAGGTTCGGGTTGAGTTTTTCCAACCCGGTTTGAGTTCTGGTCGGATCGGGTCGGGTTGAGGGCTTGGGCAACCTGACTCGAGTGAAACCCGGCATTTTTATTAATTGTTTTATTTATGAGTAAGCTGGGGTTAGGCAAGACCCCCACCAGAAACCATTAAAGAAAAAAGACATTACAATCTAAGGGGGCTCAAAAGCCAACAAACTAGGAACATGCTTCTAAATAAAGCACAAAAAGCAGGAAGGCAAGGGAGAGGGCACCAAATCCCACCAGAAAGCACTCCAAATCAAGAGAACCTTGATCATGGAGAGGATTACAACCTAGTGTATATGGCTCCACTAGAGTCTTGAGCCATGAGGTCTGGCAGAATGGGAGGGGCTGATTCTATGCTCAGGTCATCTCCATTAACAGCACAATCAGTCTTGGATAAGAAGTCTGCAACAGAGTTTGCTTCTCACCAAGTGTGACTTATTCTCCAAGAATTTGACTCAGCCATACATTTATAGATCTTGGCAAGAGTCGGAATTCCTTTCCAAGGGCATTTATATTTTTTGAGGACAACATTTACAGCTACTAGAGAGTCCGATTCCACCCAGATATCAGCCATGTTGTGCTTTCTTGCCAGAATGAGACCTTGGAAGATTGCTTTTAATTCAAACAGGTGGATACTTCCAGGAAGAACATTTATTGCGAACATCTTTAGACCTTCATAGTTTCTTATGATCCATCCTACCCCCGCATTGTCCTCCATAAGAGAGGCATCAGTGTTTATTTTGACAGTTCCAATGGGGGGCTTTGCCCAAGTGCAGTGTTTCTGAACTTTCTGAGTTATGAAACATGGCAGATTGAATAATCTGGCGCATTCGACATTTCGAGGTTCCATGGAATCATCTCTTTGGAGGGCAATGAGTTTGATTTTCACCTCTTTTATTAATTGTTTTTTGTAAGCTTAAAAACTCGGGTTGGGTTGAAAGCGAGCTCAAAGTCATTGATGTTAATCAAAATGAAAGATATTTTCTTCCTTTGCCGCCAAAGCCCAAAGATTTTATTGAGGACGCGCTTTCTGACAAAATTAAATTCCACCATCTATCAAAGCATGCCAGAGTACATTCTAAATGGAAATATCTGGTACGTCGTCTATCGAAGTGTAAAGACCCGATTTCCGTCGTGTCGCTACGAGCAAAAGAAAGTAAAAATCATGGAAATATTTTTTTTTTTATACAAGCATCAACGACGATCCCGATAGAATCTTATTACAACTTAAAAATGATACATGACGTAAGACGTCAAAATGCAAGGACTCCAGGAACGAACTCTCTGATCACACAGTCCCTTATCCCATGGTTCCTTCATTTGCAAATGCTCCGCCATCTAATGCCTCAACCCCTGTGGTGGAGGAATCAACGTCAAAGCAGGGTCATCCAAAGACCGAGCAAAGTAAAAGAGACAATAATAACAGTGCATACAATAAAATCCACATTTCAATAATGTCTAGAATAAAGATTACAATGCCCATGGCAATATAAATCAAAGGAGTGACAATAATTTCAATGTATGCTATGTATGCATGTATGCAACAATTTTATAAAATGAGACAGCACATTCCCCAGGTACATCCGGCTTTTCCCCCATTTATTTTTCTGTCAGTTCTTTTCTGACTTTTTCATTTTCTTTTATTTTTTTCTGCCGGTGTCCTTGCCGCATGGCTAACCACTACCCCTGTCTGAAGGCAGTGACGTTATGGACTTGGATTACGGTCTCGCATGTAATGCCGAGCCGGGGATACTATCCCTCTGGGATACTTTCCCTTTTTGGTTGGTTTGCCAACGAAAGGCAGTACACGCTTCTCGCGTTGGCCTTTGGACCTTAGGTCCCAGGATGATTCCACCACACCCTTATGTTCCCCTTCACTCTCCCCCATGTATGCAACATGTATGCAATTACTTACCTTTGCCTTTCTTCCTGCATTCATTTCAATTCATTTGATTCCAGCATTCATTTCAATTCATTTGATTCCAGCATTCATTTCAATTCATTTGATTCCAGGCAAGCGAGTATAAATTCACTAAGCAGGTATTTATCAGGCAATTTATAAGCAGAGCTACATTGCATAGACAATTATATTGAATACCATTACAAGACAAGGTCTAGCTGTCACCTGCCTTTTCTTATAGTCGCAGTAGGACGAGATGGCTCCTGTAGGCAAATAAGTGAAATAGGTCAACTTATTTTAGTCTAGGTCCTTTTAATATCACACAGACAACACTTGTCCTTTTTGTGTCCATTTATGTCCTAAAATAAGGTTCCCTGTGTTCACTATTCATGTGGGCCCCACATGCTACTATTCATGTGGGCCCCATCATGTCACTATTTATGTGGGCCCTGCATGTCACTATTTATGTGGGCCCCATCATGTCACTATTTATGTGGGCCCCGCATGTTATCATTTCACCATAAGTTGATAAAGTTTACTTTACGGTTACTATGCTAGCATTTCACCGTTAAGTATATAGGTGGTAGAACCAACCATTACTTTATCCATATAGGTGGTAAAACCAACCATGAAAGAAATGTAATAACCGGTAAAAATATATATTAAAAATAGTCACTATGCAAGATTACTATTTAGAATTACTATTTAAAATACTGTTCATAATTACTATTTAAAATACTATGCAAGATTATTATAAGATTATTATGCAGAATTACTATTCAAAACTACTATTCACAGTAGGACCCACCGAGTACTATTTACAAGCGGGACCCACATCAGCGGGCCCTAACATGCGGGGCCCACATGAATAGTAACATGCGAGGCCCACATGAATAGTAACATGCGGGGCCCACATGAATAGTAGCATGTGGGGTCCACATGAATGGTAACCTATGGGGTCCACATGCATAGTAACATGTGGGGTCCATATGAATAGTGTCTGCTAGGCCCCATGATCTTGAAATATGAATTTGATAACAAATAATATGGGGTCCACAGGGAACATTATTTTAGGACATAAATGGACACAGAAAGGACAAGTGTTGTCTGTGTGATATTAAAAGGACCTAGACTAAAATAAGTTGACCTATTTCACTTATTTGCCTACAGGAGCCATCTCGTCCTACTGCGACTATAAGAAAAGGCAGGTGACAGCTAGACCTTGTCTTGTAATGGTATTCAATATAATTGTCTATGCAATGTAGCTCTGCTTATAAAGTGCCTGATAAATACCTGCTTAGTGAATTTATACTCGCTTGCCTGGAATCAAATGAATTGAAATGAATGCTGGAATCAAATGAATTGAAATGAATGCAGGAAGAAAGGCAAAGGTAAGTAATTGCATACATGTTGCATACATGGGGGAGAGTGAAGGGGAACATAAGGGTGTGGTGGAATCATCCTGGGACCTAAGGTCCAAAGGCCAACGCGAGAAGCGTGTACTGCCTTTCGTTGGCAAACCAACCAAAAAGGGAAAGTATCCCCGAGGGATAGTATCCCCGGCTCGGCAAATGCGAGACCGTAATCTAAGTCCATAACGTCACTACCTTCAGACAGGGGTAGTGGTTAGCCGTGCGGCAAGGACACCGGCAGAAAAAAATAAAAGAAAATGAAAAAGTCAGAAAAGAACTGACAGAAAAATAAATGGGGGAAAAGCCGGATGTACCTGGGGAATGTGCTGTCTCATTTTATAAAATTGTTGCATACATGCATACATAGCATACATTGAAATTATTGTCACTCCTTTGATTTATATTGCCATGGGCATTGTAATCTTTATTCTAGACATTATTGAAATGTGGATTTTATTGTATGCACTGTTATTATTGTCTCTTTTACTTTGCTCGGTCTTTGGATGACCCTGCTTTGACGTTGATTCCTCCACCACAGGGGTTGAGGCATTAGATGGCGGAGCATTTGCAAATGAAGGAACCATGGGATAAGGGACTGTGTGATCAGAGAGTTCGTTCCTGGAGTCCTTGCATTTTGACGTCTTACGTCATGTATCATTTTTAAGTTGTAATAAGATTCTATCGGGATCGTCGTTGATGCTTGTATAAAAAAAAAAAATATTTCCATGATTTTTACTTTCTTTTGCTCGTAGCGACACGACGGAAATCGGGTCGTTAAATAATTTAGGTGGTAGAACCAACCATTGAAAGAGATCATTAAATAATTTAGGTGGTAGAACCAACCATGAAAGAGAGACTATTATAAAAGACTTACTTGGTAGTGGATTTTCTTTTTCCTTCTTCTCTCTCTCTCTTCCTCTTTCTCTTTCTTCTCTTCTCTTCCTCTCTCTCTCTCTCTTCTCTTCTCTTCTCTTCTCTTCTCTTCTCCTTTTCTTCTCCTCCTCCTCCTCTATTTATAGACATTTTTTTGCATAGTACTTTTTGCATAGTAAAGACTATTTACTATTTTAAATTATTATTTCTGTCGGTCAATAGTATTTTTGCATAGTACTTTTGCATAGTAAAAACTATTTACTATTTTAAATTATTATTTTCGTCGGTTAACAGTATTTTGCATAGTTAATAATATTTTTTTATTATTAATTTTGTCGGTCAATAGTATTTTTGCATTTTTTTATTATTATTTTCGTCGGTGCGATGATATTTTCGTTTCCACTAGGGATGGGTCCCGCTGGTGGTAGGACCCGCTGGTCGTGGGGCCCGCTTGTGTGGGACCTACTTGTGTGAGACCTACTTGTGTGGGGCCCGCTGATGTGGGGCCCGCTGATGTGGGACCTGCGGGTGTGGGGCCCGCTGATGTGGGACCTACTGATGGTGGGACTCGTTTGTAAATAGTACTCGGTGGGTCCTACTGTGAATAATACTTTTAAATAGTGTATCTCAATAGTGAACTTGCATAGTATTTCTGCATAGTAATCTCGCATAGTGACTATTGTGAATAGTGACTATTGGAAATTTTTAACATATATATATATCTATTCCGTTTTTGTTGACATCTGGGGCGGTGGCTTAGTGGTAGGAAGCCGTTCAATCTTAGCTTAGACTTGGGTTCGAATCGTGTACGCCCCATTATGCCAGATGTCCTCATGCCCGATTAACTTGGGGAAAATGAGTAATGGCCGATGATTACCCACCTATGAGGCCATTTTTATATTTATATATATATATTTTTTTACCGGTTCTTACATTCTACCCCCCTTAAAAAAAATTTCGTCCCCGAAATTCCTACGCCCATAACCTAGATATCTTGATAATCAGAATCTCGACACATGATAATTTAAGATCATCTCCTTTACTTTGTAAATCTTAATTTTGATTAGAAATCAACGTCTTGTGAAATCCATTATAATCTGCACTGCCTCTTAAATACTACTAATCTTCTATTCTAGGCAGACATTTTACTCCTATGAATTCCCTTGTTTCCCATAATCCATAATTTATAAATAAGTTTTCTGACCTTCTGTTGCCCCATCCTGTACCTCGTTGTCATCGTTGATTAGGCCCCATCCTGTACCTCGTTGATTAGGGCGAAGAAACGCTTTTCAGTTCCTGGCTGTGCGTTCTTATCTTGGGTCAGAGGGCGGTACTGATTTCTTCTTCCCTGGTTCTGCTGATTGTTTGCACCGGTTGATATTGTGGCGGAGGTGGGCGGTTTTGGATGAAGGCTGGTGCCTTAGGGCAATCCCTTCTTCTCCAGCATTGCCCAACGTGAATCCTTCCACAGTGGGGGCACAAGTTCTTTGATGGTGGACCACTATCAATTTTATTTTATTTTTTTCCAGTTTACCCTTGAAATGTGACACATCATATGTCACCTATTAGCTATCTAACCCTACTTAACGACACAACCCACAAGCACCAGGGTTTCCGTAAACCCGGGCTCTGATACCACAACTGTAACGACCCGATTTCCGTCGTGTCGCTACGAGCAAAAGAAAGTAAAAATCATGGAAATATTTTTTTTTTATACAAGCATCAACGACGATCCCGATAGAATCTTATTACAACTTAAAAATGATACATGACGTAAGACGTCAAAATGCAAGGACTCCAGGAACGAACTCTCTGATCACACAGTCCCTTATCCCATGGTTCCTTCATTTGCAAATGCTCCGCCATCTAATGCCTCAACCCCTGTGGTGGAGGAATCAACGTCAAAGCAGGGTCATCCAAAGACCGAGCAAAGTAAAAGAGACAATAATAACAGTGCATACAATAAAATCCACATTTCAATAATGTCTAGAATAAAGATTACAATGCCCATGGCAATATAAATCAAAGGAGTGACAATAATTTCAATGTATGCTATGTATGCATGTATGCAACAATTTTATAAAATGAGACAGCACATTCCCCAGGTACATCCGGCTTTTCCCCCATTTATTTTTCTGTCAGTTCTTTTCTGACTTTTTCATTTTCTTTTATTTTTTTCTGCCGGTGTCCTTGCCGCACGGCTAACCACTACCCCTGTCTGAAGGCAGTGACGTTATGGACTTGGATTACGGTCTCGCATGTAATGCCGAGCCGGGGATACTATCCCTCTGGGATACTTTCCCTTTTTGGTTGGTTTGCCAACGAAAGGCAGTACACGCTTCTCGCGTTGGCCTTTGGACCTTAGGTCCCAGGATGATTCCACCACACCCTTATGTTCCCCTTCACTCTCCCCCATGTATGCAACATGTATGCAATTACTTACCTTTGCCTTTCTTCCTGCATTCATTTCAATTCATTTGATTCCAGCATTCATTTCAATTCATTTGATTCCAGCATTCATTTCAATTCATTTGATTCCAGGCAAGCGAGTATAAATTCACTAAGCAGGTATTTATCAGGCAATTTATAAGCAGAGCTACATTGCATAGACAATTATATTGAATACCATTACAAGACAAGGTCTAGCTGTCACCTGCCTTTTCTTATAGTCGCAGTAGGACGAGATGGCTCCTGTAGGCAAATAAGTGAAATAGGTCAACTTATTTTAGTCTAGGTCCTTTTAATATCACACAGACAACACTTGTCCTTTTTGTGTCCATTTATGTCCTAAAATAAGGTTCCCTGTGTTCACTATTCATGTGGGCCCCACATGCTACTATTCATGTGGGCCCCATCATGTCACTATTTATGTGGGCCCTGCATGTCACTATTTATGTGGGCCCCATCATGTCACTATTTATGTGGGCCCCGCATGTTATCATTTCACCATAAGTTGATAAAGTTTACTTTACGGTTACTATGCTAGCATTTCACCGTTAAGTATATAGGTGGTAGAACCAACCATTACTTTATCCATATAGGTGGTAAAACCAACCATGAAAGAGATCATTAAATAATTTAGGTGGTAGAACCAACCATTGAAAGAGATCATTAAATAATTTAGGTGGTAGAACCAACCATGAAAGAGAGACTATTATAAAAGACTTACTTGGTAGTGGATTTTCTTTTTCCTTCTTCTCTCTCTCTCTTCCTCTTTCTCTTTCTTCTCTTCTCTTCCTCTCTCTCTCTCTCTTCTCTTCTCTTCTCTTCTCTTCTCTTCTCCTTTTCTTCTCCTCCTCCTCCTCTATTTATAGACATTTTTTTGCATAGTACTTTTTGCATAGTAAAGACTATTTACTATTTTAAATTATTATTTCTGTCGGTCAATAGTATTTTTGCATAGTACTTTTGCATAGTAAAAACTATTTACTATTTTAAATTATTATTTTCGTCGGTTAACAGTATTTTGCATAGTTAATAATATTTTTTTATTATTAATTTTGTCGGTCAATAGTATTTTTGCATTTTTTTATTATTATTTTCGTCGGTGCGATGATATTTTCGTTTCCACTAGGGATGGGTCCCGCTGGTGGTAGGACCCGCTGGTCGTGGGGCCCGCTTGTGTGGGACCTACTTGTGTGAGACCTACTTGTGTGGGGCCCGCTGATGTGGGGCCCGCTGATGTGGGACCTGCGGGTGTGGGGCCCGCTGATGTGGGACCTACTGATGGTGGGACTCGTTTGTAAATAGTACTCGGTGGGTCCTACTGTGAATAATACTTTTAAATAGTGTATCTCAATAGTGAACTTGCATAGTATTTCTGCATAGTAATCTCGCATAGTGACTATTGTGAATAGTGACTATTGGAAATTTTTAACATATATATATATCTATTCCGTTTTTGTTGACATCTGGGGCGGTGGCTTAGTGGTAGGAAGCCGTTCAATCTTAGCTTAGACTTGGGTTCGAATCGTGTACGCCCCATTATGCCAGATGTCCTCATGCCCGATTAACTTGGGGAAAATGAGTAATGGCCGATGATTACCCACCTATGAGGCCATTTTTATATTTATATATATATATTTTTTTACCGGTTCTTACACGAAGCATGCCAGAGTAAATTCTAAATGGAAATATCTGGTCCGTTGGAAAGGCTTATAATTGGAAGTTGGAGCGAGAGCCACATCCGACGTGCCGATTTTTACTCCCAATAGTTTTATCGACCTTGATCTGAACTCATAGACGAGTTCTTTTCAAGAATGGGGGTATGATGCAGGTACATCTTAGTTGCCTTCAAATAAAGTTGGTTGCCTTTGTTGCCTTTTATTGTTTTGATACACAACGAGCCACCTGGTGCTTGTTGCCATGAAATCTTGCCGGAAAGTCGCCATTAATTTCTTGTATGGACCCGGGTAGAACTCACCCTCAAAAGCTAGCCGTTAAGGGGATGGAAACGCATTCCCTTATAAGCCCATCCACATCCACTCACTTATCCGATGTGGGATTAATTGCTTTCACGTGGAACACACCCCCGCCCGGCCCTCCCCCTCCACATGGAAGCACCGTGGACAATCTAGCCCCTCCACGCGGAGGCAATATGAGAACTACGAGATCTTCCCCGAGAGATTTTTCTTGCCGGAAAGTCACCATTAATTTCTTGTAGGGACCCGGGTAGAACTCACCCTCACAAGCTAGCCGTTAAGGGGAGGGAACCCATTCCCTTAAAGCCCATCCACATCCACTCACTTATCCGATGTGAGATTAATTGCTTTCACGTGGAACACCCCCCCAAAAAAAAAAAAAAATCTCCCCCTCCACGTGGAAGCACCTTGGACAATCTAGCCCCTCCACGTGGAGGCAACGTGAGAACTACGAGATCTTCCCCGATGAATTTTCCCATCCCCGGAGGCATACCGGGGTTACCGAGATTCTTCCCCGAGGGATTTTTCCGTCCTCGGAGGCACACCGGGGTTACCACACCTTAGCTCTGATACCACTTGTAGGGACCCGGGTAGAACTTGTTAGAGAATTTTCAAAATGCAAAGTGGTATTTAGAAATTAAAATGTTTTTACAAGTTTTAATTTTAAATATAAAAAACAGTTTTAAGACAGGGCCGGTCGACCAGGGTTTCCCGGGCGATTGCGGATTGGTTACTGGAAACTTAAACAAGTTCCAGGGAGGTGTCGAAGGTCGACCGCGGAAGGTCGGTCGACCACGGTTTTTTTTATTGTAAAAAATAAAATGGACAGGTGCATGCCGGTGGGCGACCGCGGTAGCTCGGTCGACTGCGATTCTTCGAAAAACTATCAGTTGGGAGAAAACATACATGACTTTTCACTTCCGTTTTTCATCATTTCTTCATGTCTTTTCTTTCCCAAGAGTCATTGATGTTTTTCAAACACAAAGGACACTTTGTGGGTGATCCAAGACACTTAAATCACCAAAAGTTGTGATTGAATTGTGATTATTCAAACTAATTCAAGAGATGTCTTGAAGAGATGTTTCTCTTAATAAATAGATATCTAGTGCTCTTTAAAAATAGTAGAAACTATCTTTCCTATTATGAAAAACAGTTATTGCTATATTTTCTTGTTTTTCTCTCTCACTTGTGTTTTTTTCCAAGTTGTTTTGTTCATAAAAACAGCACTAAAATCTGTTTTCTGCAGAAACAGATTTAGTGATTTTCTCTATGGCTTGAAGTTCTTGAAAGGTGTTTTGGGTTTGATCCCGCTTGTGCAAAGCATCATCAAACAATTGTAGGATTGTCCTACAAGGCTTCATTGTATCTTAGAGATAATTTGTGGATCCCCTTTGCACACAACTGGTGGGGGCGAATATTGTCTTAAGGAAAGCGATTACGCGCCTTGAAGCATCTTATTATTCTTTTCTCTTACCCGCGACAAAGGACTGTATTCTCCAACAATCTTAAGACAATATTCGAAGATCTTCATGGCGCATTTAATGAAGCAAATGACACAAGACTTTGTGAAATTGGAACATTTCAATAAAGAGAACTTCAAAAGATGACAGAAAAAGGTTCACTTCATTCTCAGTACTCTCAAAATGGTATGTGTACTTAATACACAAAAACTGGAGATTGTTGAAGATGAGACGACTGTTCAAGCCCGTAAAAGAATGAAGTGAGATCAAGATGACTACTTGTGCAAGGGCCACATCCTTAATGCCATGATCGATGAATTGTTTGACATCTACCATAACATGGAGTCGGCGGGAGCACTTTGGACGGCTTTGGAGGTGAAGTATCTATCAGAAAATGTTGGAGCCAAAAAGTTTGTAGTAAGTCATTTTTTAAATTATAAGATGACTGATGATAAGTTGGTAGTGGATCAAATCCATGAGATCCAACATATCATTAGTCAAGTTCATCAACAAGGGGTAAATCTTGATGATACTGTCATCATACCTTCAATTATTGACAAGTTACCACCATCTTGGAAAGACTTTAGGAAAAGTCTGTGGGACCCGATCCCGCGAGAGGGGTGGGGCGCGAGCCGCCACGCTCTCTCTTGGTTTCTCGTACCCACGCGATTGGCGTGTGCATTTTAATTATTGATTTTAATTCATCTTTTATGTGAACTTGGGATCACTAAGGCAATCCGAATTCCACACAAAAGAGACTGACAGAGTCGCCACCTAGATGTGAGATCTAGGACTCGTAATTAACCAGAAATCTAGACTCGCTACCTGTTTACAAGAATGAAAGGTATGGGGAGTTATCCACCACATGCACCATTCCTGCCCGATAATCGGTCTTCGATTCCAAAAGCTAACTCTTTTAAATTTATTTTAAATGTCTCATTCAACTCTCTGTTAATGTGCTAACTACGGGACATGCATCCTATGATCTAATTTCGATGTGAATCATAAATGTGTATCTTGATTTCTTAATTTGTTTGAATTCAATCTAAGTGAAAGTTCTCCTAAAATTCTAATTTCATAGAAATTCCTAAGTGATTTGATTAAGCATTTACAAGAAAATTAATATACAAAACACCACAATTTGTTGTAGTGCCGACTCGCGGTTGGTTTGCCATCAGATATCCAAGCTGGCTACGTACCCAAGCCTCACTGGGATCAGAGTCGACGTAGTTCGGTGCACCTAAGCTAAGCTACTTATGCCTAACTCAACTAAGACACCGACCTAGACGGGATTGACTGTTTCAACAGTTTTAGGAGAAGTTATTTAATTCAAGTTGAGGATTTTATTATCCTAGGATTTCATCTAAGATGCTATATGATTCTTATCTAAATGCAAGTTGTTCCTTAAACTAATGCAGGTTAGCCTACATCCTAGTTTACTAGGCTTGTCTTAGGGAAAGATTGGGTGACTAGTGTAACTAGACCTATGGCACGGTTGCTATCCATAGCAAACGTACGTGATGAGGCTGGACTCCTAACTCTAGGACTCCCTAAAACCCAAGACTCCCTAAAACATAGGACACGACCTGACACCAGTGTTCCTAAATTGGGCTCTAGTGGTTCTTATATCGGAAATCATAATCCAATGGTTCTGAAAGACTCGAGACAAATCGATTTAAGCTCTTGAAGTTAGTTAATTTCAGATTTCAAGGATTTTCAGTTTTTGGACATTTAAGGATTACCAATGGCTCTAGGGTTCACCAATTTCGGCCCAAAATAGCATCCAAGGAAGGGAATCGTGCGCTCTTTCCTTGCGCAATTTAATACTTAGGTTATAGCATCTTATTGCCTGGCATATCTCAGGATTTCCGTAGACAGTAACCTCGGAGCCAACAACATGCTATAGCTTAAGTATTCAAATTGTCAAAGATCGGTTGCAATTGGGATACGATTATGGATGCACTGGCCATTTCTCCAGGAAAATCTAAAGATCCTAAGATTTTTATTTTAATAGATTAAGGAGTTAATATGTGACAGAGATTTAAGGTTCTTTAGAGATTTTCAGATGAATTTCAATTAATTTCGATATTTTAATGGATTTTATCAATTTTAAACATATGAGTGATTTTTAGAAGTGAAACTGTTGCAAACGAATTCGAAATGAGTTGAAACTTATACAGAAACAAGATATGATGAGATGTGGCTTACTGGAAGATTTTTACAGATTTTTACATTAAGCTCATATTTAATTTCGATTTAAAAATTAATTGACCAGATTGCAAAAATAACACAGAAACTACTAGAAATAGAAATCTAAATTCAATGAAATTTCTACATAAATAAGATATGAGTAAATATAGCATGCTGTGAGATTTTCATGAATTTTAGAAACTATTTACTATCAATTTTAGATTTTTTAATTTTCAGCCTAGATTATGAATTAACACTACATCTCATATGAAACAGGATCCAAAGCACTTGAAACTTTTACAGTAACTAGACATATAGAATATAAGACTACTGTAAAAAGGCTGGGAATTTTATCCATGATCTGATGTCTGTATAAATTCTCCCAAAATCTGATAATTTTCAAAGAAAGCATAAAATAATACACCAAACCAATTCCACAAATTCTCAAAAATTCATGGTAGAATGTATCAGCATTATATTAGTTTCCTACGAAATTTCATTAATTTTGGAATTCGTTTAGTATATATTTTATTTTTCTTCGTTGAAAAGATATTTTTGAAGAGTTTTCTATTTTTAAAACACGATTTTCGAGAAAATTACGATTCCGGAAAACGTCCTCCAACCTTGTTCTGATGTGATGAACACAAGAAAAATTTTAAATTCCAAAAAATAAATTATCCTGAGATGGCTATTTTTTCGAATTTCGTAATTTCTCAGCCAATATTTTAAATAAAATTCTACTCTTCACTCAAATTCTAAAAAACCGTTGATCCAATGTCCGATCCGATCCGATAGTTATTTTACTCTATTTAAGTAGAACATCGTATTAAATTTTGGGACGAAACGGAATTGAAAGACCCATGCAGATCATGATTTTGAGCACACACATATAATATTCAATTAAATGTTTAAAAATCATGCAAAAATATAAAAAAATACCAAATCATCCGGGAAAAATCTGAGAATAATGTACTAACCTGTGATAGAAATTCTCGACGAATCCGAGAGCCGAAAAAATCCGAAAATCACGCCAACGGGCAATCCGCTCGCTTTCTTCTCTTTCTTCTTCTTTTTTTTTTTTAATCTTGCTTCTCTCACGATGGATGGGGAGAGAGAGGTAGGGATGTGCTGAGAGAGAGAGAGAGAGAGAGAGAGAGAGAGAGAGAGAGAGAGAGAGAGAGAGGAGAGAGAGAGAGGGAGAGAGAGAGAGGGAGGGAGAGAGAGAGAGAGAGAGAGAGAGAGAGAGAGAGAAATAACAGATACGACACTCTTTTTTTTTTCTTTTTTTTTGTTTTTTTTTTTTTTGTTTTCAATGAGGATCTGAGTAATAGAGATGAGAGATGATGGACGGAGTGATAGGGAGAGAAGGGCCGAGAAACAGAGGGAGATGGACGGATCGTGAAACACAGAATAGGAGTAAGAAAATCATAAAAAAAAACAGAGGTAGAGAGTAGAGAGTAGGGAAGAGGAGATAACAGAAGCTATGAGGTTGAGGTGGAGAGAGATAGGGAAGGAGAGTGTGAGGGAAGATGGAGATGGAGAGAAAAACAGAGGGAGTGGGGAAGAGCAATGGAGGCTGCTGTTCTTCCTCACCACACAAAAAAAAAAACAGAGTCACCGTGATGGGCTATTGTTCACGGTTTTTTTTTCTTTTTTTTCGAACCTCCCCCCTCTGTTGATCGTGAGAGAATGAAGACTTAGCCAATCAAAATGGAAATCACTCCCCCTCTTTGCATAGAAAGAAAACTCTCCTCTTCATCCCCGCCTCCGAGCCACAGACCCCGGTCCTTTTTTCGTTCGGCCTTCCTTCTTCTTTTTTTTTTTTTTTAGAATCTTCCAGCCGGTCCTCCCTTTTTTTTTCTTCTTTTCTGCCCAGAGAGAATCCCCTTGTTATCCTTTTTCTTCCCTTTTTAATACTGGAATTCCTTTTCCATTCTTTGACAGCCGTTTGGGAATGTTTCCCATACGAGAAGCATATTTTCCTTTTTATTTTTTAATAAGTAAAGAATCTTTCTTCACTATGCGTTTCCACTAGCATGATCTAAACTGTGCATTTGATGGGACCACCCGACAATCTTAACCGCTCAAATATTGGGCTGCGATGAATTGATTGACCGTACCTTAACCTCTTCTATAAGATGATCCTAGCTATTCAATTGATGGGCCGCAACAAGAATGGGTTGGGCCCACCAACCATTTTCATGGGAAGATCTAACCCGTTCAACCTGTGGGCCAAAATGTAAATCGGTCGCGCTCATTAAATCTATTCCATGGGGTGATCCAAATCATCCAATTTATTGATCTGTAATAAAAGCAATTTGTATTCCTCAAACCCTCTTCGTAAGATGATCTCAACCGGTCCAAATGGTGGGTTGATCCGAGCCATCCAACTCACGACCTATCAAGTGAGTGACTTGGATCATCATAATGTGGGCCCCATTCCATGCTAGATGAACTCATTTTTTTCTTAAAATTTGATCTTTGAAATCCATAGCGACCTTTTTAGATGACTCGAACGCTCTTTTAGCTGGGCCCACTTACTCGGTCCAAATTTATCAAAATGCATCATGCGGCCCCTCCAAATGGGTCCACACTCTCTCTGGTTTGGATTCTTCTGAATGACCCCTCTCAACGCTTGGCAGAAAAATGCAGAACATGACCAAGATGACCGAAAAGATCGAGAAAACATACGAGGCGGACACGGGAATAGAAAACACTGAAAAATTGACAGCGAAACCCTAATTTCTTTGTTGATCAAAGCGGAGCAAAAATTGGGTGTCTACAGATGCCCTTCTTTGGTAGAGATGACGTAGTCATCGAATATCAAAGCAAAAATGACAAAACCATTTTGCGTGGCTTTAATCGACAAAGGACTCTCTAGACACAATGCAACTTAATATAATGCAAGACCTTAGATGAAACCCTAGAACTTGAACACATATCAAAAATCTTTTATTCAAAACTACTGGAGGACTCGATTATCGGAGGATTAGAGGCTTAAGGACTTGAGAACTGGAGAACTGAATAATCGAACAATGGGTGGACCGGAGAATTGGAAGACTAGATGACTTGGAACTGGAGATTTGAAGATTGGATGAACTGAAGAATTGGAAAACTGGAGAAGTAGAAAATTTAGGGACTGGATATTTACAGAGCTAAAAATTTGGAGAACTTGATGATTAAGAGACTCAATAATCAGATAACCGGAGAATCAAAGAACTGAGGAGTTAAGGAGCCAGTTCACTGGGAATTGTAGAACTTGATTACTGGAAAATTGGAGAGTCAAAACTTGATAATTGGTGAACTGGGGATTAGATTAGATTAACATTTTGATTGATTCAATTGGGATTGGAATTTGATCACTAGATGTTAGGACTGAAAACTGGAGACTGGAATCTTAATCTAAACAACGGGAACCGGAACTCTAGAACGAAGACATACCGGATACTAGAATTAGAGTACTGAAACACTGGATTTTCGGACACTGGAACTGGGTGTTGGAATTGGAGTGTCGAAATACTGGGAACAGGAACACAAGTACTGGAAAATGGAACACTGGAATATTGGTGATAGTGATACTGGACACTAGAACCGTGATACTGGAACATTGGATACTGGAACTGGAGACTAAAACTGGCATAGTGAAATACTGGAACACTTGAATCGAAACTGGATACTGGATGCTGGAATTGGAATACTAGAGTACTGGATATTGGAACTGGAATACTAGAATACTGGATACTGGAACTGGAGTATTGGAATATTGGATACTGGAACTGGAACTGGAATACTGGAATACTGGAATACTGGAACTGGAATATTGGAATACTGGATACTAGAACTGGAATACTAGAATACTGGATACTGGAATTGGAATATTGGAATACTGGATCTTGAAACTGGAATATTGGAATACTGGAATACTGGATACTGGAATATTGGAATACTGGATACTGGAACTGGAACTGGAGTACTGGATAATGGAACTGGAACTGGAATTGATAATTGATGAACTAGTAAACTGGTTTTTTACACAAGTTTATTCGCATTTTGATCTTCTTTACTGAGGATACAAACTGGGATCTCGGAATATTCGGACACTGGTACAGAGGATTCTTCTTTTGACAAGCATTCAAACAAATATTCAACTGACTGGAAGGAGATTCCGATTTTTAATGGTTCATCTTTATGAGAAATTGGCTCAACCACCATTGCATCTAAGGCTCTTCCAAGCTCAAGGTGCCTTCCTGGGGTATGATCTTCTTACGAGAACCGGGCTTTCTGATGTTTATACTCCTGAATTCTCCTGAGCTGATTTTCTTTAAAATGAAGCTGTTTGACTAGATTCTCGAGCTTTTTCAGGTATAATCGAGGGAGCTGACGAGGCTAAGCCTCTTTCACCGAGACAGTTGCATCATTTGGACACAAGGACGACGATTGACTCTTTCTAAAGAGAAAACTTAGATAAAAGGCACTACTCAAAGGATTGAGGAGCTCTGAGGGAGTGAACATAGAATGACAAAGATTGACTAACTACACTGACAGACACAGTAATGCTTCTGACTTAGTCAACGCTTTATTTGGTAAGTCTATCCTTTCGAGGAATATTTTTTTTTTCAATTAGTAAACACTGGACCTTTTCCTTAAAACAGTAATGCCTCAAGGATTTAATTACGACCCCTAAGATCGCTTAGCTTCAATGCCCCCAGTTTTGAGGATGTCACTTGAATTTGTTTGAACTTCAGTTGATCTTCAGTCTTGATACCGGTTGTAGCCTTCTTATAATGATTCTCTTACCGTGACCAAGTCACCTCTTCGGGGTTTTTAACTTGGCGGACCGTGCTAGCCTTAACTTTTGCCTGAACCGCCTTTCTAGGTTTTCGATTCAGCAGGCTATCCCCTTAGCTTTTGCCTAAGCCGCCCTTTCGGGTTTTCAACTTAGCAAGGGAATGATCTTAAATTTTGCCTAGACCGCCCTTTCTGGTTTTCAGTCTAGCAGATCTTCAAACTCCGTTCTTTTTCTTATTCATCATTTTTTTTTCTTTTTGTGTTTCGGGACCTAGATCATTAGTTCTGAACACCGGAAGAACTTTATAGGTAGGATAGGACTTTTCAAAGAATGGCTTAAGGCTCAACAAAGATTTCGACCGAACATGTGAACAGGTTGCCTCCATATCCCCATGTAGGAATCAGGTTGTGTGTAGTTCAGGGCGAATGCCCCTAGTTTGAAGATAAATTGTTTGAAGGTTAATTGATTTTTCTTCTTTTCTCTTCTTTCTGGAATGATTGACTTCTCTTCTTTTGGAACTTGTCCCTTTTTTTTCTGAAACAATTGAATTTCTTTTCTTCTTCTCTTTTTTTTTTGAATCGACCGAACTTGGTTTAACCGAGTTGCCTACGTACCCCAGTGTAGGGATCAGGTCTCGCGTAGTTCGGGGGGATGCCCGTAGTTTGATGGGTTTTCAAGAAAATTTCATTCAGGCTCGAAGGGTTTGCAAACCGGTATTCTTTTGACGTTGGGTTTTGATTTTGGGGTTTATTCGGCCAAAGGAGGCCTTCCGATGTTCAGATTGGGAATCGATATAGGTTACTAGAGTCCCTCTGGTACTGATTATTTTTTTTGCTCTTTTTTTTTTCACGGAGTTTGACGGCATTTCCCGGTAAGAGATAATGATTCTTCTTCCTTCTGGATATTGATAAGTAATTTGACTTTGAGGGTGCATACTGGTTTTTGGACATCATTTCATCCTTGAATCGGTGGCCCTTGATATTTTGATGATCGCTCTGTGATGATTGCTCTTACATTGTCACCGGTGAAACCTATGACTGGGGCCATTTACTGGAGATATGGAAGTTGTTTCGAATCCATGCCCCTTGTATAGCATGTGATATTCACTTCATTCTTTCTTGAACCTTCTATTTGGGTCTTTCTCTTGGCATTAATGGTAGCGCTTACTGGACCATATCTTTATTCTCGAAATAGGTTTATCAATTCCTCACATTCTTCAGAGGGTAATGTATTTTCAATCGGCATTCACTGAATCAAAGTTTCAGTGCCAGTGTTTACCACTTCAATTTCATCTTTGAAAGGCTGGGATTGGCGCTCCTCCTCTTGTTCAAGTAATTGTTGTGACTCAAGTGGAGTTTCGTCAATTTTGTCCTCATTTGAGGAGGGAGTATTATTCTCATTATTTATTAAAGTCAGAAGCGCAAACTGGAATGTATAGAGAAAGCAAGTTTCATTGAATTGAAAAAGACCACATCAAATAAGACTTATTCTGAACAGACTCAGAATTTACACTCTTGACTCAAAAATAAAAGTAAGAAACGACTCAACTGGACTAGAAATTTATCCAAACTTTTAGAAGACTGCACTTAATAACTGGACTTGACATCATGACTGGACTTAATTAAAGTAACAAAAGGACTAAGACTGTTGCAACTGTCTGGCTTTAGAGGCTCGGCGAAAACTGAATCATCATCATAACAAGTGCCTTTTAACTTCTGGTTCTTCTCTATCACTGCAACTGAACCTGAGCTTCTCAAACCCTAAGTGCCTAAACATCATCCAGCGGCGGTACAACCTGGTTTTGTATAGGACTATCAGCAATATTTGGCGCTTGCTGAAATGGTAGCTTGCGCTCATCGATCAACTTCTGGATCACATGCGTCAGAGTTATGCATTGATCAGTACTATGCCCCGATCCTCGATGAAAATCGCAGTGCTCTTCCGCTCTCCATGTCCTGGGGAGCGGATTAGGAGGTTCCTTAATGCGAGGCAAGTAGATATCGCCGGATTCCAATCCTTGCTGCAATATGACAGATGGTGGAAACAGGAGAGGGGTGAATTCCCTATTAGGCTTTTGCTGAGCTGCAATCCCTGATTGAGTATATTTGAATACCATAGAGTTCCGTGACGGGTTAGCCATTGATACATTATCAACCTCAGAGATCTTAGCTAGAGTCTGTGTCTTAACTTCTTTTGAATTGGGGTTTCCTCTATTGTAAACTCCTTGTGCCATTGCTTCGTCAATTTGCATACCAGCATTGATGAAGTGTTTAAAATCTGGATAATACTGAAGAGACATGTGATATTGGAGCTGAGAGGATATATTCTTCATAATCATCTGGACTTGCTCATCTTCTGAGGGACGCTGCATCATTTGAGCCGCTAACCTTCTCCATCTCTTGACGAAAGTTAAGAATGACTCTTTTAAGTCCTGCTTAGTTCTCTCAAGATCCTTCCTAGTGACTTCGGTCCCATCATCATATTTGAACTGCCTGATGAATTGCTCACCGATATCCTTCCATGTCCTGTAACGAGTCTTGTCCAAGACCATGAACCATCTCCTAGCAACCTTGGTTAGGGAAACCGGGAACAATTGAGCCATTTGCTCAGGAGATAAGCCTTGAGGCTGACACATGATGGTGAACATTTGCAAATGTGTGATTGGACAACCCACACCATCATATTTGTCGAAATCGGGCATTTGAAAATTAGCAGGAAGGCGGATTTCGGGAAATAGAGTAAGGTCACTTGGATTAAAACCACCCTGGTCCTGAAACTGGATGCCCTGAACCTTCCTGGTACGAGTTTCTAATTTTTCCATAACTGCCTTGTCTATCATGGACTGAGAAGGCCTACTGCGATCCTCGCTGTACTGCTCTTTTTCTAAGTCTTCTTTGGCTTTATCAGGGATATTGATGAACACTGGTTGGGCAGGTGCTGCTGAAGTAGCTGCTTGGTGCATAGGCCCTTTATCCTTGGACAATGACGGTCCCAACTTTTCAGAAAGCTGAGCCTTGATAACTCGGTTCTCTTCTTTGAGTTCTTGAACCTGTTGGAGAATCAAGGTAAGAGTATCGGTAATGGCAGCGGGTGGAGGATTCTCTTGGTTTTCTGCCATGGGTGAGGAGAAAGAAAGGGACGCCGGAGTTCTCACAGAGGGTGGTGGAGAGACAGATTTCCTCTCCAACCGTGAAGAGATCCGAACCTAAAGAGTGGTAGACTTAGCTATGGTGCCAACTTCCTGTGATGGAAACAATGGACACGAGGTATATGAGCTTGACATTCATGGAGTGTTCATTCTCAATGACTAAAAAAAAGATTACACATTTAAGCAAGTAATTGGGACAATAGAACGAATCATAATGGACCAAGACATGACAATGATGACAGATTCGAATAGGGGGATGCCCCTAGTTCAAGGATTATGATAGTGAACTCTGAAGGACTTAGCAAAATATTCTTGAAAAAGGTTGCCCTTAGAGTAAGAAAAGACTAAGGGTACAAGCACGATCAGATCATCAAGATTGCACGATCAAATGATTGAAACACAATTCTTGCCAATTGAGGAAGGGAATGAAGATATAATCGAATCACATAAGAGGCGAATGATAGACACACGATCAAAAGATGAGATTGCATAGGATTGCTTTGAACGGGTAGATCAAGAATAACTAATTCTATGAGATCTTTGGAAATGATGAGATTTATATCCTAACCCCAAAGGGAAATTTTTTTTAATCTTCGCACATTTTAACAGTGTTACCTGAAGGCATCAACCCTAATCCTAATCTAGCGGAGTGGAGATAGGAATTCGACTCATGACTTTGTTCGTGTATCTAAGGACCGATCGTAGCCATTGGAAGATGGACTACGGCCTAATCTAGACACAAATGGGTAGGATATCCTAAACTAGGCTCACACACGTGATGCACATGTGTTCGTATTCTACATGCATGTGTGGGTTAATCTAGGGGTAAGGCCAAGAGTTCCCTTACCGCGAATCCATGTTCGATATATTGTACCAGTGTCCGGCGTATCAGTACGTGAACAAGAGATCCGTTTATGCACCATAAGGTGCTAGGCTAAGGGTGGAATGCTTCTGTAACACAGAGGCACCAAGTGATGAAATCCCAGTCAACCATGCTAGATAACACTCCGGGTTCCTAAAATAGGACGTGTATGCATGTGAGATGCATGGTTTAGATGCAAGTGATGTAAGTGTGTGCAATAAGTTCGCGCAATCTATGATGCCTTCAGGTTTTGTTAGATTAAGTTCAAGTAAAATCTGATGAGAAGGTAAAATAAGACAAACTAATCTAACAAGTATAGAGTTTTTATGAGCCAGTTAAATTAAATTCAAATGAATTAGCCTTTGGAATTGTAATGAAGTTAGGTGGTCCCCAGCAGAGTCGCCAAACTGTGGGACCCGATCCCTCGAGAGGGGTGGGGCGCGAGCCGCCACGCTCTCTCTTGGTTTCTCGTACCCACGCGATTGGCGTGTGCATTTTAATTATTGATTTTAATTCATCTTTTATGTGAACTTGGGATCACTAAAGCAATCCGAATTCCACACAAAAGAGACTGACAGAGTCGGCACCTAGATGTGAGATCTAGGACTCGTAATTAACCAGAAATCTAGACTCGCTACCTGGTTACAAGAATGGAAGGTATGGGGAGTTATCCACCACATGCACCATTCCCGCCCGATAATCGGTCTTCGATTCCAAAAGCTAACTCTTTTAAATTTATTTTAAATGGCTCATTCAACTCTCTGTTAATGTGCTAACTACGGGACATGCATCCTATGATCTAATTTCGATGTGAATCCTAAATGTGTATCTTGATTTCTTAATTTGTTTGAATTCAATCTAAGTGAAAGTTCTCCTAAAATTATAATTTCATGGAAAATCCTAAGTGATTTGATTAAGCATTTACAAGAAAATTAATATACAAAACACCACAATTTGTTGTAGTGCCGACCCGCGGTTAGTATGCCATCAGACATCCAAGCTGCCTACGTACCCAAGCCTCACTGGGATCAGAGTCGACGTAGTTCGGTGCACCTAAGCTAAGCTACTTATGCCTAACTCAACTAAGACACCGACCTAGACGGGATTGACTGTTTCAACAGTTTTAGGAGAAGTTATTTAATTCAAGTTGAGGATTTTATTATCCTAGGATTTCATCTAAGATGCTATATGATTCTTATCTAAATGCAAGTTGTTCCTTCGACTAATGCAGGTTAGCCTACATCCTAGTTTACTAGGCTTGTCTTAGGGAAAGATTGGGTGACTAGTGTAACTAGACCTATGGCACGGTTGCTATCCATAGCAAACGTACGTGATGAGGCTGGACTCGTAACTCTAGGACTCCCTAAAACCTAAGACTCCCTAAAACATAGGACACGACCTGACACCAGTGTTCCTAAATTGGGTTCTAGTGGTTCTTATATCGGAAATCATAATCCAATGGTTCCGAAAGACTCGAGACAAATCGATTTAAGCTCTTGAAGTTAGTTAATTTCAGATTTCAAGGATTTTCAGTTTTTGGACATTTAAGGATTACCAATGGCTCTAGGGTTCACCAATTTCGGCCCAAAATAGCATCCAAGGGAATCGTGCGCTCTTTCCTTGCGCAATTTAATACTTAGGTTATAGCATCTTATTGCCTGGCATATCTCAGGATTTCCGTGGACAGTAACCTCGGAGCCAACAACATGCTATAGCTTAAGTATTCAAATTGTCAAAGATCGGTTGCAATTGGGATATGATTATGGATGCACTGGCCATTTCTCTAGGAAAATCTAAAGATCCTAAGATTTCTGTTTTAATAGATTAAGGAGTTAATATGTGACATAAATTTAAGGTTCTTTAGAGATTTTCAGATGAATTTCAATTAATTTCGATATTTTAATGGATTTTATCAATTTTAAACATATGAGTGATTTTTACAAGTGAAACTGTTGCAAACGAATTCGAAATGAGTTGAACCATCTACAGCAACAAGATATGATGAGATGTGGCTTACTGGAAGATTTTTACAGATTTTTACATTAAGTTCATATTTAATTTTGATTTAAAAATTAATTGACCAGATTGCAAAAATAACACAGAAACTACTAGAAATAGAAATCTAAATTCAATGAAATTTTTACATAAATAATATATGAGTAAATATAGCATGCTGTGACATTTTCATGAATTTTAAAAACTATTTACTATCAATTTCAGAATTTTTAAGTTTCAGCCTAGATTATGAATTAACACTACATCTCATATGAAACAGGATCCAAAGCACTTGAAAATGTTACAGTAACTAGAAATATAGAATATAAGACTACGGTAAAAATTTTGGGAATTTTACCCGTGATCGGATGTCTGTAAAAATTCTCCCAAAATCTGATAATTTTCAAAGAAAGCATAAAATAATACACCAAACCAATTGCAAAAATTCTCAAAACTTCATGGTAGAATTTATTAACATTATATTAGTTTGCTACGAAATTTCATTAATTTTGGAATTCGTTTAGTATATATTTTATTTTTCTTCGTCGAAAAGATATTTTTGAAGAGTTTTCTATTTTTAAAACACGATTTTCGAGAAAATTACGATTCCGGAAAACGTCCTCCAACCTTGTTCTGATGTGATGAACACAAGAAAATTTTAAAATTCCTAAAAATAAATCATCCTGAGATGGCTATTTTTTCGAATTTCGTAATTTCTCAGCCAATATTTTAAATAAAATTCTACTCTTCACTCAAATTCTAAAAAACCGTTGATCCAATGTCCGATCCGATCCGATAGTTATTTTACTCTATTTAAGTAGAACATCGTATTAAATTTTGGGACGAAATGGAATTGAAACACCCATGCAGATCATGATTTTGAGCACACACATATAATATTCAATTAAATGTTTAAAAATCATGCAAAAATATAAAAAAATACCAAATCATCCGGGAAAAATATGAGAATAATGTACTAACCTGTGATAGAAATTCTCGACGAATCCGAGAGCCGAAAAAATCCGAAAATCACGCCGACGGGCAATCCGCTCGCTTTCTTCTCTTTCTTCTTTTTTTTATTTTTAATCTTGCTTCTCTCACGATGGATGGGGAGAGAGAGGTAGGGATGTGCTGTGAGAGAGAGAGAGAGAGAGAGAGAGAGAGAGAGAGAGAAATAATAGATACAACACTCTTTTTTTTTCTTTTTTTTTCTTTTTTTTGTTTTCAATGAGGATCTGAGTAATAGAGATGAGAGATGATGGACGGAGTGATAGGGAGAGAAGGGCCGAGAAACAGAGGGAGATGGACGGATCGTGAAACACAGAATAGGAGTAAGAAAATCGTAAAAAAAAACAGAGGTAGAGAGTAGAGAGTAGGGAAGAGGAGATAACAGAAGCTATGAGGTTGAGGTGGAGAGAGATAGGGAAGGAGAGTGTGAGGGAAGATGGAGATGGAGAGGGGAGATGGAGATGTGGAGAAAAACAGAGGAAGTGGGGAAGAGCAATGGAGGCTGCTGTTCTTCCTCACCACACAAAAAAAAACAGAGTCACCGTGATGGGCTATTGTTCATGGTTTTTTTTTCTTTTTTTTCGAACCTCCCCCCTCTGTTGATCGTGAGAGAATGAAGACTTAGCCAATCAAAATGGAAATCACTCCCCCTCTTTGCATAGAAAGAAAACTCTCCTCTTCATCCCCGCCTCCGAGCCACAGACCCCGGTCCTTTTTTCGTTCGGCCTTCCTTCTTCTTCCTTTTTTTTTAGAATCTTCTAGCCGGTCCTCCCTTTTTTTTTCTTCTTTTCTGCCCAGAGAGAATCCCCTTGTTATCCTTTTTCTTCCTTTTTTAATACTGGAATTCCTTTTCCATTCTTTGACAGCCGTTTGGGAATGTTTCCCATACAAGAAGCATATTTTCCTTTTTATTTTTTAATAAGTAAAGAATCTTTCTTCACTATGCGTTTTCACCAGCATGATCTAAACTGTGCATTTGATGGGACCACCCGACAATCTTAACCGCTCAAATATTGGGCTGCGATGAATTGATTGACCGTACCTTAACCTCTTCTATAAGATGATCCTAGCTATTCAATTGATGGGCCGCAACAAGAATGGGTTGGGCCCACCAACCATTTTCATGGGAAGATCTAACCCGTTCAACCTGTGGGCCAAAATGTAAATCGGTCGCGCTCATTAAATCTATTCCATGGGGTGATCCAAATCATCCAATTTATTGATCTGTAATAAAATCAATTTGTATTCCTCAAACCCTCTTCGTAAGATGATCTCAACCGGTCCAAATGGTGGGTTGATCCGAGCCATCCAACTCACGACCTATCAAGTGAGTGACTTGGATCATCATAATGTGGGCCCCATTCCATGCTAGATGAACTCATTTTTTTCTTAAAATTTGATCTTTGAAATCCATAGCGACCTTTTTAGATGACTCGAATGCTCTTTTAGCTGGGCCCACTTACTCGGTCCAAATTTAATCAAAATGCATCATGCGGCCCCTCCAAATGGGTCCACACTCTCTCTGGTGTGGATTCTTCTGAATGACCCCTCTCAACGCTTGGCAGAAAAATGTAGAACATGACCATGATAACCGAAAAGATCGAGAAAACATACGAGGCAGACACGGGAATAGAAAACACTGAAAAATTGACAGCGAAACCCTAATTTCTTTGTTGATCAAAGCGGAGCAAAAATGGGGTGTCTACAAAGTCTTAAACATAAAAAGGAGGAGATGTCTCTTGGAGATTTGATTCAAACCCTCCAAGTTGAGGAAGAATCAATACTTCGAGATAAAAGAGAAGATCTTGAACCACTATCTTCTAAAGTCCATATGGTGGAAAATGTCAATATGACTGCCACTTGGAAAGGTAATTAGAAGAGGAAGCATCAAAATGGCAAGGGTTCTGATAAGAACAAGAAGCGCAAAGGCGCTTGTTTCCAATATGGCAAAATAGGTCACTACAAGAGGGAGTATCGATCTAAAAAGTCGAACACTCAAGGAAACAATGAAAAGTTTGTTGCCATGATATCCGAGGTCAATTACCTTGAAGGAGAAGATGCTTGGTGGATCGATTCTGGCGCTACAAAACATGTTTACAAAGACAGAAGCACATTTTTGACTTATGCACCAGTCGAAGATGGAAGTGTTCTCTAAATGGGAAACTCTTCAACAGCACAGGTCAAAGGAAAAGGCAAAGTGGAACTTGAATTCACTTCTGAAAAGATCCTTACTCTTGCTGATGTATATCATGTCTCGGAAGTTAGAAGAAATCTTGTTTCTGGTAGCCTTCTTAATAAGAATGGCTTTAAACTTGTATTTGAATCTAACAAGTTTGTACTTTCCAAATGATGGACTTTTGTAGGAAAGGGCCATATGTATGAGGGCATGTTCCAGATGAATTTTAATAAAGTGATTGTTTCTGTTTACATGCTTGAGGCTATTTCTTAATGGCATAATAGATTAGGGCATGTAAATCTTAGGAAAATGCATAATATGGTAAAGTTAGAATTGATCCCCAAATGTGATGAAAACTTGGTAGATAAATGTAAAATATGCATGCAAACTAAGATAACTACAAAACCATTTCCTAGTGTAGAAAGATCTATTTCTCTTTTATAGTTAGTACATAGTGATGTATGTGATTTACATGGCACTCTAACAAGAGGAGACAAGAAGTATTTTGTGACATTCATTGATGATTTCTCAAAATACTGCTATATATATCTGATAAGCCATAAAGATGAAGTCTTAGATAGGTTTAAGTCTTATAAACAGAAGTAGAAAACCAATGTGAATCTAAAATCAAATGTATTAGATCTGATAGAGGAGGGGAATACCAATTCTTTGAATTTTGTGAAAATGAGGGTATAATGCATGAGTTTTCATCCCCTTATACACACAACATAATGGTGTTGCAGAAAGAAAGAATAGGACTATAATGGAAATGGTTAATTCCATGTTAGTCAACTCTAGTTTAAATAAAAGTTTTTGGAGTGAAGCCTTGCTAACAACTTGTCACATTTTAAACATAATTTCAAATAAGAAAACTCATGTTACACCCTATGAAATTTGGAAAAATAGAAAGCCCAACTTAAATTATCTTAGAGTTTGGGGTTGTAGAGCCATTGTTCAAGTACCCAAACCTAAGAAAAGAAAGTTAGGTGAAAGAGGCATTGAGTGCCTATTCCTAGGATATGTGAATCATAGTAAAGCCTATAGGTTCTTATTTATAGAACCTAATGATATGTTATAAATGAATTCCATTATTGAGTCTAGGGATGCAACCTTCTTTAAAAATAGATTCTCCTCCATTCATAGATTAATGGATTCAAACCCACGTATAGAGTCTTCATTAGAACCTCAAGAAGAAACTAACGAGGTACCTAATGAGATTAGAAGAAGTAAAAGAGATAGAAGAAATAAAAGCTTTGGTCCTGACTTTGTAGTCTATCTTGTAGAACCGTCAAGAGATAAAGTCAAATATTATACTATGATAGATCTAAAAGTAGAACCTGATCCTAAGACCATGAAGAAGCCATTAAATCTCAAAATGAAGCTTTTTGGAAAGAGGCTATCAATGATGAGATGGATTCTATTATGGGTAATAAAACTTGAAAATTAGTTGACTTACCTCATGGATCAAAACCCATAGGTTGTAAGTGGATCTTCAAGAAGAAGATGAAAGTAGATGGGACCATAGAAAAGTTTAAGGCAAGGTTGGTTGCTAAACGCTTTACTCAAAAAGTCAGAATAGATTATTTTGATACATATGCTCTAGTTGCTAGGATCTCAACCATTAGAGTCCTAATTGCTCTTGTTTCCATATATAATTTTCACATTCATCAAATGGATGTTAAAACAGCATTCTTGAATTATGAACTTGATGAAGAAGTATATATGAATCAACCTGAAGGTTTTATTATACCTGGTCAAGATCGTAAAGTATGTAAGTTAATTAAGTCGTTGTATGGGCTTAAACAAGCCCCTAAAAATGGCATGAAAGATTTGACAAGATTTTAGTGTCAAATGGTTTTAAGATACATGAATAAGATAAATGTGTATATAGCAAATATAAAAGTGGAAACGGTGTCATCATATGTTTTTATGTGGATGACATGTTGATCTTTGGTAATGATATGTATAGTATCACGAGAACCAAAGAGTTTTTGTCTTTAAACTTTGATATGAAAGACATGGGTGTTGCAGATATAATTCTAGGTATTAGAATCATGAGGAAAGGTAGTAACCTTGTTCTTTCCCAGTCGCATTACATTGAAAAAGTACTTAGAAAGTTTGATCACTTTGATTGCACACCTGTTTCTACACCTCTTGATTCAAGTGTAAGATTATATCAAAATACTAGTAGGTCTATATCTCAATTGAGTTATTGCTAGTGTCATAGGAAGTTTAATGTATGCTATGACATGTACTAGACCTGATATTGCATTTGCAGTAGGAAAACTAAGTAGACATATCCTAGTAATCTACATTGGAATGTAATAAATAGGATATTAAAATATCTAAAAGGCACTATAGACTATGTGTTATCTTATAATGGGTATCCAGTTGTGTTAGAAGGATACACAGATGCTAGTTGGTTAACTGAACATATTGATCATACATCAACGAGTGGATGGATATTCACTCTTGGTGGGGGAGCTATCTCTTGGGCTTCTAAGAAGCAGACGACATAACTACTTCCACCATGGAAGCAGAGTTCATTGCATTGGCTTCTTGTTGTAAAGAAGCAGAGTGGCTGAGGAATTTGCTGATAGAAATTCCTATTTGGTCTAAACCTATGCCATTGATATATGTGCATTGTAATAGTCAGGCCACACTATCAAAGGTATATAACCAAGTGTACAATGGTAAGTCCAGGCATATTGGACTTAGGCATAGTGTTCTCAGGTAGTTACTTACTGATAGAGTAGTAACTATACATTATGTGAGATCAAGTCAAAACTTGGCTGATCCATTAACAAAAGGTTTTGCAAGAGATTTGGTATTAAAGACATCAATGAAGATGGGGTCTAAAGCCAATAACTACTGATCACCAATGATGGAAACTCAACTTAACGCTTGAAGAGACATCAAGTCTTGAGTTCAATGAGCCCAAGTATATCATATGGAGTGATTGCAAGCACTATAATATATGTTATTTTCATCCCAAGGTAAAGTGCTTGGTACCTGTAATGTGTAACGGAGGAGGATGAGCAATTGACTCTTAATAGGCTTGTAATATGGTGTTAGGGTGCTATATTTACAGGGGCACTCGTAAGCCTACCTATGTGAGTGTGAAAGTAGTGCCGCCTTCTATGAGACTTGGCTAGTCTCTAGAGCACTCATGAAACTGAGATACAGACACAAGGCCAATACATGTGTGGCTTTTATAAACTACCTATAAAGACGAAATCTTATGTGTGAAGATGTGTTCGGTTAGCTGTATAGAATAGATAGTTCGAAGATACACTTACTATGCAATTCTGGCTAACTTTGATATGTCATCACTAAGTGAAGGTTCAAATTGTAAGATACCTTCAATTATGCATAAAATTTCTAAGCCTGATGAGAAAGCTACATTTTGAAAATGGTGGGGGATTGTTAGAGAATTTTCAAAATGCAAAGTGGTATTTAGAAATTAAAATGTTTTTACAAGTTTTAATTTTAAATATAAAAAAACAGTTTTAAGACAGGCCAGTCGACAGGGGTTTTTCGGGCGACCGCAGATTGGTTACTGGAAACTTAAACAAGTTCCAGGGAGGTGTCGGAGGTCGACCGTGAAAGGTCGGTTGGCCGCGGTTTTTTGGATCGTAAAAAATAAAATGGACAGGCGCATGCTGGCGAGCGACCACGGTAGCCCGGTTGATCGTGACTGTTTGAAAAACTATTTGTTAGAAGAAATTAGACATGTTTTTCATTTCCGTTTTTCATCATTTCTTCATGTATTTTCTTTCCCAAGAGTCATGGATGTTTTTTCAAGCACAAAGGACACTTTGTGGGTGATCCAAGACACTTAAATCACCAAGAGTTGTGATCGAATGGTGATTATTCAAACCAGTTCAAGGAATGTCTTGAAGAGATGTTTCTCTTAATGAATAGATATCTAGTGCTCTTTAAAAAGAGTAGAAATCTGTCTTTTCTAGTATGAAAAACAGTTATTGCTGTACTTTCTTGTTTTTCTCTCTAAAACAATCTCTCTCACTTGTTTTTTTCCAACTTGTTTTGTTCATAAAAACAGCACTAAAATCTGTTTTCTGCAGAAACAGATTTAGTGATTTCCTCTAAGGCTTGAAGTTCTTGAAAGGTGTTTTGAGTTTGATTCCGCTTGTGCAAAGCATCATCAAATAATTGTAGGATTGTCCTACAAGGCTTCATTGTATCTACAGACAATTCGCGGATCCCCTTTGCACACAACTGGTGGGGGCGAATATTGTCTTAAGGAAAGTGATTACGCGCCTTGAAGCATCTTATTCTTCTTTTCTCTTACCCGCGACAGAGGACTGTATTCTCCAACAGAACTCACCCTCAAAAGCTAACCGTTAAGGGGAGGGAACACATTCCCTCATAAGCCCATCCACATCCCGTCACTTATCCGATGTGGGATTAATTGCTTTCACGTGGAACCCCCTAATATAATTTCCCCATCCAATCATATCCATATAGCACGAACCCATCACCCTTAATCCTTGATTTTCAGCCACACATCACCGGCAGACCACCTTGTTCCTTCAATAATTTCACCACCCTTATTTCAACCGAATACATTCTTTCTCCACCGTTTTATCTTGTAACCTGATTATTGAAATAGCCCCAGGTCCTTATTGCCCAACAACCTTAAACCCTCTTTTCATAACAACCACTTAATCTTCCAATTTTCAGCCCATCACTATTAAACCCTTGCACTTTTCTTTCTTAACAGGTTGCACCCTTACACCAAATCATAGAACCTGTATCTTTCTTAGGTCATTATCCCTTTTCTTTATTTACCTTCCCTTTTATGTTTTGCTTCGGCATCTCTGCTCGCCACTGCATCATTTTCATAATGGAATTTTGTCGTGCTCATGGTTTTCATTTGGAACAACTTATCCCATAAATGAGACAAATGTGTGGTCGATTACTTGTCTTTTCAAAAGCAGCATAAAAGTGACCTGTTTTAGCATTTTTCACAACTCACTTTAAAAAGCAAATTTTGGGTCCCCCAAGTGGGAATATGGGGTATGATCGTGACATCGATCAAGACCACTTATCTTACATAACATTATCTGCAGTGTAAAAGGTAGTCATAAATATACTAGAGGGGGCTTTCCTGAGGAAGAAAAGGGGGTGAATATATTACTTCCCTTACTCAACCACATAGTATTGGTCCCAGCCCGAGTAGACATCCCATGCGTTGGATAAATGACTATGAAAATTGATGGATCAATTTTCTTAGAAAACCCCTAAACAAGATTTTATCAAAGATTGATGGATCAAGGATCCAGGCTCATCTGATCAAGGCATTCTCGAAGGCATTTTGGTTGGCCCTATGGTTGCTATTATGGATCAGATCACACCAACCGGACATAATAAGGCCTAAAGTGTCTTTTAGGAGGGAGCGTAAAAGTGACTTTCTTGTAAGTAACACGCTACTAAAGCAGCCTCCAACAAATAATGCCCGTCATATGGAAAGTCTAAGGTCTGGAATTTCTATCATGATTTGTGGCAATCATAGTTAGCCAAATGCCATTTTAAACGGGATTTAAAAAAAACGTGTTTTAATGGTTTGTTGTTTAATACTCCATGTAAAACTTTGGAGACAATTTTCACGCTCCCACTTTAGGATAATGCGCCCCTCTTTTAATGTGATTTGAATCACATTAGAAGGGGGGCGCATTATCCTGGGGGTCAAAAAATCATCTCTCTAAAACTTTTACAACAAAAAAACTCCATTATTTTTAGGAAAATGTGTTTTAAATGTATTATACGTGTTTTTTTTTACCAACTTTTAACTTTACCCCGCTATAGTTTGTAAATTACAAAACTGAAAATGCATTTTTTTGTGCTTCCATCTTTTTACCGCGTTTGTTTGAACCAATACCATATGAAACTCGATTTTTTCACTACCCGTCTTTTTTCCCAAATCACATTTTGCCAACTAGGGCTGCAACTCGAGCCGGGTAAAACCCGACCCGCATCGACCCGACCCGAAAATAGCCTGGGTCGGGTTCAGGTTTCATGGGTTTCGAGTCGAGCCGGGTTCAGCATTCAAAAGCCCGCATGAATCTCGGGTCGAGCCGGGTTTGAAGGGGCCCGACCCGACCCGACCCGAGTTACATAAGTTATAGCATGTACATTTTTTTCTATTGTTAGTAAAAGTTAAAGGGATAATTACATTTACACCCCCTCTAGTTTCTGACACATCCACTTCCACCCCTATAGTTTAAAACGTGACAAATACACCCTTGTAGTTTCAATTTGTTTAAGGTAGGCCCCCTCAGCTGAAGGTTCGTCCATAGATTGAAGGGTTAGGATGATCTGATGGAGCTGATTTTTTTGGCACACCCTAACTATGTCAGGACCCATCAAATGAACGCTTTGGATCATCCAAACAATGTGGGCCCACATTATTTGGATGATTTTTTGGTAGTGTTTGGATTCGAGTAGGGGCCCACATTATTTGGATGATCCAAAGCGTTCATTTGATGGGTCCTGACATAGATATGGTGTGCCCAAAAAATCAGCTCCATCAGATCATCCTAACCCTTCAATCTATGGATGAACCTTCAGCTGAGGGGGGCAAACCTTAAACAAATTGAAACTACAGGGGTGTATTTGTCACGTTTTAAACTATAGGGGTGGAAGTGGATGTGTCAGAAACTAGAGGGGGTGTAAATGTAATTATCCCAAAGTTAAAAGTGAAAACCCACGCACCCACTGTTACTGTATGTGAGTGTAATTTCTGCTTCTATGAGTTGAGTTGATTCAAGTGTTTGATTCAGCATTGTTTGATTGTAATTACAACATTGTTTGATTATAGCATTGTTTGATTCAAGTGTGATGTGAGTGTAATTACATCATTGTTTGATTCAAGTGTAATGTGAGTGTAATTTCTGCTTCTATGAGTTGAGTTGCCTTGCCAAACAAGAATTTTCCTTAAAAATTTGCGTCAACGTGAAAAAACCCGACCCGACCCGAACCGACCCGAGATTTATCATGGGTAGGGCTGGGTTTGGGAATCGTGGGTTTTCCGAAAAAAAACCCGACCCGACCCGACCCGAGATATTTCTCGGGTAGGGTTGGGTTCTCCAAAACCCGACCCGCCCGACCCAAGTTGCAGCCCTATTGCCAACCATGGGCACAACCTATTTGCATTGTGGCCCATCAAATGGATGGTTTGGATCATCCTATGGTGTAGTTTGTATAGTCCATTTTGAAAAATACTTTGATGGGCCAAATTAAAAGGCCTCTTCCTGAAAATCATCTCTATATTGGAATATATATGGAAGTGCACGTATTCTTTTAAAAATAAATACTCTGTACCATGAAAATCATCTCCATTCGATGACCCCAACTCTTCAATCTATAGAGATTTCTATATGGTGTAGTTTATCTATAGATCAAAGGGTGGATCATCCGATGGAGCTGATTTTGGGGGTTTAGTAACAATATGGCCCAATTGTAGGCCCCACCCATATTTTTCAAAATGAAGTGTACGGTCCACACCATAGGATGATCAAGCTGTCAATTTGATGGGCCACATCGTAAATAGGTTGTGCCTCCAAAATCTCCGGTCTAGAGGTTTTCATAATTTGCAGTTTCTCTTTAGGTCGGACGACTAGGATCATCCTATGAAAAAGATTGTTTGGGACGACCTATTTACGATGTGGCCTATCAAATGAATAATTTGGATCATCCTATATATGATCTGGTCCATACAGTTTATTTTGAAAAACATTGGTGGTCCCCACCTTGCTAAGGATTTAAATAAATTAATTGTTAGGCCACAAACCGTTCATGTTGGGGAGAGCACTAAAAATAACCTTATGTTTGTGAACATGGGAGTGTCAATTTTGCTGCCAATGTTATTCTTTACAAGGGATCACCCGTTGGCTTCGCCATCTATCAATGTCACCAAATTTAATTCGTATTTGCAAATAGGGAAAATTATTTTAATTTAGAGAGATGCTAGGTCCAATCCACTTAAAGGGTATGTAGGTAAAATCATCAACACTCATTGATGAGGGCACAAGCTCAAGCTTTTCCATTCCGTTTGAATCTTGACTTCTTGAGAGACCCAATGACAGACCCGGCATGGTGCTTTCGCCCTCCAACTAAAATTCCCAATGCCCCCTATTGTTCTCTAGCTTGTTTGGTTGAGCCTTGGATGGAACCAATCATTGGTGAAAATCATGGTTTAAAATTTCGGTTTCAGTACCGGTTTAGGACCCCTGAAATTTCGATCTAAATTTGGTAATAATTAAAAAAGCTTATTTAATTCATTTCGAAATTTTGGACTGAAGTTTCGTAACATTTTTTTTTTCTAATTTTTTTTGCATTTTCTTGAAATTTCGGCCGAAATTTGAAATTTCGCCAAATTTCAGATTTCGGTATTTCGGTCGAAATTTAAAACCATGGTGAAAATAGAAAAACACTCCAAGTGGGCTACATCTTCATAATAAGATAGGATGTGACTAATAAAATTTTGAGAAATATACGGAATGTGGTATTAATTACCGGAAATTACTATAGACACCCCATTTTGACCGAACCCTATAAAACCTTGTTTGAATAAAACCTTGTCAAATAGGTATATTAGTGTCCCAAATTCTATCATATGGTAGGTTAGGGTCCCAGGTAAGTCTTTCTAAATTTCATCGAAATCCGTGGGAGTTTGCCTAGTGAGATGAGTGTAGTAGGTAGCATAGTGTATATATAGTGCAGTAGAAAGGGCGTGGTTTATCCAGTCTGGAGGTAGTTTGGTTAATGTATTTTTCAGTAGGAGGGTTGTCCCAGGCAGCTAAAGGAGTACGAATTTATCTTTTAATTTTCACTAAAACCTTTTCTTGTGGACTACTCGTTTCATCACAAAACTAAGTTCAAAATATACATGGCTGTGTACCAAGATAACTAATGGGGGGGCTAAAAATTAATGCCATTATCTATAAATAGAAGGTTGTTGGTTTATTTAGAAGCTAATTAGAAAACCCTAGCAGAAGGGAGAGATTAGAAAGAGAGAACCCTCGCCTTTTTCCTAAGACCGAAACCCTAACCCTTCTATTTTCTCCGACCAAATGCTATCTTCTCCGGTCGGATTCCGGCAAAAGCTCCGGCCATTTGTTTTACATTTTATTTTTCTCTCCTTCTAAGTGATTAGTTTCTCTTTCTCCTTTCATTTGAGCTTTGAAACCCTAGCTACAGACTTAAGCTTTTAGATTATGGAGCTTAACTGGAGGTTCCAGATCTTTACTTTCGAGCTTCGGATCTGTGTTTTTTGATGAAATTTGGATTTGATTCCAAACTGATCTGAGATTTTTTGGAAGAAACAATGAAGGAGTAGCAAGAGAATTTAGATTTTCAATCAATAGCTCAGGAGTGATCGGATCTTCAATTGATAGTTCAGATGTTCATCTTCAGTAGATCTGAAGTGAAATTTCAGGAAAATTGTTAGATCAAAAGAGATTAAAGAAGAAATCTGAAGTGACCTTAAGCTGAGAGAGAAAAGAGAATCAATAACACATCATCTTGATCAATCCATAAAGGTTTGAGGTTTTTGCTTTAACAAGAAACGTACGAATTTTTAATTCTTTATGAAGCTTTATTGATTTATGGTTGCTACTGCTGATTGTTTATAAATTTCTCGTATTGATTTAGTGCTAGTGTTCAGCTGGTAAATGAATGATTAGAGATCTGTGCTTGCTCCTTATGTTTGCTATGCTTACAATTTAATCTGAATTTTCTGTCATTAATTTGAAGAAAACAATCAGCAGGGGGTATTCATACAACACTTTCACTCCAATTTGTTGTTTTGTGATCCTTTGTCTATAATTGTCTTCATGATTCTGTTGATGTTCAAGCTGTGTCGGTTGTGCTTAGAATTTGTTGAGTTTAGAACGGTTGTAGGAATAATCCTAACTGTTGATAACTGTATGTGATCATTGATTCCTTTGTTGTTTAACTCACTTCTGTGAATAATCTGTTCGTGAAGTTGATCTTTGCTGTGTGAGATTTCAGTAGTATAAAGTAGATTATTTGCTTAAGGATTGAAAGTTAAAGACATGCTCTTAATTCAAAATAGAATGGTGGCTTATTGGTTTAAGGACATTTCATTATTGCACAATGTGACAGTTAGCTACAAGAGTATAAATGATGATGTCTAGTAGATATTAGCTATGAGGGGTTGAGCAGATGGTTTAGTCTCCTTGATTTTAGTGAAGTTTTTTCTTTTTTCTTTTTTGGTTTAATTCTTACATAGTTCAGTTCTCCTTGATGTAGTTTGTTTTAGTTCATGTAAAGTCCTCCAAGATCAGTTTTTGTTAGTCCGTATCTAGTTTCAGGATTTTAGTTTTCTGTCATTATTTATGCTCCAAGCTGAAGTTTTCCCCTTTTAGAATTAGTTTATTTTAGTTTGAATTTCCTGTTTTTTTTTGTAAGTTCAGTCTAGTTTTTTATTCTTCTCCATTTTTCCTGTTCAATGGAAGACTGATGAAGATCCGGCCCCAAATCTTTTTGGGAACTTAAAAGAAACTGGTCCCCAAGAATTGGAGACATTCCACCATCTCTAGTCTTGGCAGAACCAAACTTTCCTTTGCCGATTTCATCAGTTTCAAACTGAGCAAAGTAAATTACTCCAGTGACAGGTTACTGAAGCTTCCTCATCTAGTCCATTCCGGTGATGTACCACTTACCATGAGTAAAAAATGGATACACTTAGAGGCTGTATTCATGCGAGGTCATCGTGCTTGGTTAAGCTTCTCCTTGGATTATGATAACTGTATGAGTTAGAAATAGACCTTACCTTCTCGATAATGGCAGCCCTCACCCCTTTGTTATTTGCAACCCTGTTTTGGCCAAGCGAGTATTCTAGTTTTCATTAGATCATTGGATGAGATTTGGATGGGACTGATTTTAACTGTCCGGTGTATGGTGATGCCATGAATGTTGAGAAACAATTTGTTTTAAGATGTTTACATTATTGGGAGTTATTTCGTTAGGACACAGAGGGATTTAAATTGTTTGTAATATTTACATGTGTGTGTGTGTGTGTGTGTGTGTGTGTGTGTGTGTGCATGTGTATCTCTGTGAGTGTATATGTGTATGTGTATATGTGTGTGTGTCTGTGGGTGTATACCATAATAAGTGTCCTTCATTTGGAAGTGACAAAAGATTATAAAGTTAACTTGATTAGTATTCAGGAAATGAGATAATGTCATTTGTGGTGCAAAATCTGTTTGTCTTTGAGCTTGTTTGGCCCTCCACTTCTAGAGCAGTACTATGTGGTCTATAGCATAAGACATGTAGAGTTTTATTCCTACAAATAGTAAAGTGGTGGTACAGGCTTTTCTATGCTAACAAATGATGAAGTTGTGGTTATGTTTGAATAGTTGTGTTTTCTTGATTGATTCTTTTCGTAAGGGTATGACTGATTCTTTCATGAATCCATCAAAATGTTGATTTTGTATAAGTCTCATTGTGTTTAATTCAGGAAGGATTGAATCAAATCATTGTGTTGATTTAAGGAAATGCTCATATGAGATATCTTGAGGGAATATTCTTAACGCTCAGATTTCATATTGATTTGAAATGGTCAAATTTTGTTTGAATTCTTATTTCATTTTTAGATTAATCCCAACATATTTAAGGTTTTTGGCCATTTATGATAATGTTATTACTGGTCGGTGATAGTAACTAGCAAATAAAACATTTTTGACACAAAGATCAGATGTCATATGCCTGATATGGTTCATTTATATGAGGCATACCCTGCGCATATCACAAATATTTGGGGATCATGCTCATTTTCTTATTGCTGATCATATAGTTATATTGGTCATTGTATGTCAAAAGTTTTAGTCTATCTATTTATGAAGTAAAAAAAGAGGGGATTTGAGTTAAGGTTTGGAGATGTTAAATGGAGTCAAAGGGCCTTGAGAAGTTGAGAAAGAAAGGGGGTTGATCTGTGAATTTTGTCATCATTTCCATACCTCATTACCATCATAATATACCCTTACCATCAGCCATCATCTTCACCATATTTATGGGCCAATTACACTATTTTCTTCTTCTTCTACTATCAACTCCATTACCTAAACCCCATCCTTAACTCCACTATTTTCAGCCACCCGATTTTTTTTAGATCCTCCATCATCAGGTCTTTCATTTGCAGCCATCACAAACCATCCCCACTCCTATTAGACCCTCTTTCTATCTCCATTACCCCCATCCTCTACCATCCCCATCAGCATCAGGTTCTTATTTCTTCTTCCCCTTGAAACCCATTTCATTTCTCTTTGGTTTCTCTGTTGAGGACACCTTATTCTCATAAGCCTATGACAGTTCAGGGATCCGTCTTACATGATAATCTTACTTCCTATATCGTATTTACAACTGAAAGAGGTTTTTTTTAAGCAATGATGTTAGTCCAGTTACAAATTAAATTGGAACATGAATAAACTGAAAAAATGGAAATTAATTAGGGGATAATTTGTGTGGCTGAGTATTCTTTGTTACCTTTGGGGTCATAATATATCAGTAAGAGATATAGTTGCTCTTTTCTTTAATTGGATTGGCTTGTGAAAGGCCAGAATAAGTGTTTCTATTCATGTCTCTTTTAGGGCTTGATTTCGTATATAAATTGTTACATGTTTTCACCTGCATTTTGGTGTGTTTCAATGGCTTCTTATTGTTTGCATGAACCCTTGTTAACTCATACATGATTAGATTATAATTTGGGTTCTGTATGTTTCACATTCCACATAGTCAAATTGTCATTTGTCTTTACTTATGGAGTTGATCACGTGTTTACATTCATGATTGCTTACATGGTCACATATAGCATGCTCTTATCTACATAACCATTTTAGATTTGACTTATTGGCTCAGGGGATATGTGCAGATATGTGTTCTCTAATATTAAGAGCATTAACTCTAGGAAAATGTTCATATTTCATTTGCAAATGTTGTTTGTTTCATATTTCCAAAATATTTTGATGACACCTATATGCTGTACAAATGCATGTTTTGGTTTTTTTTCAAAAGAAAAGATTTAATTTGAAAAATTGATGAACCATATGAGCAGATGCCTTTTTCTTAAAAAAAAAAAAATTGTTTTGTGAACTATAATAATGCTTAAATACGTTTGAGCAAACCCTTAGTTATATTCAGATCAATTGAATGTGAAGTGTTTATCCCTATGAGTCTAATGTTAAGAGAATTGAAGTTCCTTGTATTGGTTTGTAAGTCATAGTTAACCTTGATTAGTCTATAAGTCTATGAATGATTTCATTCTAAATGCCATGCTTCGAAGGTTAATGAAATATCTTAGTTAGATAACTATGAGTTGTTCTTTCATAAGGCCATTAAATGTTTTTATTATTTATGACTGATTTTTTTTAGGAATTTTTAGAAATCTTAATGCTGAGATATTTGTTGACATATACATTCATTTGGTTCTGTCTAGCCTACACTTTTCTTATCAGTTAGTCTAGCATAACTTGACTGTGAGATTTTGTGGCATACATTGCATGTTCTTTAAGACTTGTGTATTCAAGGTATTCAATAAAATCTAGCTGAGTGTAATGGCTATTAATGTATTATATACATATCTATCGTTTGTAACCTCTAATGGTTGTTTGCTTTAACTTGATAAATAATTATATGTTTAGGTGTTTTCAAGGTTGTTAGTCACTCACACATGGCTTTATTTTAGCATAATGCACACTTCTTCTGGTTGTAAATAAAATGAACAAGCATATATTAATTTTAGTTGTACAATTTTATATAGCTGGTTTGACATCCCCAGGTTAGTGAATACTTTATAAATTAAGTTCTGAGAAACTAATTCAGATGAGCTCATATGGTAATAAGATCATGGTTATAGGAATTACATGTTTGTTTTAATTAATAAAAAGAAAATGATGCTAACTGCATAATGAATGATCATCAACAGGTTTATCAGAAAACATTGGTCAAATAAATGTAATCTCAGGGCATATTAAATAGACTAATTGAACATCAGTTGTTATATGTGACTATTGAGTGGCCTATGAATAATCAGGGTGTGAGAGGCTATTGTTTGAAATAATCTGCTTCACCCTTATTTTAGTGGGTAAAATTGTTAGGTATTCTTTTACTTGTAGACATATTTGTTTGATTGAATATAATATGATAACATGCTTTGGTGTACACATATATATGTATGTGTGTGTGTGTGTGTGTGTGTGTGTGTGTGTGTGTGTGTGTGTGTGTGTGTGTGTGTGTGTGTGTATTATCAGATGACTTTAAGGCCCTTTAGAGACTTGTTATGTCCCATTAGCATTCTTTCTTTTTGTAGTAAATTTACTTAGCCCTTTAGTTGTTTACCTTCCACTTATTTGTTCCCTTTTCATTCCTAGGGCGATGAAGGAGTTATCCCAAGCCCATCTTTAGGGAGACTTGCTTAGTCTCTATAGCATCCCTTGCTTCTTCTCTCTCTTATAGGGGACTTATTTAGTCCCATTTCTGTGCTGTGCGTCACTTAGCCCTTTCCTTTAGACTTGCTGAGTTTTAATTAGTAGAGCATCCTCATAGATTATTCCTTCCTTATTATGGGACTGGCCAAGTCATTTAGATTAGTATCTCCTTTACTCATAGCTAGGGCGAAGAATGAGTCATCCCAAGCCCATCTTTAGGGGACTTCCTCAGTCCAAGTAGCTTTCCCCTCTTTTCTTCTTTATGTAGGGGGACTTGTTTAGTCCCTAAAAATATTTTAGTTATCTGTCCCTCCTCATTGCAAGGGCAATGAAGGTGTCAACCCTAGCCTAACCTTAGGGGACTTGCCAAGTCCCAGTAGCATTTTCCTTTTTCTTTTAGAAGACTTTTCTAGTCTTTTAGGTATACCCTTAAACATTAGTTCTAGCATTGTTAGGGCAATGAAAGAGTCATTTAGAGCCCCCATTTAGGAGATCATTGTGGTCTCATTATAGAGTTGCATTAGGAGACTACTCGAGTCTCACGCGTAGTTGGATCCCCTACTAGTTAGAGACCAACTTGGTCAGTTAGTTGCTTATAGCCCTATTTATCATTGCAAGGGCAATGATATGGATACTTGGAGCCTACCTTTGCGTCTAGGAGACTTGCCCAATCTCACTAGCACCTTTGTTTATTTTCTCTTCATTTAGGAGTAATACTTTGACTTATTTGCACCCCCTTATAGAGTGTTTGTAGTACTTTGACTTGTTTACGCCCTCTTATAGAGTGTTTGTAATACTTTGACTTATTTGCACTCCCTCATAGAGTGTTAATCATACTTTGACTAATTTACACCCCCTTATAGAGTGTTAGTCATTCTTTGACTTATTTGCACTCCCCCTTAGAGTGGTTAGTTTTAGAGTTTATCTTCTAGATAGGAGTTTGTCCTTTAGTGTTGTTGTCACTTCTCCTCGTTAGAGACTAGCTCAGTTTTGTTAGAGCTTACCTATTTGGGATCCTATCATTTCTACTTGTTTTGGGACACTTGTTTGCTTGTTTCGGGACACTAGCTTACTTGTTTAGGATTTTACTTTTAGCTTTAGGGGTTTTATCCTATGGTGTTAATACGTTGCCGTGCTGTGGATTACTGAGTGTGTTTTTTCTATTTTGTTTCTTTTGACCAAAAGGGTGAAAACATTTTAAAAATCTAAAAAACACTTGAACATTTAAAATTCAAAAGCATCAGAAATTTGAAATCCAAAAACATTAGAAATTTGAAACTCAAAAACATTGAAAACATTTAAAAATTTAAAAAACATCAAAAGTGTTTGAAAATTTGAAAAGATTTTAGAAGCGTATTAGGAAAGTCTGTTTCCGAACTACATTGACTTGATCCTCTTCCACGAGGTACGTAGGCACCTTGGGATCTTTATCCCAAGTCCAGTCAAACTTTGTAAATAGAACTTTGTAAATCTTTAAAAAAAATTCATTCAAACAACTTTAAAACCTTGTTTTCGAAAAGATCTTCCTCTAGAGTTAGGATTTTGTCCTGGATGTGTTGAGTCTTTTGGATGTTTTATGTTTGTGTTAGAGTTATAAGTCTGTCCTAGCTAGGAGTTTGTTACGCTTATGTTCGGTCAGTTGGTGATCCATATAGCTGACTGATGACTAGAATAGGGTGCACTAGTAAGCCTATGGTTTTCCTTAGGTATACAGCCTAGTTGCACATAGGATGTAGGTCCCACCTGCATTAGTTTGTGGCTAACTTGCATTTAGTTAGGGCATTTAGGAAGTCCTAAAATTCATAATTCACTTGAACTTAAGTAATTGTTCAAGAAGCTTTAAAAATCAGTTCGGTCTTTTAGGTTGAGTCTAGTTTAGTGGTCTAGATGTCTTAGGCATCATAGTTTAGAATAGGCACGCAAGAACTACGTGGTATTGATTCTTGTAGAGGCAGGGATACGTAGGAGGCTTTGGATGAACATCAGACTATCCAAAGATTCTGGCCCAAAAAATATTTAGAGTTTTAGGGGTCTTGGGACTTATGGTTTGTTGATTGTTACGATTTCTTGCATAGGATCATGTTAGTGTGTTTTCTTTCTTTGATTATATGGTTATGATTTGTTATTCATCTATTTAGTTGCACTTTTCATTTGTTAGCTGTAGCTTCATATGTTTAGCTATAGTTTTTACTGTTCTTTATTGTTTGTTCATTCACAAGTTTAGCTGTAGCCCTTCATTGTTTTCTATTACTTGTTCATTCACATGTTTAGCTGTAGCTCTTTTACTGCTTTACTGCTTATCATATCTACTCATTATTACTGCTGTCATCTGCTTAGCTGTAGATGTGCATGTGTTTGTTTACCGCTTTACTAGATGTGATGAGTTAGGATTAGAGGTGATGTGTTAGGACCTGGATGTTTATTTTCTTTTGCCCATCCCCGGTCATGCATGCTTAGGTAGACGTTATCTCGGGGATGATTGTTCCCATTTCACATGATTTTTTCCCAAAACTCTTCAAAGTTAATAAAATATGGCATAAGAGATCGAGTGCGCTCGGACAAGTTGGATGCCCAACACCTTCCCAACTCGTAATCAAGCACAACCCCTTTCTTCTCTGGTTAATCCGTTGCAAACAGAGCATTTGTTTTTTGTTCCATGGGCTATCCATGGATGGCGACTCTTTATTATTTTTAGGTACGTCTTGGTTTCGAGCTTTGGCTCCGGATCAAGAGGTATCTCATATATCGCCATAGGGCGTTTTGTTTCGAGATTTCCTTGGTAGAGCTCTCCTTCATGTGGAGATCCAAAGGACCGACGGGGGACTTGTTCCTCGCCGCCTCCTCAGGATCGAGGTCTACAGGCTGGCGACTCTGCTGGGGAGTTCTTGAATCATTGCCTAACTCTGTTATAATGCCATTTTAATTAATTTTGAAGAAATTTGGGCCAAAATCAAGTTAAATGGGAACTTTATCGTTAGAAATCTAGGGGCACCAAATAGGTGCGTAGTAAAACAAGGGTTCACACACTTCACTTCATGTTTTATTTTTATTTTTGTTATATATATATATATATATATATTATAATCGGCCCTCGGATATAGGTACAGTCAGGCCTGACAGGAGGTGATTACCTGTACGGAGCACTGGTTGAGATCTATATTCAATGTTATGCAGCCAATGAGCGTGGTCCATTAACTCTGTGCATTCACTTAGGGATTCATGGTGCACAAGAGCATGGATCATAAGCATAGTAGCCCATTTTTAGCGTAGAATGGGGCCATATTTTGACACAAATATATATATATATATATATATATAGAACGTACATCTGTGACTAGCACATGTGAGCCTAGCTACAGCCCGGCCTACCCATGTAGTAGTATAGGAGAGTAGTTCGCTATATGTGGCTACTCGCTCCGTCTTTTAGTACTCACCTGTCAGTTTTGAGTCAAGACTTTCTTGACTTTGCTAGATTAGAATTAGGGCTGGTGCCCCTGGTTAGGATATATATGTATATGCATGTATATATATTGATTATTAGATTAGGGCCTACTCCTTAGTGAGTTATCCTTATCAAATTCGAATCAATTATATCCATCCATTGTTCAGATCCGGATCTGGTCTGTAGCTTTTATTTGCCATTATCATGGCCATGGTCTATCTGATTCCCTGATTATTAGATGGAACTTACTCTTTAGTAAGATTTCCTTATCTATCCTAATCAAATATATCCGTATATCGTTTGGATAAAGATCTGGTTGGTGGCTTTTACTTGTCATCATTATGGCCATGGTCTATCATCCGATTCTTTGATTATATGTTTGACCCATATCCTTTGTTATCCTACCCGTTGATTATTACATGAGGACTTACACTTTAGTAAGGCTCTCTTATCTATTACAATCAAACATATTTATTTGTTATCTGGTCAGTGGTTCTTCCTCACCACCAATATGGCCATGATTTATCCTTTGATTCTTTGATTATACATTCAGTTTTTATTCTATCTTCAGGAGTCATGTACTATGTACTGATTAATAGATGAGGACCTACTCTTTAGTAGGGTTTCTTTATATCTCAATCAAATATATCTATCCATCATTCAGATTTAGATCTGGTCAGTGGCCCTTACTTGCTATCATTGTGACCATGGTCTATTCTCTCCTCTTTTGATTACCGATGCTATACCTTTTGGATCATGATTGAGATCATTGATGGAAAAGTTGACCTTGCCAAATGTATACTTACCATTATTACATGATTTATTGCCGAGATTATCTTTGTTTTACCTATTTAGGTTTGACCCTTTTTTTTCATTGGCTTGTCTTATTTTAATGTCAGGAAAACTATCATGTCGAACAACTTATTCAACCAAAACCCGTGGAATGATGGACCTCCTTTAGACGACCGGGTTGATCAAATTATCGACAAGTTCCATTATCTGAACTTTCCAAGAGTAGAATGGAAACTCCTCCATGCGGCTGCTAAACGTTGGGATTCCGCTTTACATGTCTTATGTTTTGGACCATATGAAATTTATCCAACTTTTGAGGAGTGGTGTGCCTTACTTGAGTTTCTCCTTACTGGTCCCTTAATTCGACCTGATAATGTAGAATCTCGATATCCTGTGTTCCGTAAGTTGCTGAATAACCCTTTCTTTGATGTCTCCTCCTGTTTCAAGGGTGATAAAATAGACATTTCCAAGATTATTGATATCTTTCCCAAGAATCATGAAATTACCAATCCTCTTTTCAAGGCGTGTCGGCGAAATGCTCTCGTACTTTGTGTCTTTTATCGTTTTCTTGTTCGTCGAGATCAGAACGATGCTTCTTCAGTTCTCCTTGACCTGGTAGATTAGCTTAACCAAGGGGGAAATCCTGTGCCCACAAAATGTTGGCAGAAACTTTCTTTGGTCTAGATTGCATTGCCAACAGGGAGAGTGGTGACACTGACTATACTGGATGCATCAAATTGTTATATGTGTGGCTGTGGACCCCGATCTGAGAGAGGCGGGGGACGAGCCCTCGAAAAGTCTCTAGATCATCCACGTGAAGGAGAGCTCTACTAAGGAACTCTAAAAAATATGCCTCTCACAGCAGCATGAGTGGCGATGTAAAGTGAGATACCTCTCGATTCGGGGACTAGCCCAGATTCGAGACGTACCTTAAACAAAGAAAGAGTCGCCATCCAAGGAAGTCGGCCTGGATCCCATACTATGCTCTGTTGCAATGGATAATCAGAGATACAAAAGGTTCGTGCCTGGTTATGAATTTGGAAGGTCCGAAGAGCACATCATCCGCCCAAGTGCAAGCACCTGGTCTCTTATGCCATTTATTTATTGATTTTGAAGAGTTTTGGGCGAAAATCATGTGAAATGGGAACATATATCTCCGAAAAGACGTCTATCTAATCATGCATGTCTCGAGATAAATAATAAGCACAGACAAAAGAAATGAAAGGAATGCCACCTAAGAATAGCTAGGTTATGAGTGTCATGCCTAATTGGTGTCTAAGTTCTGATGGGCAAACACATGCATGTTACAGCTAAAGGTATAAGGTCTGTACATGAAAGTAAGAAAACACAACAAAAACACACATCACAACTTGACACCACACACGACTCGACACGACAAACCCTAGACTCTAATGTAATACTTGACTTGGACCAAAATGGTCATCAATCCCGGTTGCTCTATGTATCCCGACCTCGGGAATAATCAGAGTCGACGTAGTTCGGTGACCTATTCTAAACTACGATACCTAACCATCTAAGACTGCTATCCTAGACTCGATCAACTAGACCCGACTAGTTTTAAAGCTTTTTGTAAGAGTGCTTAAGTTCAAGTGAATTGTAACTTTTTTGGACTCCCTATATGCCATAACTAATGAAAGTTGGTTAGCCTTAAGCTAATGCAGGTGGTTTCTATATCCTATGTGTAACTAGGCTATGTCCTAAGGAAAACCATGGGCTAACTAAGTGTTTCCTAGTCTAGCCATCGGCTCAACTAAGTGTCTAACAGACCACGACTCGAGGCCTCCTAACTCTAGAGACACTCACACGACAAGACACATAAAGTATCCACATCACAAGGACAGACTCCTAATTCTAAGACACCCCAAACTTCTAAGACAGATTTCTAACTCTCAGGGAAGATCTTTTTGAAAAGGTTTTGAAGAATTTTTGTATTTTTGGAAGGTTTGAAATGTTTATTTTGAAATTTTTGACTGAACTTGGGATATGGATCCCAAGCTGCCTATGTACCCTATGGAAAGGGATCAAACCAACGTAGTTCGGAAACTGACTCTCCTAACTACTCCAAATGACTCAAGACTTTTGAGATTTTTGGATTTTTCAAATATCTTTTACTCAAGAAGACAGAATCCTATCATCATAAGGGTAGGACATACTCCTGATATCCGACAAAGGTTGGACAGAATCCTATGCTTTATGGGGGGAATTTGACAGAATCACGACTCTGCAAGGGTTGGACAGAATCCTATGCCTTGCAAGGATTGGATAAAATCACATGACTTGATGAGAGGTATGACAGAATTCTAACCCCTATGATGATAAGACAGACTCCTGAAAGACTGACTCTCTAACACTAGAGGACTGACTCCTATGCTAGTGACTCTAAGATGGGTGCTAATGAGACAAGGCATGTCTCCTAGAACAAGAGGATAACTAGGGCCAATGAGACAAAGCCTGTCTCCTATAGGAGAAACAACTAACTCTAGTGAGCCACTGAATGTCTCCTATGGAGGGCTTCAAGTATCCTTATCACTGCCCCTGCAATGATATATCAGGATATGTATCTAAAAGCTAAGTTAGCCTCTGATTAATGAGGGAAAAATACTCTAGCATGAGACGGAGCTAGTCTCCTAGGGGTGCAACTTTGTGAGACTTGAATAGTCTCCTATGGGTTGACTCACTGATGAGACAAAGCCTATCTCTAAATGATTTGACCTTTCTACCGAGACATAGCTTGTCTCCTAAAAGGGGGCTCCAAATAACTCTTTCATTGCCCTTGCAATGAGAAAGGCTTTAATGTCTATAAGGGATACACATCTAAAAGACTGGGCAAGTCTTTTAAATAAAAGAGGGGAGTGCTACTTGGACTGAGCAAGTCCACTAATGATGGGCTTGGACTAACGCCTTCATCGCCCTTACAATGACGGAGAAGGATACACAAATAACAAAGGAAGTGATGGAAAAGAGGCAAAACAAATCTCTAAAAAGATAAGGGAGGAAATGGATTCCCTCTAAAACAGAAACTAAATTTTAACAAGTCAATATTAACACAAAAATTCAATCAAATCCCACTCAACAATCATACAAATACATAATGTGAAACCTTTACCAAAATTTAAAATGCTTCAGCAGTGTTCTCTCAAATAAAACACTACCAACATCACTTGCTTCAACACTTGAAGGTAGGGTACCCCTCTTCCATCATTATTCCTATTCAGATTCTACATTATTATTATTTTATTTTATTTAAAAAAAAAACTATTCCATAACACATTGACTCTCACCAGCAAGACTTTTATGAAGAGTTACTATATATTCACAGGATTCCATAGATAAAAAAAACTAATCAAATGAAGAAAGCAAACCATTTTTCAACGAAGATAAAAGCTAAAACACTCAAAGTTCTAAACTAGAAACAAATTTGGGCAGTCCCATAACTTAATAGTAATAATGCTATTTATCCCATAATATATCATTATAACAGCATGTCAAAATGTTATTAGAGTTACATATTTGGAACTACCAACAGTGATTCTCTAAAGGAACAAAGATAATAGAGTAATGCCACTACCAAAATATAACAAGATAAAAACCAAGGTAAGAGTTAGGACTAAACAGAACAAAACTATAACTACCCCCTATAAAGAATTAAAAAAATGAAAAAACAAACTGGGCAAAACAACTCCCCTTCACGGCCATATAAGTACCAATTGGCCAAAACGTTCCACTTGCATTTCAAGAGTACAGGTAATATGTAGCAATACACACAGGCATACGAAAACAATGTTTTAAATGGATGCAAGCATATAACTACCCGCTCAAAATAGAGACAGATGACAATTTAGCCATGTAAAATTTGGGGTAGATTATCTTTGGATGCCAAAAAAAAAAAATGCAAATACATTAACTGAACATTGTATTTCATTATCAAACACATTTATAACAACTCCAAAAATCTTAGGCAACTGATATTACTATACTCTGAACAGTTAATGCATAAAAAAAGCCATCATTTGTAAACTGAAGCATTAATGCAACCATGTCTATCTCATAACTACTACAGACCTATATAAATCCATATTATAAAGCAATCATAAGATTTGAACTATGGACATAAGAATAAAATCAAACATCTCAATCCCACATATTATCAATCTAATTCAATCTGAGAATTAAGTAGAGAAAGAGACAAAGACAAAAGAAAATGATATCAAAAGCCTTGGACGATGGGGTAATGGAGAGATGAAGGGGGTTTCAATGTCGCAGCCAAAACAAGGCCATAAGGGCTGCCATTATCAAGGAGATGGCTAAAATTGAGCAGAATAAGGTGGCTGATGCAATGCAATCATTCAAACCAAGTGGAAATACTATTATTTTAAGACACTCGTAATCAAGGGAGTTTAGGCCAATTTAGTGAATAGACTTGTATACAAAGATGATGTATTTGCCTTATTCTATCACTTACATTATTCACTGATAGTGCAAAAGTAGTTATGGATACGTTAGAAGTAATCAGCACAAACAGAGATTAACATCTAGCACTGCCACTACATCCTCTGATCACATGAGCTAAGAAAACAAAATTTATCAAGGAATCAGAACCGAAAACACAAACATCACCCCCCCTTTTTTCCTCCGGATGGGATAATGAGAACCTAAATTTCAGATTTTATAATAGACAAGCACCAGAGAATCCACACCATTTGCAATGCAAATTAAAAACAAATTGAAAGCAAATTGGAATGTAAGGATCTATTAGAGTAAAAATATAAAAATTACCTCCTTCTCTGCTTGATTTTTCTCACCAATTTTGAAGCGTTGAAGCTGCGGATTGATTGAAGCTTAGGAAAAATCACCGAAGGAGAAGAACAGAGATTCCTTCTCTGATAACCTCAATTAAAGAAGAAAAATCTCCAAATCTGCTTGGGGAAGGAGAGGATGGCCGGAATCCGGAAAGCTTGCCGGAAAAGAGGACCAATTCTCTTCTCCTCTACTCTCTACTCCCTCTATTGCTCTCTACTACTCTCAATTTCTCAGATCTGTGACAAAGAACAAGATAAAGAGTTCAAAATCTAGGGTTTCAATAGGATTTTGAAGTGGAATTTGGAGGTAGAGGAGATCGGGTCCGAGCTGTGGTAGCGGAGGTGGCTGGATCTAGAGAAAACGGAGGACGACCTCAGCTCCGACGAGCTTCAATGATATGGCCGGAGAAAATGAGCCAAGGAAAATGGGTTAGGCTTTTTCTAAGGAAGTTCTCTCTTCCTTTCTCGCTCAAGCTCTGCTAGGGTTTCGTTAGATAAAAAATGAGAACCCCTCCTCTCTCAAATGAAACCCTCGATGGCTTTTATATGTGAAGGATGTGCTGATTTCAGCACCCCCACGCTTTGGTAGCTTCACACCCACAGCTATCTTGTTCATTTTTAGTCAATTTATGAGCTATTAATGGTGTGGGCACACCCTTGCCTCGATAAACCACTCCCCTTTTATGATAAATGCAGGTCCCACTCTTCCTTGGACAACCCCTATTACACTAATTCACTTCCATACGATTCTAATAAAGCAACTAATATATTTTCCCCTTTCTTTGATTGGGCCACCCATCTTGGATAATCTATCACCCTTCTACTCCTTTTGAACAAGTAATACTCCTTCCCCAAGACAACTTCAATTTAGATAAATCTCCACCCTTCAACACAAATAAAGCGGCGATAATCACACAAAATTGGTTTGACTTAACTTCCCCCCTTCCCTTATTTGGACCTGACCTACCTTACAGGAAAAAAATGAGACACTAATTACTAGTTTAATAAGGTTTTAATTAAATGAGGCTAAATGGGGTCCTGTCAAAATGGGGTGTCTACAAATGCCCCTCTTTGGCAGAGCGTGTTTGTCACGCGAATGCCAAAGCTGACAAGACAACACATTTTGACCGGCCCGAAATTCTGGATGAAACGAAAGGGTATAGTTAAAGCGGTTCAAAGAAAAGGGTTACGGATGGCGCTATTCTAGCATCCACTTGGAAAATTTTAGAGGGACATGGCTCTGGCATCCCTTACAAAAATATTGAAAGGGATTGATTTGGCTGCGAGCGAGCTTGGAAATTGAAAGCAAATGGATTGACTGCGAGCGAGTCGAAGTTGAAAGGTTAGCTTGGCCGCGAGTGAGCCGGGAAGGATATTGGCTTGGTTGCGACTGAACCAGAAGCCGGATAATTGACTTGATTGCGAAGGAGTCAGAGAATTTGGAATATTATCTTGGTTGCGAACGAACCAAAAGATTGGATAATGGACTTGACTGCGAAAGAGCCAGAGTTAGGGATATTGGCCTAGTTGCGAATGACCTATGAGACCGGATAATTGACTTGGTTGCGAATGAACCGAAAGTCAAGAATTTGAATTTTGAGTGCAAATGAGCTAAAAAACGGGAAGATTAACTCGACTGCGAGTGAATCAGAGTCGGGGAGATTAACTTGATTGCGAATGAATCAATAAATCGGCGAAAAACTTGGCAGCGAATGAGCCGAAGAGTCTAAGATTTTGGCTTGGTTACGAATGAACCAAAAGGCCGGAATTTGATTTTAGCTGCGAATGATCTAAAAATTGGAAGATTGACTCGACTACGAATGATTCGAAGTCAGGGAAATTACCTTGATTACGAATGAATCAAGAAATCAGCGAGAAACTTGGCTGCGGATGAGCCAAAGAGTCTAAGATTTTGGCCCGGTTGCGAATGAACCAAAAAGGTTGGAATGATGACTTGGTTGCGAATGAACCGAAGTCAAAGAGATTAACTTGACTGCGAATGAATCAAGAAATTAAAAAAAATAGACCTGACTGCGAATGAGCCGAAAAGCCTAAGATTTTGGCCTGGCTGCGAATGAGCCGAAGGCCGAGATTTTGATATGAATTTGACCAGATGTCATTGGGATTTTGATTTGAATAACTGAGTATTTGCGAACTTTCCTTGACTGCGAATGAGCAGGAGAGTCAGAGATGTTAACCTAAATGTGAACGAATCAGGAGAAAAAGACTGATTTGGTTGTGAATGAACCACAGAGATAATAATCTGACGGAATAAGAAGTTGAAGGATTGACTCGGTTACAGATTAACCAATAAGCTTGACTGCGAAAGGGTCAACAAGCTCAGAGATTGACTCGCTTGCGAATGAACCTAAAAGTCAAGGATTGACCCGGTTGCGAATGAACTGAAAAGGTCGGAACGATGACTTGGTTGCGAATGAACCAGAAATGTAATAGCCTGACAGAATCAGAAGTTAAAGGATTTGACTCGGTTACAGATTAACCGAAAGCTTGACTGCGAAGGAGTAAAAAAGCTCAGAGATCGACTCGGTTGCGAATGAACCGAAAATTCGAGGATTGACCCGATTGCGAATGAGCTGAAAGGTCGAGGATACAAGCTAGACTACGAATGAGTCAAAAAGCTCAGAGATCGACCCGGTTACGAGTGAACCGAAAAGGTCAGAACGATGACTTGGTTGCGAATGAACCAAAAAGGTAATAGCCTGACAGAATCAGAAATTAAAGGATTGACTCGATTACAGATTAACCAATAAGGCAAGAGTAAAAGCTAGATTGCGAATGAGACAAAGACTCAAAGGATTGACCCGGTTGCGAATGAACCGAAAGGTCGAGGATATGAGCTAGACTGCAAATGAGTCAAAAACTCAAAGGATTGACCTGGTTGCGAATGAACCGAAAGGTCGAGTATATGAGCGAGACTGCGAATGAGTCAAAGGCTCAAAAGATTGACCCGGTTGTGAATGAACCGAAAGGTCGAGGATATGAGCGAGACTGCGAATGAGTCAAAAGCTGAAAGGATTAACCTGGTTGCGAATGAACCGAAATGTTGAGGATATGAGCGAGACTGCGAATGAGTCAAATGATCAATGAAATGGTGAGACAGACTCTCAATGGAATAGTGAGACAGACTCTCAATGGGATATTGAGACAGACTCTCAATGAAATGGCTATCTCTTGCCGAGAATAATTGGGAGTATGAGTTCTTTACTAAGAACCGGACTCAGATAACTTGCTGGGATTTGGGTATTGACCTTATTCTCTTTTTTTTAATAAGGGAATTGTATTCTGCTGGGGATCCGCTAAGGAAACTGATTTTCTTGGGAAGTTGACTTTTCAAGAGAGTGGACTCGTCTGAGAAGTTTGGAGGTTTGGCTCGAGATATACTCGTACATCTCTCATCTCAACTTACTAAAGACATTGGCACTGATTGGCTTTTGTGTGCTTGATATCTTTTATGACGCAAGTCATAAAAGAAGCCCCAAGTGTTGTGATTACATGACAAGAGTCTTAAGAAAGCGGAACCAGGATAGGTAAGGAAAAATTTGGATTTGCATGGGTTCTTTCTTTGGAATAGGAAGAAGAATCTCTACAATGGCTGAGTCTGAGAATTTATTCTGTCGCTGCTCACTGTTTGAGGCCTTGATGTCTCTGGTAGGTCTGAACAAGATGTCTCTTGCCCCTCTTTGATTCCTAAACTAGGATTTTCTTTCAATTTTTTATGAATTTCAGAAAGTGTACTCTCGTTCTTTCCAGTGCCAGACAACTCTCAACCTTGAAAGAAACGAATAAAAATGAGGAACAGACTTCCAAGGACTCGATCAAAGAAAACTCAAATTATTCAAGGGACTTGACTCACTTTTGATTCAGCCTTAGATCAAATGTGTTATTTTTTATGGTAAGGCTAGCCGCTCTCAGAGTAATTTCAAAAACCATGTCAAGAGGTTCTAATTTCCTCCATCAGTATTTCCGTCATGGTTATTACCTCCTTCGGATTGCTCAGTTTCGATGCCTCTAGTTTAGAAAGATATCAAAGTAAGTCTCGCCGACATTACTTGGATTCCGGAATCCTGCCCTGTTTGAAGACTGCTTCTCCATCTCAATAACTTCTCTCTTTGCAATTACTCATGACTCTTACTTTCCAGGTCTCTGGCCTCTCAGACTCCCTGTCTCAATTCTTGTTTGCACTGCTTGCATTCTTGAGTTCTTCATGACTGACGAACTCTTTCTACAACTCATCAGCTCTTTCTTCATGGAAGTCCTTGCTGCTGACTAGATTGCCTTCTTGAGTTTTCAATCTAGCAGACCGCTATCTTTTCTTTGTATAAGCTAACTCTTTGACTTAGCAAATAGATGAATCTCTTTTCTCTAGGCCGCCCTTTTAGGTTTTCAACCTAGCAGGTCTTCAGACTCTCGTTCTTTTCTTTTCTTTCTATTTTTTTGTTTGCCTTGAACATTTGCTTGTTTTACCAGAAGGACTTTCTAGGTAGGCTTAGGTTCAAAGGGATAAGATGTTTCTTTGGTTCAAACGATTTTGACTGAATCTGGTCTTGCCAGATTGCCTACGTACCCCAAAAATGGAGGATCAGGTCCGCATAGTTCGCTTTGGGGTTTAACAAAGAATGATTTAGCTTTTTAGCTTTAAAATTTTGAAAGGGGAATGATTTAGCTTTTTTTCCAAAGGTTGACCGCACCTGAATTGATCAGGTTGCCTACGTACCCCTGAAGAGCTGGGGATCAGGTCCGTGTAGTTCGGGTGCATAAAAGGCCTCTGGTTTATAATGTGGTTTGAAAGAAATAGCTGGTTTTAGCTTTTTGGCCCAAAGAGTTTACAAAATGATTTTTAAACGTAAGGATTTTGGCTATAAAGGCTCAAACGTCTAAGGAAGGCCTCCTAGTGTTTTGACATACAAGCTTTTGAATGTTTAAGGTTCAAGACTTTGAATGCTTTTGTCGAGTAGTATGGCGGTATTTGCAAGCAAGATTTCAACCACGGTGCTCCACTTAAACTTATGCGCTTCTCAAGTATCTTGAATTTATGCTCAAGGTTATACAGCTCTCGATAGTCTCCAATTGTTGGAGACCATTCTGATATTCAATATATCTCATAGACTCCATCACTTGGGTCTTTGATTTTCCTAAGGAGTTGTCTTAGGGACACATTCCCTTCTCCTTTTTTTTCGCTCGCTTTTCTTTTGCCTTTGGATATTTTCTTTCTTTTAGACATAGGAAATGTCCATACTTTTGAAATATTCCACCTCGGAATCCCATTGAAAATGTGCAGCTCTGGTGTTCGTTCTTTTTAGGGCTGTGGACCCCGATCCGAGAGAGAGCGGCGGTGAGGGACGAGCCCCACACGCGAACAGTCTTAGGATCATCCACGTGAATGGAGAGCTCTACCAAGGAACTCTCGAAAGAAGAATGCCTCTCACAGCATGAGTGGCGATATAAGGTGAGATACCTCTCGATGCGGGGACTAGACCAAATTCGAGGCGTACCTTAAATAAAGAAGAGTCGCCATCCAAGGAAGTGGGCCAAGGATCCCATACTATGCTCTGTTGCAACGGATAACCAGAGATTATAAAAAGAGGGTTCGTGCCTGGTTACGAATTCGGAAGGTCTAAAGAGCACCTCATCCGCCCAAATGCAAACACCTGGTCTCTTATGCCATTTATTTAATAATTTTGAAGAGTTTTGGGCGAAAGTCATATGAAATGGGAATCAATATCTCCGAGAAGACGTCTATCTAATCATGCATGTCTCGGAGATGAAAATAATAATAAGCACACATAAGATAAATGAAATAAGTGTCACCTGAGAATAACTAGGTTATGAATGTCATACCTAATTGGTGTCTAAGTTCTGATGGGCATACACATGCAAACTACAGCTAAAAGTATAGGATCTGTACATGAAAGTAAGAAAACACAGCAAAACATATAACACAAATCAACTCTATACATGACTGGACAAAATGAGTCCTAACTCTAATGCGACCTGACTCAGACCAAGATGGCCGTCCATCCCAGCTGCTCTACGTATCCCGGCCTCGGGAAGAATCGGAGTCAACGTAGTTCGATGCCCTATTCTAAACTACTATGCCTAACCATCTAGAACCGCTATACTAGACTCGATCCACTAGACTCGACTGATTTTTAAAGCTTTTTTATACAATTGCTTAAGTTCATGTGAATTGTAATTTTTAGGACTCTCTATATGCCCTAACTAATGCAAGTTGATTAGCTTTAAGCTAATGCAGGTGGGCCCTATATCCTATGTGTAACTAGGTTGTGCAACCTAAGGAATACCATGGGCTGACTATATGCTTCATAGTCTAGCCATCGGTTCAACTAGGTGTCTAACCGATCAACTCGAGGCCTTCTAACTCTAGGGACACTCACACGACAGGACACACCATATCAACAAATCAGGACAGACTCCTAACTCTAAAACGCCCTAAATGTCTAGGACAGAATCCTAACTTTAGGGGAAGATCTTTTTGAAAAGGTTTTGAAGAGTTTTTGCATTTTTTTTTAGGGTTTGAAATGTTTATTTTTAAAGGTTTGGCTGGATCTGGGAGGTGGATCCCAAGCTGCACTACGTACCCCGTGGAAAGGGATCAAGCCAACGTAGTTCGGAACAGATTTCCTAACTACTCCTAATGACTCAAGATTTTTGAGATTTTTGGTTTTTCAGATGTTTTTGTTGTTTTTAAGTATTTTTAACTCAAGGGGGACAAATCCTATCATCATAAGGGGAGGACAGACTCCTGATATCCCGCAAAGGTTGGACAGCATCCTATGCTTTGCGGGGGAAAAGAACAGAAACACAGCTCTGCAAGGGTTGGACAGCATCCTATACCTTGCAGGAGCGGATAGAAAAACATGATACGATAAGAAGTAGAATAGAATCCTAACCCCTATGATGATAGAATTTGATTCCTGAACAAGAGGATTGACTCTCTAGACTAAGGACGGATTCCTATGCTAGTGGACTATCAAACTAAGATAAAGCTCAACAAGTAATAAGGAAAAAGAGACCTTGTGCATATTTGGCAAAGGTAAAACACCCAGCCGGGCCGGACAGCTACCTAGCCCTAGGGTGCAACAAATGTGCAACCCAATACCCATAAGGGTAGGGGTATGTTGCCAAGCCGAGTAAGGTGTTCTCCCAAAACCAAATGATGCACAAAGAGGAGGTTTAGTAAGAGAATGAGACTGGGTAAGTCTCTTAGACACATAGGTAGGATAGAGAAAAATGCTAACAAGGAAAAAGAGACCTTATGCATATTTGGCAAAGGTAAAACACATAGCCGGGCCGGACAGCTACCTAGCCTTAGGGTGCAACAAATGTGCAACCCAATACCCATAAGGGTCGGGGTATGATGCCAAGCCGAGCAAAGTGTTCTCCCAAAACCAAAAGACGCACAAAGAGGAGGTTTAGGAAGAAAATGAGATTGGGTGAGACTCCTAAACACAAAGATGAGCTCCAAGAGAGGTGCTGACGAGACATGGCATGTCTCCTAAGGATAGACTCACTAATGAGACAAAGCTTGTCTCTAAAGGATACAACTTTCTCTGTCTGAGACATAGCCTGTCTCCCTGAGAGGGCTCTAGAGAACTCTTTCATTGCCCTTGCAATGAATGGATTTCTAATTTCTAGGGGATACACACCATAAAGACTTGGACAAGTCTTTAAATAAATGAGAGGAGTGCTACTTGGACTAAGTGAGTCCCCTAAGGATGGGCTTAGGCTAGCGCCTTCATCGCCCTACAAGAAAAGGAGATTCTAGTATCTAAAGAAAATTAACCGCAATCTATAAGACTATGTTAGTCTATCAAAGAGAGAAGAAAAGGCTACCAGATAATCGCAAACTCCACTCTATTCTTATAAAAATAAATCAAGTATTAAACAAAGAAAAATTTTCAATAAAACAATACACGATCTATAGCAATTATAAAATGATAAACAACATTAATTAGTCCAGACCAGCCGCTGGATAGCCTAATAAAGTAAAAAAAACAATATCAAACACTTCAAAACCAACCTCAAACCCCAATACGGGGACTCCAATGAAATCAGATGATGCCAAAGTAATCATCTGATATCAAATACACATGATAATATTTCTAATCCCGCCTTGAGATCAGACAGTACTCATGTCGATAATATCGAATAGAGTAGTCATCTGATCTCCTTCTTCCTATTAACAATTTATTTAAAAAAAGGAATGAGTATAATAAGCTTCGATGTAATCTCACCTGAACAATCCATTTATCTTTAGAATCTAACTCAAAACTTAAAAAAAAGAAGAGGGAAGAGGGTACTATCATGATCCAATAAATCCCTCTAAGGGTGGGCTTAGGCTATCGCCTTCATCGCCCTTGCAATGAATAAGGCTGACATTATCAAGAGAGTGAGGGTTGCTATTATCAAGGGTGCAAGGGCTGTTGTTATCACAAGAGTGAGGGAGTATATATTATATGCAAATAATCATAACAATTATTTATAAAACAATTGAATGACTTGTAAGCCGTATAACACTATTATCTGTAAACAAATTTAACCATTCCAAAATTTGCCTTCTTTTTAATCATAAAGGATCAAACCTGCCAGGTACAAAAACTAACAATGATCGTAATCATGCAATATTCATAATAGCCACAATTCTGAAAATAATTAAGTGATCGTGATCATACAAAATACAAGAATGCCTTTCATGTCAAGTGAAACTGGAAGCCACGAGTCTGGTACACAACTCAGTTTATTTATTGGTGTATCAAAGTTCAAATGAACCAGATTATATACTGTTAATAACTAGAGTGAAATCATGGGATAAAATCCTCTTAAGAAAATTCATTCATCAAATGTATTTGGGTTAAAAAAAATCAGATATCATTTCTTGACCCGACAGAATAAAGTATGTGCATGTTAGACTCTGTATATACACCATCTATTTCTTTTAAATAAATGAAGAAATAACTTCTAAAGAAAATGATATAATCAGGGTCTTGTAAATAACCTACTAATACAATAGTCCTAAAATTTCACACAGTAGCCATTTGAAATAGAAAGAGATCATAAAACAGAAATTAAGTTCAAGGCTCAGATTTTTGAGCTTTAGATTTGACACTGATCATAAGTTGTTGTGAAAATAATCTAAAACTAAAATTTAAGTCAATATTCTGAATTAAATCTAAATCAAAATTCTAAATTAAATCCACATTATAGTCTAAAAATCAATTCTTGAGAAACAAATTGGGCCGATCTTATAATCTAAACCATCCTTCAAGTCTTCAACTAAGAAACTCATAAATCTATTGAAAGCTTTACACATAATCATTTTTTTTTAAAATATCCATAGAAGAAAATCAAATCGAAATAGAATTATATATATAAAAAAAAATCATAGGATAAGAGAGTAAAATACCTCAAAAGATAATGCTCTTGCTGCTTGAACGGTTTTTTTTTTTTATAGCTGCAATGATGATAATAACAAATCCAGTGCGGACAACTTGTTCTTGCTTCAATTGACATTATTTCAATGATAAACCGAATTGCAAAGGAAATGCTTAGATCTAAGATCAATCTGAGTTATGGTTTGATAGTGTAAAAGAAATGAGTAATGGCAATCAAAGATTAAAGAAAGATCTTAACCAAGGATTGATCGGAGCTGAAGATCTGGCCGGAAAATTAACCGGAGATGATCGGAGAAGATGACACAGAGGGTTAGGGTTAGAGTTTGGGGAAAATTCCTCTCGCTCTCTCTGCTTTGGTTTCTCCCAAACAAAAAATGATCTGCTTAGCATCTATGCCATGCTCTGCACAGATCATCTCCCGAAACTTGGCTCCGATCTGGTTCCCGCACTAGCCACCCGGAGAAGATAAGCTCGCCAGAGAAGGAAAGGTACCGTTAGGGTTTGAGGTGGAAAAATGGTGGAAAAAGATGATAGGGATGGAGGTTTGGGTGAAGGGAAGAAGAAAGAGCCAGCAGATAGCCGGAGCTTGACCTGAGCTATGCCGAAATCCGGCATATTCGATCGGAGAAGGAGAAGGAGAAGAAAAGAAAAGGGTTTCGCACAGATCTCGTTCTCTCTCCCTCTGAAACAAAATTTTTCTTTTTTTTAGCCTTCGATCCTTTATAAAGGGAAATGAGATATTAATGCTCCCCCCTCTTTGACTTGGGACAACCCCCTCTAATGTATTTCATAGTCAATTTTGCTCTTAAGGTAGTCCAAGCAAAAAACAGGGGTTCTAAAAAGAAATGACATATAATCTGCCCCTTTATATCTTCCATGGACAGCCCATTTTGAGGTGATTCATCCCCCTCCTGCGGTTTACGCTATGGTCTTCTCGCGGTTCGTTCGCTAAGCAAACGCACTCCGATTTCGACGAAATTTTATGGGGACCCAGCTGGGACCTTAAGCTAGCCTAGGGTGAAGTTTGGAGCCCTACCCCGTTGATTTGATGGGATTTTTCATGAAAATGGGATGTTTAGGGCACGGTCAAAATGGGGTGTCTACAAGGGCACATGTCTATGACTTCATTTTCTTGAAAGTCTTCTCTCAATCTCTCATTAGCTCCACTGGATGTCTGATGTTCATCTCTCTCAAATTCTTGCGTTTCGACTTAATGTCTAAAGCTGATGGGGTCTTGCTTTCATCACGACAGGACATTCACCCGGTTTATCCTTATAGGATGAAGCAAGACTACCTCAAACCCCTCTAAATAGGTTTATCAATTCCTCGCGCTCCTCGGGAGATTAAGTTTTGCCAATCCATCTTTCCCGAGTTTCTGTTGTATGACCAATACCTCTGTGGTACTCGCAATATTGATCTCTTCTCCAGTGTTTGGGGACTGGGTTAGGAAGAAGCCTCGGATCTAAAAGTGTCAAACGACCTTCATTGACCCATTTCTTTATGATAACTTCTTGAGAACAATGTAGGTACGTGAATTCTCTCCTCAGTCTCTGACCCATCCTTTCTTCCACTACTATTGGCTTCTTAAGGGGTTGATGATAAGGTCCAACATTCTTAACTTCACTGGGAACGATGACAGGCTTTGTCTCACTATACACATCAACATATCTGTCAAGAATTAAACTCTGGACTGATGCTTCTTCTGTCATAGTCCCCTCATCAACAAACTGCTTTGTTGATGAATCTCATCTGGTGGATAAGCATTGCATCTGGAGTTTCATCTCTCTAACTTCTTTAGTTAGCATGGTCACCTGACTAAAGAGTTTAACCATCCAGTTTTTCATTCTGATGAGGGCCGACCTTTCAAAAGATTCCTCCATTGGTCGAGAATTTAATGGAACAAGTGGTGTTTCAGAGATAGGACGGATAAGGGATGCATGATCTAACAATGGCTCGTCCGTAGAGATGGCTCCTACCATAGGTAAAGGGCCAACTAGCCTTTGCAATGGTTTGCTGGTGGCACCGGATTTTCCAACAACTACCTTACCATTCTTGATAAGGTTCAGAATCTTGTGTTTCAAGGCTTGACAACTATTGGTTGAATGTCCATGAACTCGATGATAGTCACAGAAGTCTTGTTCATAAAAGTTGCTAGGAAGAGGATTTGGAGGAGGAGAAGGTTCAGGAAGTTCAAGTTTACCCACTTCGACCAATTCTCTGAAAGCTTTTTCAAGATTCTTTGGTAATGGAGGAGTCTCTTTATTTGGCTTCTGAATAGGCATGTTTCCTTTCTGGGCTACCTTCTTGAAAGGTTGACAAGAGGTCTCCACATTGCTGGCCTCTTTAGCTACTACCATGGTCCTCTTTCCGTCTCTAACATCAGTTGAGGTCATTGTCTTTAGGCCTTTGGTTAGTTCATCCTCTACTTGGGTTCCAGTTTTGATAAGGTGATTGAAGTCAATGAAATACTGAATGGCCATGTGATGATAGTATTGAGGAGATAAGTTTTTTACAACAATCTTGATTTGATCCTCATCTGACAATCTATGGGTCATCTGAGCTGCTTTCCTTCTCCATCTTCGGATGAAGGAAGTGAAAGTTTCATCATGCCCTTGTTTCAACATTTTCAGATCCCTTTTGGTTACATCGATTCCTTCATCCATGAAAAACTGTTCTACGAACTTGTTAGCAATATCTTCCAGGTTTCTAATCTCTTCAGATTTCAAGCTCAGGAACCACTTCTTAGCTGTTCCGACTAGAGACCTAGGGAATACGATAGCAATCTGCTCTGGAGAAAGTCCATGTTGCTGCAGAAGAGGAATGACGGATTTCAGATGACTTGTAGGGCACCCCATCCCATCATACTTGTCAAGATCAGGCACTTGGAACTTTGGAGGAACAACTCCCGGGACTATCATAAAATCAGCCATGTTCAACTTTTTCGCTTTTTCGGGCCTTGGAATTTCATATTTTCCACTTCTTGAGTCAGTTTCTCTATTTTTTCAACTAACCTCTTCTCATTATCAGGCCTATCAAGGTGAGGAAAGCAATTTTCTTCTGCATACTGCTCTTTGTCAAGTTCATCATCAACCGTTAATACAGCAGGTCTAGTCACCACAGGAGGTGCAGGAGGTATACTTGGGGGTTGCTGAGGAACATGCTCCTTAGAAGTAGAACCTCTATCCCTTTTCAGACGGGCTATTTCTTCATTCATGGTATTCATCTGCTGAAGTAGTAGTTTCATCATCTCATTCATATCCGATGCATTTCCAGATTCAGCCATCTGGTCAAAAGTGGGTGAAGGAAAATTGGTACATCAAATGAGTGAAGCCAACAAGGTCAGACTCCTGCCATGGAATTGACAAACACTAGAGTTCAATATAGGGTAATCATATGAAAATGACATATGCAAGTTGTGACAAGAGATGATGTGAATATATCTTTCCCATGGATAAAATCCGGCAGCATAACATCTATGCAAAGAGATATGGTAAGATAAGCACATAGAGTTTGTCAACAAGTCTAAAAGGATAACAATCAAACCCAAGGTATTTGGAAAAAATTCGGCAGCATAACGGCTATGTAGGGAGAAAGGGTAAGATAAAGCGAGGCTTTCCACAAAAATACATACACTCGAATAAATGTCAGCAAGATAAACTTACAATCAATAGGTGGAACATAATCTGATCATGATCAATCATATGGGAAGGATACAATAGGCAACACTAAAATTTCCATCCATGATCAAAGATCATCAGTAGATCAGAAAGAAGACCACGGCCACAAATGACAGAACTAGGTCATAGATTGGATCTAAATCCGGTGATGAATATCAACAACTGTCATGAAGATCAACAATGATAGACTATGGCCATGAAGATAGTGAACAAGCCATCGACCATATCTAAGACAAAACAGGTAAACATGGTAAGAATCCAACCTTAATGAATCTATGACACAACAAAAGAATTGATAAATCTGGTTTGAATTTGAAGGATAATAACAAGCAGAAATTATCATCACTAGATCAAGGAATAAACCACGGCTATAAGTGTGACTAGTAGGAGTCATCAACCGGGTTTAAATCTGAAGGATGAATTTGCATGATTGATTGCTTCAGACTAGGAATCCCTACTAAAAAGTAGGTCCCAATCTTATAATCAAGAAATATATGGACAAAATTTTCATGAATAGATAAAAAAATAGGCCACGACCATGAGAGGGGCAAGTAAAAGCCATTGGTCGGGTCTAGATCTGAAAAACGGACTGATATAACTGATTAGATTAGATAAGGAAACCTCACTAAAGAGTAGGCCATAATCTAATAATCAATATATATATATATATATATATATATATATATATATGTATATATATATATATATATCCTAACCAGGGGCACCAAGCCTAATTCTAATCTAGTGGAGTCGAGAGAGTCTCGACTCATGACAGACTCATGAGTGCGCTAGGACTGCGCTGTAGCCACATAAGGTGAGCTACCCCTACTCTATAGATAGGACGAGGCACCTAGCTCTAGGTTCTACATGTGTAAGCAACACATATGTTCGTCCCTATATGAATGTAATATATATATTATATATATATATAGAAAACACATGCATCTCCTAGCTGGGTTTTACTAAGTCAGCAAATATATTCATATACATAATATATGTAAAATGAAAGTAGGGCTCTGGACTCAATCGATCGGGCACTATGCGTATGATCCATACTTTAGATGTATACCACAAGTACGCCGAGTGTTATACATAGTATGCTTCATTGCTCATCGGCTGCTGTAAACACAAGTACGCCGAGTGTTTACGGCTGCAGCACTGGCGCATAGCTTGGAAATAGATACAACAGCACCATCAGGGTAATGACATCCGATCTGGCACGCACTGTATCTATCCCGTGGAGCCAATAAAATCAATGAAAAAAAAAGATGAAGAATATGATAATGCATGTTGTGCAGTGTGTGAATCCCTCGTTTTAAACACCTATTTAGTGCCCTTGAATTCTAAGCGAAAAAGTTCTCATTTTAACTTGATTTGAGCCCAAACTTCTTCAAAATTAATTAAAATGGCATTTTAACAGAGTTAGGCAATGTTTCAAGAACTCCCCAGCAGAGTCGCCAGCCTGTTGACCCCAATCCGAGAGAGGCGGGGGACGAGCCCCCGAAAAGTCTCTAGATAATCCACGTGAAGGAGAGCTCTACCAAGGAACTCTAAAAAAGGTGCCTCTCACAGCATCTGTGGCGATGTAAAGTGAGATACCTCGCGATTCGGGGACTAGCCCGGATTCGAGACGTACCTTAAACAAAGAAAGAGTCGCCATCCAAGGAAGTCGGCCCTGGATCCCATACTATGCTCTGTTGAATTGGATACCCAGAGATATAAAAGGTTCGTGTCTGGTTACAAATTTGGAAGGTCCGAAGAGCACCTCATCCGCCCAAGTGCAAGCACCCGGTCTCTTATGCCATTTATTTATTGATTTTGAAGAGTTTTGGGCGAAAATCATGTGAAATGGGAACATATATCTCCAAGAAGACGTCTATCTAATCATTCATGTCTCGGAGATGAATAATAAGCACACACAAAAGAAATGAAAGGAATGCTACCTAAGAATAGCTAGGTTATGAGTGTCATGCCTAATTGGTGTCTAAGTTCTGATGGGCAAACACATGCATGTTACAACTAAAGGTATAAGGTCTGTATATGAAAGTCAGAAAAAAACAACAAAAACACACATCACAACTTGACTCCACACACGACTCGACACGACAAATCCTATACTCTAATGTAATACTTGACTCGGACCAAATGGCCATCCATCTCGGCTGCTCTACGTATCCTGGCCTCGGGAAGAATTAGAGTCGACGTAGTTCAGTGACCTATTCTAAACTACGACGCCTAACCATCTAAGACAGCTATTCTATACTCGATCAACTAGACCCGACTAGTTTTTAAAGCTTTTTGTAGGAGTGCTTAAGTTCAAGTGAATTGTAACTTTTTTGGACTCCCTATATGCCCTAACTAATGCAAGTTGGTTAGCCTTAAGCTAATGCAGGTGGTTCCTATATCCTATGTGTAACTAGGCTGTGTGTCCTAAGGAAAACCATGGGCTAACTAAGCGTTTTCTTGTCTAGCCATTGGCTCGAACTAAGTGTCTAACCGACCACGACTCGAGGCCTCCTAACTCTAGGGACACTCACATGACAAGACACAAAAGCATCCACATAACCAGGACAGACGCCTAACTCTAAGATACCTCAAACTTCTAAGACAGACTCTAACTCTCGAGGAAGATCTTTTTCAAAAGGTTTTGAAGAATTTTTGTATTTTTAGAAGATTTGAAATGTTTATTTTGAAAGGTTTGACTGAACTTGGGATATGGATCCCAAGCTGCCTACGTACCATGTGGAAATGGATCAAGCCAACGTAGTTCGGAAACAGACTCTCCTAACTACTTCTAATGACTCAAGACTTTTGAGATTTTTAGATTTTTCAAATGTTTTTTATGTTTTTAACTCAAGAGGACAGAATCCTATCATCATAAGGGTAGGACATACTGTGGGACCCGATCCCGCGAGAGGGTCGCAAGCGCGAGCCGCCACGCTCTCTCTTGGTCTCTCGTACCTGCGCGAATGGCGTGTGCTTTTTATTATTGATTTTAATTACCCAACCAAACAGGCAGCAACCAAGCCATAGGGTGCAAACAAACGTGTAACCCAGTACCCATAAGGGCAGTGGTAAGCCGCCGAGCCTAGCAAGGTGTGATTTAATTCATCTTTTCCGTAGACTTGGTATCACTAAGGCAATCCGAATTTCACGCAAAAGAGAGTGACATAGTCGCCACCTAGATGAGGGATCTAGGACCCATAATTGACCAGAAATCAAGACTCGTTACCTGGTTACGAGAATGGAAGGTATGTGGAGTTACTACCACATGCACCATTCCTGCCCGATAATCGGTCTTCAATTCCAAAAGTTAACTCTTTTGAATTTCTTTTAAATGGCTCATTTAACTCTATATTAATGTGCGAACTACATGACATGCATCATAAGATCTAATTTCAGTGTAATTCCTAAATATGTATCTTGATTTTCTTAATTTGTTTGAATTCAATCTAAGTGAAAGTTCTCATAAAATTCTAATTTCATGGAAAGTCCTAAATGATTTAATTATTTTTAATTTAAGGATTAATGTACAAAACCCCACCACTTAAGTGTGGAGCCGACTCGGGCTTGGTATGCCACTCAAGTATCCAAGTTGCCTACATATCCCAGCGTCACTAGAATCAGAGTCGATCGTAGTTCGGTGCACCTAAACTAAGCTACTTATGCCTAACTCATCTAGAACACCGATCTAGACTGGATTGACTGTTTCAACAGTTTTAAGAGAAGTTATTTAGTTCAAGTTGAAGATTTTATTATCCTAGGACTTCATCTATATTACTATATGGTCCTAGCTAAGTGCAAGACGTCCCTTAGACTAATGCAGGTTAATCTACATCCTAGGTAACTAGACCTGTCTTATGGGAAGATTGGGTTACTAGTGTAACTAGATCTATGGTGCGGTTGCTATCCATAGCAAACGGCAGTGATGAGGCTGGACTTCAAACTCTATGACACCCTAAAACCTAGAACACGACATGACATAAGTGTTCCAACGGTTCTGAAAGACATGGGGTAAATTGATTCAATTTGTTAAAGTTAATGATTTTCAGTTCCTTAAAGGTTTTCGAATCCTAAAATCTAAGGAATACCAGAGGCTCTATGGCTCGTAAATTTCAGCCTTGAGTTGCATCCATGGAAGGGCATTGTGCTCTCAATTCTTGTATAATTTAACACATAAATTATAGTATATTATTGTCGGGCATGATTCTCAGGATTTCCGTGGACAGTGGACCTCGGAGCCAACAACATACTATAATTTACATGCTCAAATTATGCATGAACGATCACAATTAGTATACGATTATGAATGCGATCTCGGCAATTAAACTATCGCAGCATAGTCAATTTACAAAGGGAATCTATAACCTCTAGGATTTCTGTTTCAAACAATTTTAAGGTTAAATATATGATGAAAAATTAGGGTTTTCTGAAAGTTTTCACTGACTTTTGTGTTGATTTGCTATTAAGTTGTGATTTATTAACATTAAGACCAGATTCCTAGGATTACACATTAACCCTAAGCATTCAAACTTTAAATTCATTGCAACTTTTTCAATAACACGATATGAATGAGGTTAGACTACTGGAAGAGTTTCATGAATTTGGAATAAGTTTTCTATCAATTTTCGAATTTCCAAACTTTGGGTGAGATTACAAATTAAGAAATCAACTCATAGCATACGAATCTCAAATCAAGTAAAACTATTAAAATATAGATAGAATATTGGTATTAGACTACTGTAAAAATTTCAAAGGTTTTTATCAAGATTTGATGCTAATTAAAATTCACACAAAATTCGGATAAAATCAATGAATCAATTAAAAAGTAGATTAAATGGTATCCTAAAATCATGTACAAATTCCAGTAGATATAAAATAGGCTATATGAGTAACTGTCAAAATTTCAAGACCTAATAATTAATGCTCCTCTATAAAATTGATTTTTGAATAAAAAAAAGATTTCGTTTCTTATGAATTAAAACCTGTTTTTTTAAAGAAAATTGTGAAATCATATTAAACCTTTGTAAAATCTTTTAAAATTTTCACTAACCTTCTAATGGCCTAAACTACTGGTTTGTAGTAAAAAGATTCGAAATTTCATTAATTTAATATAAAGAAAGAATTACGACACGTAAAACGAAGAAGCGATTAGAAAACAAATAAAAAAACCTTTTAAAAAAAAACACAATTTCATGAGAAATTCAATTTAGTATTAAACATTAATTCTGGAGAGTTTCATCAATTTTTAAAACCTTTTGATATTTATTAAAAATAGCCGAAATTTAAAATAATTTAAATCCAGAAAAAAAAAGGTCAAAAAAATCTGAAACTTTTTGGGTGCTCTGAAAATCAAAAAAGTTGGAAACAAGATTTCACAAATTTTGGATATGGTTTGATATACGTTTGACTTCGTTAATCAAGAATTAACCTCTTTCGGGGTTTTTTTTTTTTAAATGGAATGAAAATTAAAACGGCCAAACCGCGATTGGAGATTAAGTTTCCAGTAGTATTTTATTTTATAGAAATCCCAAAAAATATCAGTTTTTAAAGAAACCCACGGTTTCAAATACTTGCTTTGATAATCCAATTTAAATCCATATTGAATAAAAAACGAAAAAAAATCATTATTAAATAGAGGAAAATTAATTTTTGGTGAAATTTTGGATTTTGAAAACTTATAATATATATTATAACATACTGGAATTTCAAGAAAAAAATTATTAATTTAATCTATCAAAAGTAAAACCCTAGCATGCTTTTCTACTTTTGATAGTAGAAAGATAAAGATCCTACCGTTGATCGCGCTCCTTGTCTTTAGGGTGCGTAGATTTGAGGTATACGCTTTGTCCACCCTTTTATATGATGAAGAAGACTCAAAGAACACCCCAAAGATCCTTCATGTGTGATTTGTTGAAGAAGAAAAGGGAATTGAAGAATCCCTTTTGTGAAGAACCTTTGAGAGAGATGAACACACTTCAAGAGAGGAGGTTTTTTTCTCTTTCTGTTTTTTTTTTGAGGAGAGAAAAATGACGAATTTGGATTCTTTTTTGGATCATTCGTAGGATTGTTTGCTTTGATTTTTATACAAAAAAGCTAGGGTTAAGAGAGAAATAGTAGTTTCCAATGTGAGAGCTCCCTTTTTTGCCTGTTTCCAATTTTTCCCTCTTGGTTTCTTTCTTTCTTGTTTCCAAATTTGATTTGATTCCAATCTTAATTTCTTGTCAATCAAGACATGCTATTCTCATTCCACATTGCTTCTTGGGAAGAAAACATTTTTAAGCAATCATTCAACTTTTCCTTTTTCCTTTTTTTTTATTCTTTTTATTTTTCTTTTAACAAATATGATGTCACCATTGTGACATCATCAAGGTTGGGTGCTCAACTCATGTGGGTCAGCCATGTGGGTTGCCCACCATGGTGGTCGACCCATATGGGTGAACCCACATGAGCTCCGTCTTTGCGAGCTTTAGTCCAATGGGTCATTTCACACGAGTTTCAGGTTTTTCCGTAAACATTCAATAAAATCTTTCTAAATTCTACATTTTATATATAGATCCAACCCATTTGACATTTATGGTGCATCCCTCACACATAATCGGACAATTTTTTTTGGAAAATAACTTTTCGGATCAAAATGCCCCTATTTGACTGTTAGACATCCAAATGCGACCAAAATACCCTCAGATTGGTTTACCCCTAAAGGGAAAAATAAAAAATGGAAAGTCTTTGTAGTCAAACTTCAAAAATAGAAACTTTTAAAATTGGGTCCTTTCGGTGAGCAATATTAAACAGGATCATTTGGTATCCCCTGAAAATACCCAAAATGCCCTCAACACTTAAAATTTCCAAATTAAGCCAAACCCCTGAGAAATTCTAAATTTAGCAGGTTTTCCAAAATTCAGGAAATCATTCATAATCTCTCAGACATATTTCGGGGATCAAAAGAATTACACAGGAAAAGACCAAATTACCCTGAGGTGCTAGAATTTGGCGAGACTAGGGAAAACCCTGAGAAATTCCAAAATAGTAGATTTCCGAAAATTTATGAACGGACTCAAAATTTATTAGACACAACCTAGGGACCAAATATGATATATTGGAAATGTCTAAAATACCCCCAAAGTGCAAGAGTAAGAGAAAATCTTGAGAGATCTAAATTTAGCAGGTTTCCCAAATCTTACGAAATTACTCTTAATCCATCAGCCGTACCCTCGAGATGGTTTTGGATATATGAGAAATGATTGAAACATCCATAAGATGATGAAAATATGAAGCCCCATGAGTTTATAAAAATAGCAGCTTTTTCAAAATTCATTTAATCGCTCAAGATCTCTCGAACACAGCTCGGGGTTCAAACGGGACACATCAGGAATGACCAAAATACCCCTGTAGTGCAAAATGGGCAAAAATGAGGGAAATCCTGAAAATTCTAAAAATAGCAAGTTTTTTTACTTGCTTAGAAACTTGATTTTAAATCTTCCGGAGGCCAAAAGAACCCCCTAGAGACCTTCAGGATCGCGAATCAACTTCAAAACTCCCATAATGAGGTGAAATCTACCCTAAAATGCATGAATGCCTAATCTAATGCTGAATACGGACTCAAGACTCGATGATACTACCGAGTCTTTCGCTTTTTAAAGCGTAGCAAAATGGGGGTGTCTACAGATGCTCTTCTTTGGTAGAGATGACGTAGTCATCGAATACCAAAGCAAAAGTGACAGAGCCATTTTGCGCAGCTTTAATCAACAAAGGACTCTAGACAAAATGCAACCTAGACGCAAACATATACTACCTAATGCAAGACCCTAAACGAAGTCCTAGAATTGGAATGTAATAAAAAATCATTTTTATTCTTGCTACCATGAGCTGGTAGTTCAGAATAAATGGAGAAATGAATTCAATCTAAGAAAGAAAATCACACAACTTAGAATGAAAAATAATCCCGATGCGGCGCCGTTCACAAACGGGCAATGAGAGAATGAGATATCATTTTCGAATGGATTCTGAAGAGAAGGAACAAAGATCGTTCTCAAACGATTTTTAGAAGAAAATGAGACACCGTTAACAAGCGGGCTCAAGGAGGATAAGAGGCATTCCCAAATGGATTCGGACAATGAGGCACCGTTCACAAACGACCTCAAGGAGGATAGGAGACCATTCACAAATGGACTCAGAAAATGAGACACCGTTCACAAACGGGCTCAAGGAGGACATGAGACCATTCACAAATGGACTCAGAAAATGAGACACCGTTCACAAACGGGCTCAAGGAGAACATGAGACCATTCACAAATGGACTCAGAAAATGAGATATCGTTCACAAACGGGCTCAAAGAGGATATGAGGTCATTCACAAATGGACTCGAAAAATGAGACACCGTTAACAAACGGGCTCAATGAGAATAAGAGACCATTCACAAATGGACTCGGGAAATGAGACACCGTTCACAAACGGGCTCAAGGAGGACATGAGACCATTCACAAATGGACTCAGAAAATGAGACACCGTTCACAAACGGGCTCAAGGAGAACATGAGACCATTCACAAATGGACTCAGAAAATGAGATACCATTCACAAACGGGCTAAAAGAGGATATGAGGCCATTCACAAATGGACTCGAAAATGAAAAACAGTTCACAAACGGGCTCAAAGAGGATAAGAGACCATTCACAAATGGACTCGGAAAATAAGACACCGTTCACAAACGGGCTCAAGGAGGACATGAGACCATTCACAAATGGACTCGAAAAATGAGACAACGTTCACAAACGGGCTCAAAGAGGATAAGAGACCATTCACAAATGGACTCGGGAAATGAGACACCGTTCACAAACGGGTTCAAAGAGGATAAGAGACCATTCACAAATGGACTCGGAAAATGAGACATCGTTCACAAACGAGCTCAAGGAGGACATGAGACCATTCACAAATGGACTCAGAAAGAATGAAATACCGTATTTATACAGACTCTAAGGAAATGAGACATCATATTTGTATGATGCTCAAAGGGAAGAAGAGACCATTTTCGAATGGACTCAAAGAAGATAAAACATCATATTTATACGGATTCCAAGAAAATGTGACATCATATTTATATGATGCTAAAAGAGAATAAGAGACCAATTTCGAATGGACTCAGAGAAAATGAAATACCGTATTTATACGGATTCCAAGGAAATGAGACATCATATTTGTATGATGCTCAAAGAGAATAAGAGACCATTTTCGAATGTACTCAGAGAAAATGAAACACAGTATTTATACGGATTCCAAGGAAATGAGACATCGTATTTATATGATGCTCAAAGAGAATAAGAGACCATTTTCGAATGGACTCAGAGAGAATGAAATACCGTATTTATACGGATTTCAAAGAAATGAGACCGTAATTGTACGGACTCGGAAGGAACATGACGCCGTAATTATACGGACCCTGAAGGGAATGAGACACTGTAGTTATACAGCCTCAAAGGGAATAGGACACTGTAGTCATACAGGCCTAAAAGGATAAGATTCCATAGTCATACGGACTCAAAGAGAATGAGACACCGTAGTTATACGGGTTCAAAAGAGATAAGACAACTTCGGTTTCGATGAATTAATGAATTCGACAATGAAGAATTTGTAGATTTTTCATGAACTTGAATTTGAGGTAAACTCAAATTTGATGAATTTTAGATGCTTGAAATTGGTGTAGGATGAAATCGGGGACAATAGAAATTGTGCCCGATGAAGATATGAGAAACTAAGACTTTGACGAATGACGAGACGACAAACCTTAGGAACTATGCAACATGATTAACGAGAATGGTTTAGGAACGCTATCAAGAAGCTTCAACATGATTTTTTTTTTCGCAAAGAGATTGTCTGTCTTTTCTTCTGGGGATTTTGATAACTGAAACCTTGATCTAACTACCTGGTATTGGTAATCTAGAACAACGACTCTCTTGGATACTGAAAATTGGGAAGTGGGATTTTTCCTTTGACAGGTGTTTAGATAAACACTTCTTGACCAAGATAATATTCAACTGCCAGGAAGGAAATTAAATTTTTAAGGGTTCATCTTTCTGAGAAACTGGCCCAATCATCATCACATATGAAATCCTCCATGCCTCAGGTGCCTTTCTGGGGCATGGTCCTCTTATGGAAACTCCACTTCCCGATGTTTCTACTTCGAAATGATTTTGAGCTGATCTTCTTTAAAACAAAGCTCTTTTACTAGATTCTCGAGATCTTTTCTTTAGGATTAACTTGGCGCAGGTACAATCGCAGGGAGCTGATGACACCGGGCCTATTTCACCGAGACAGTTGTATCATTTGGATACAAGGACGACGGCTGACTCTTCTTAAAGACGAAATATGGGTAAATGACACTATTCAAAGGATTGAGAAACTCTGAAAGAGTGAACTTAGAATGACAAAGATTGACTAACTACACTGACAGACACAATGATGCTTCTGACTTAGTTAACGTTTTGTTTGGTAAGTCAATCTTTTCAAAAAGTAGTTTCTTAATTAATAAACACTGGACTTCTTCCTTAAAATAGTAATGCCTCAAGGATTTGGTAACCATTTCTAGGATTGCTTGGTTTCAATGTCCCCAATTTCTAGGATGACACTTGAACTCGCTTGAACTTCTTTTTTATCTTCAGTCTTGATACCGGTTGTAGCCTTCTTATAATGATTCTCTTACCGTGATCAAGTCATCTCTTCAGGGTTTTTAACTTGGCGGACCGTGCTAGCCTTAACTTTTGCCTGAACCGCCTTTCTAGGTTTTCGATCCGGCAGCCTATCTCCTTAGCTTTTGCCTAAGCCGCCCTTTCGGGTTTTCAACTTAGTAGGGGAATGATCTTAAATTTTGCCTAGACCGCTTTTTCAGGTTTTCAGTCTAGCAGATCTTCAAACTCCGTTCTTTTTCTTTATTTTTTTCAGTTTTGGATCTTTGATTCTGAACATCTGAAGGACTTTATAAGTAGGATAGGGCTTTTCAAAGAATGGCTTAAGATTCAATAAAGATTTTGACCGAACCTATGAACAGGTTGCCTACGTATCCCAGGGTAGGAATTAGGTCATGCGTAGTTCAGGGCGAATGCCCCTAGTTTGAAGATAAATTATTTAAAGGTTAATTAATTTTTCTTTTTTTCTTTCTTTCTGGAATGATTGACTTCTCTTCTTTTGGAACTTGTCCCTTTTTTTTCTGGAACGATTGAATTTCTTTTTTCTTTTTAATCTACCAAACTTGGTTTAACTGAGCTGCCTACGTACCCCAGTTGTAGGGATCAGGTCTCGCGTAGTTCGGGCGGATGCCCCTAGTTTGATGGGTTTTCAAGAAAATTTCATTCAGGCTCAAAGGGTTTGCAAACCGGTATTTTTTTGACATTGGGTTATGATTCTGGGATTTGTTCGGCCAAAGGAGGCCTTCCAATGTTTAGGTTTGGAATTGATCTAGGTTGATGAGTTCTCTTTATTATTATTTCTTTTTTTTCGGAGTTTGACTGCATTTTCAGGTAAGAGATAATGGATCTTCTTCTTTCAAGATCCTAATATGTGCTTTCGACTTTCATAGAGCGAAACTTGTTCTTTGACATCCTCCATCTATGGATTTGTAACTCTTGATATTTGATGATCACTTTTCAATGCTTGCTCTTGAACTTCTTATCATGAATTTGTTGACTTATTGTTATGAATTTGAGAACCAAGGTCATTGATTGGAAATATGAAAGTTGTTTCCACTCTATGCCCCTTGTATAGCATATGTCTCTCACTTTCTTCATTCTCTTGAGCTTTCTATCTATGTCTTGCCCCTGGTATCGGTTGTAGCGTGTCTAGACAATCTTCTTATTCTTGAAATAAGTTTATCAATTCTTCACACTCTTCAGAGGGTAATGTACTTTTAATCGGCATTCACTGAATCAAAGTTTTAGTGCCAATATTTATCACTTCAGTTTTATCTTTAAGAGGCCAAGCTCGACGGTCCTCTTGTTTGCGCATATGCTACAAACTAAGGAGAGTTTCGTCGGCATTTCTTTCTTCATTCGAGACGGGAGTCTTATTTTTATTGTTATGAAAGTTAGAAGCAAACACACTATAATGTATGAAGAAGCAAGCTTTATTGAATGGAAAGAAATTATATCATTATTGGACTCATCCTGTCAAAATTTCAAGACCTAATAATTAATGCTCCTCCATAAAATTAATTTTTGAATAAAAAGGGAATTTCGTTTCCTAGGAATTAAAACCTGTTTTTTTAAAGAAAATTATGAAATCATATTAAACCTTTGTAAAATCTTTTAAAAAAATTTCACCAACCTTCTAATAGCCTAAACTACTGGTTTGTAGGAAAAAGATTCGAAATTTCATTAATTTAATATAATAAAGAATTACGACACGTAAAACGAAGAAGAGATTAGAAAACAAATAAAAAAAACTTTTTTCAAAAACACAATTTCATGAGAAATTCAATTTATTATTAAACATTAATTTTGGAGAGTCTCATCAATTTTTAAAACCTTTTGATATTTATTAAAAATAGCTGAAATTTAAAATAATTTAAAGCAGGATTAAAAAAATTAAAAAATATTTGAAACTTTTTGGGTGGTCTGGAAATCAAAAAAGTGGTTTGGAAACAAGATTTCACAAATTTTGGGCATAGTTTGATATACGTTTGGCTTCGTTAATCAACAATTAACCCCTTTTGGGGTTATTTTTTGAAAAATGGAATGAAAATTAAAATGGCCAAACCGTTATTGGAAATTAAGTTTCCAGTAGTATTTTATTTTATAGAAACCCATGTTTTCAAATACTTGCTTTGATAATCCGATTTAAATCCATATTGAATAAAAAACGAAAGAAAATCATTATTAAATGGAGGAAAATTATTTTTTTGTGAAATTTTGGATTTTGAAAACTTATAATCTATATTATAACATACTGGAATTTCAAGAAAAAATTCATTGATTTGATCTATCAAAAGTAAAACCTTAGCATGCTTTTCTACTTTTGATATTAGAAAGATAATGATCCTACCGTTGATCGCGCTCCTTGTCTCTAGGGTGCGTAGATCTGAGGTATATGCTTTGTCGCACCATTTTATATGATGAAGAAGACCCAAAGAATACCCCAAAGATCCTTGATGTGTGATTTGTTGAAGAAGAAAAGGAAATTGAAGAATCTCTTTTGTGAAGAACCTTTGAGAGAGATGAACACACTTTAAGAGAGATGTTTGTTTGTTTGTTTCTTTTTTTGGAGGAGGAGAGAGAAAAAGGACGAATTTGGATTTTTTTTTAATCCTTCCTATGATTGTTTGCTTTGATTTTTATACAAAAAAGCTGGGGTTAAGAGAGAAATAGCAGTTTCCAATGTGAGAGCTCCCTTTTTGGCTTGTTTCCAATTTTTCCCTCTTGCTTTCTTTCTTTCTTGTTTCCAAATTTGATTTGATTCCAATCTTAATTTCTTTTCAATCAAGACATGCTATTCTCATTCCACATTGCTTCTTTGGAAGAAAACATTTTTAAGCAATCATTCATCTTTTCCTTTTTCCTTTTTCCTTTTTTTTTATTCTTTTTATTTTTCTTTTAACAAATATGATGTCACCATTGTGACATCATCAAGGTTGGGTGCTCAACTCATGTGGGTCAGCCATGTGGGTGCCCACCATGGTGGTCGACCCATATGGGTGAACCCACATGAGCTCCATCTTTGCCGGCTTTAGCCCAATGGGCCATTTCACACGGGTTTCGGGTTTTTCAGTAAAAATTCAATAAAATCTTTCTAAATTCAACATTCTATATATGGACCCAACCGATTTGACATTTATGGTGCATCCCTCACACATAATCGAACAATCGTTTTTGGAAAATAACTTTTCGGACCAAAATGCCCCTATTTGACTGTTAGACATCAAAATGGGCAAAATATCCCTGTAGTGCAAACTGGGCAAAAATGAGGGAAACCCTGAAAATTCTAAAACTAACAGGTTTTTTTCACTTGCTTGGAAACTTGATTTTACATCTTCCGGAGGCCAAAGGAACCGCCTAGAGACCTTCAGAATCACGAACCAACTTCAAAACTCTCATAATGAGGTGAAATCTACCCTAAAATGCTTGGATGCCTAATCTAATGCTGAATACGGACTCAAGACTCATTGATACTACCGAATCTTTCGCTTTTTAAAGCGTAGCAAAATGGAGGTGTCTACACATACTCCTGATATCCAGCAAAGGTTGGACAGAATCCTATGCTTTACGGGGGAAATTAGACAAAATCACGACTCTGCAAGGGTTGGACAGAATCATATGCCTTGCAAGGATTGGATAAAATCACATGACTTGATAAGAGGTAGGACAGAACCCTAACCCCTATGATGATAAGACAGACTCCTGAAAGACTGACTCTTTAACACTAGAGGACTGACTCCTATGCTAGTGACTCTAAGATGGGTGCTAATGAGACAAGGCATGTCTCCTAAAATAAGAGGATAACTGGGGCCGACAAAGCCTATCTCCTGTCTCCTATGGGAGAAACAACTAACTCTAGTGAGACACTGAATGTCTCCTATGGAGGGCTCCAAGTATCCTTATCACTGCCCCTGCAATGATATATCATGATATGTATCTAAAAGGCTAAGCTAGCCTCTGACTAATGAGGGGAAAATACTCTAGCATGAGACGGAGCTAGTCTCCTAGGGGTGCAACTTTGTGAGACTTGAATAGTCTCCTATGGGTTGACTCACTGATGAGACAAAGCCTGTCTCCAAATGATTTGATCTTTCTACCGAGACATAGCTTGTCTCCTAAAAGCGGGCTCCAAATAACTCTTTCATTGCCCTTGCAATGAGAAAGGCTTTAATGTCAATAGGGGATACACATCTAAAAGACTGGGCAAGTCTTTTAAATAAAAGAAGGGAATGCTACTTGGACTTTGTAAGTCTCCTAATGATGGGCTTGGACTAACGCCTTCATCGCCCTTACAATGACAGAGAAGGATACACAAATAACAAAGGAAGTGATGGAAAGAGGCAAAACAAATCTCTGAAAAGACGAGGAAATGGATTCCCTCGAAAACAGAAACTAAATTTTAACAAGTCAATATTAACACAAAAATTCAATCATATCCCACTCAACAATCCTACAAATACATAATGTGAAACCTTTACCAAAATTTAAATATGCTTCGGCAGTGTTCTCTCAAAGAAAACACTACCAACATCACTTGCTTCAACACTTGAAGGTAGGGTACCCCTCTTCCATCATTATTCCTATTCAGATTCTACATTATTATTAGGGAAAATCATTAAAAAATGCAAAGTTTATGCGAAATTGTGAACAAAGGGTAATGATTTGAAATTTATAAAAAAGGTGTTGTCAGGTGAGAGAAGATGGCTTTTAGGACAAAAATACCCCTCCTACCTCTTTTTTCTCTCCACCTTTTTGCACCTATCCCTATGCACTTATTACCTTCTCACCTACCACCTTCTTCTTCCTTAAGACTTTTCTAACGTGGAAAACTCCATGGAAGGGTTTTGAAGGTTGCCATTTACAACAGGGTTTGGTAATCATGAGGGTTTATTCATGATAAACTTATCGAAGCAGTGTTACAAAATACAAAGAAAATGAATTTTGAGCTTAAAACTGAATTTTGTTGTTTTCCCTATTTTCAAGATAAATCCATTTTCTTTGCATTTTTTTATTCTAAAACATCAAAATCAAGCTTCAATTTATGGTTGCCTGCGTGACACTAAGATCACAATGTATATCCCTATTATCCTTCGAATTTTTACTCAATTTGAAAATAAAAATCTTTGGAATTATCCCTATTCTACTGGCTTCCGTCGGAAGTCCGAACAAAACTTCGGACTTCCGAATGGAAGCCAGTATACATAACCAAAATATTGGTTCCATTCGGAAGTCCGAAGGTTTGTTCGGACTTCCGAGTCGGACTTCCGAACAAACGTTCGGACTTCCGACGGAAGACAGTCAAACTTTGTAGTTCGATAATTGTCATATGTTAGTGCATCATTTTGGTATTTTTTCGTAATTTTAATACTTTGCTTCCATTCTTTCGTAATTTTTCATTTAAAACTTAGCACTTCAGCCACAAATCCGTAATGATTACTATTTTTTGCAAGTAATGATTACTATTTTTTGCAATTATGCTTTTGCTAGCCACCTTTGCACCCATATTACTTCTGCCAATCTTTGCATCAAAGGATGAGCCACAAGCCGAGAAGTTGCCTCGGCAAAGGTGGCTAGCAAATTCCCATACCAAAAAAGGGAAATGTTATCCACACTACTGTATTTTGATGAGGGCACTCCTCATTTAATTAAAAGTACGGTATGGCCCCCCATAGGATGATCCAAAGCGTCAATTAGATGGGCCACAGCCTAAATTGGTTGTGTCCCAAAAATCATTTCCATAGGTTGATCCTAACCCTCCGATCTATAAAGGGTGAGGACCAACCCTCTAACATTCTGATCAGAGGGTTAGGATAAACCTACGGAAATGCTTTTTGGGGCACAACCTATTTAGGCTGTGGCCCATCTAATGGACGGTTTGGATCATCCTATGGTGCGGGCCATACCGTACTTTTAATAAAGTGAGGAGTGTCCTCATCAAAATACGGTAGTGCGGATAACATTACCCAAAAACATCTTAAAAAATACGGCAAAAATCCGGGTGACACGCGGGTCGACTCGGCCCGTACGGGCCCGGCGTGGGAACCATATTTTCTACCCCGGAACCACTAGGGAACCAAATTTTATACCTCGGAACCACTAGGGAACCACATTTTATACCTTGGAACCACTACGGAACCACATTTTATACCCCAGAACCATTACGGAACTACATTTTATACCTCAGAACCACTATGGAACCACATTTTATACCTCAGAACCACTAGGGAACCACATTTTATACCCTCGAGCCACTACCGAACCACATTTTATGCCTCGGAACCACTAGGGAACCACATTTTCTACCCCGGAACCACTAGGGAAACACATTTTATACCTCGGAACCACTAAGGAACCACATTTTCTACTATGGAACCACTAGGGAACCACATTTTCTACTCCAGGACCACTAGGGAACCACATTTTCTACCCCGGAACCACATTTTATACCTCAAAACCACTAGGGAACCACATTTTATACCCCGAAACCAATAGGGAACCATATTTTCTACTTCGGAACCACTAGGGAACCACATTTTATACCCCGGAACCACTAAGGAACCACATTTTCTACCTCGGAACCACTAGGGAACCACATTTTATACCCCAGAACTACTGGGGAACCACATTTTCTACCCCGGAACCACTACGGAACCACATTTTATATCTCGGAACCACTAGGGAACCACATTTTATACCCCGGAACCATTAAGGAACCACATTTTATACCCCGGAACCATTAGGAGGGGGTATATTTGTCCTAAAAGCCATCTTCTCTCACCTGACAACACCTTTTTTTATAATTTTCAAATCACTACCCTTTATTCACAATTTAAACAAAACTTTGAATTTTTTTTAAAATTTGCCCTTATTATTATTTTATTTTATTTATAAAAAAAAAAACTATTCCTAACACATTGACTCTTACTAGCAAGACTTCTATGAAGAGTTACTATATATTCACAAGATTCCATAGATAAAAAAAACTAATCAAACGAAGAAAGCAAACCATTTTTCAACGAAGATAAAAGCTAAAACACTCAAAGTTCTAAACTAGAAACAAATTTGTGCAGTCCCATAACTTAATAGTAATAATGCTATTTATCCCATAATATATCATTATAACAACAGGTCAAAATGTTATTAGAGTTACATATTTGGAACTACCAACAGTGATTCTCTAAAGGAACAAAAATAATAGAGTAATGCCACTACCAAAATATAACAAGATAAAAACCAAGGTAAGAGTTAGGACTAAACTGAACAAAACTATTACTAACCCCCTATAAAGAATAAAAAGAATGAAAAAACAAACTGGGCAAAACAACTCCCATTCACGGCCATACAAGTACCAATTGGCCAAAACGTTCCACTTGCATTTCAAGAGTACAGGTAATATGTGGCAATACATACAGGCATACGAAAACAATGTTTTAAATGGATGCAAGCATATAACTACCCGCTCAAAATAGAGACAGATGACAATTTAGTCATGTAAAATTTGGGGTAGATTATCTTTGGATGCCAAAAAAAAATGCAAATCCATTAACTGAACATTGTATTTCATTATCAAACACATTTATAACAACTCCAAAAATCTCAGGCAACTGATATTACTATACTCTGAACAATTAATGCATAAAAAAAACCATCATTTGTAAACTGAAGCATTAATGCAACCATGTCTATCTCATAACTACTACAGACCTATATAAATCCATATTATAAAGCAATCATAAGATTTGAACTATGGACATATGAATAAAATCAAACATCTCAATCCCACATATTATCAATCTTATTTCAATCTGCCAATTAAGTAGAGAAATAGACAAAGACAAAAGAAAATGATATCAAAAGCCTTGGACGATGGGGTAATGGAGAGATGAAGGGGGTTTCAATGTGGCGGCTAAAACAAGGCCATAAGGGCTGCCGTTATCAAGGAGATGGCTAAAATTGAGCAGAATAAGGTGGCTGATGCAATGCAATCATTCAAACCAAGTGGAAATACTATTATTTTAAGACACTCATAATCAAGGGAGTTTAGGCCAATTTAGTGAACAGATTTGTATACAAATATGATGTATTTGCCTTATTCTATCACTTACATTATTCACTAATAGTGCGAAAGTAGTTATGGATACGTTAGAGGTAATCAACCCAAACAGAGATTAAGATCTAACACTGCCACTACATCCTCTGATCACATGAGCTAAGAAAACAAAATTTATCAAGGAATCAGAACCGAAAACACAAACATCACCCCACCTTTTCTCCTCCGGATGGGATAATGAGAACCTAAATTTCAGATTTTATAATAGCCAAACACCAGAGAATCCACACCATTTGCAATGCAAATTAAACACAAATTGAAAGGAAATTGGAATGTAAGGATCTAATAGAGTAAAAATATAAAAATTACCTCCTTCTCTGCTTGATTTTTCTCACCAATTTTGAAGGGTTGAAGCCGCGGATTGATTGAAGCTCAGACAAAATCACCGAAGGTGAAGAACATAGATTCCTTCTCTGATAACTTCAATTAAAGAAGAAAAATCTCCAGATCTGCTTAGGGAAGCAGAGGATGGCCGGGATCCGGAAAGCTTGCCGGAAAAGAGATCTGATTCTCTTCTCCTCTACTCTCTACTCCCTCTACTGCTCTCTACTACTCTCAATTTCTCAGATCTGTGACAAAGAACAAGATAAAGAGTTCAAAATCTAGGGTTTCAATGGGATTTTGAATTGGAATTTGGAGGTAGAGGAGATCGGATCCGAGCCGTGGTAGCGTAGGTCGCTGGATCTAGAGAAAACGGAGGCCGGAGCTCCGGCGAGCTCCGATGATATGGCCGGAGAAAATGAGCCAAGGAAAATGGGTTAGGCTTTTTCTACGGAAGTTCTCTCTTCCTTTCTCGCTCAAGCTTTGCTAGGGTTGTTAGATAAAAAATGTGAACCCCCCTCTCTCAAATGACACCCTTGATGGCTTTTATATGTGAAGGATGTGCTGATTTCAGCACCCCCACGCTTTGGTAGCTACACACCCACAGCTATCTTGTTCATTCTTAGTCAATGTATGAGCTATTATTGGCGTGGGTACACCCTTGCCTCAATAAATCACTCCCCTTTTATGATAAATGCAGGTCCCACTCTTCCTTGGACAACCCCTATTACACTAATTCACTTCCATACGATTCTAATAAAGCAACTAATATATTTTCCCCTTTCTTTGATTGGGCCACCCATCTTGGATAATCTATCACCCTTCTACTCCTTTTGAACAAGTAATACTCCTTCCCCATGACAACTTCAATTTAGATAAATCTCCACCCTTCAACACAAATAAAGCAGCGATAATCCCACAAAATTGGTTTGACTTAACTACCCCCCCCCCCCTATTTGGACCTGACCTACCTTATAGGAAAAAAATGAGACATTAATTACTAGTTTAACAAGGTTTTAATCAAATGAGGCTAAATGGGGTCCGGTCAAAATGGGGTGTCTACAGTGGCTTTGTGAAAAAGTTTGAATCCTCAAGCCACCAGACAATTACCAAGCTACTTTAAGAAAACTCTCCTGGTGGACTCGTTTAATTGAACCCAGAAGTGTTGTTGAGTGGGATGCTTGGTTGCAATTAGGGGTGCAAGTTTGGCCCTGTCCGCCCTGAGCCCGTACACGGTCTGGGCTGGATTTTCCAACGCTGAGGGCGGGTCAGGGTTCATTTTTTAGGCCCTGACTCAAAGTAGGGTCAGGTTCAGGGTTGATACCTCGGTCAGCCCGACCCGGCTCGACCCTAAGTTTTCTATTATAGAATTGAACCATCTGTGCATGTTTCTTTTGCTAATGGTTTCTATTATCTTGGATTGATGTTTCTTTAGATTATTATTATTAATTGTCTCTGTTTCCCGTCATGTTGTGGAATTCATATTGTCTTATTTTGTTCCCTTTCTCTGTTTATTGATCATTTTGTTCAATATGATATGTGGTTGCTTTATTTTTGGCACTCTTAACAGGTATTTGCACTAGGGTCAATCAGGGCCAATTAGGGTGGGCTAGGGCCGCCCTGAGTCTTGTAGGGCGGGCAATGGGTTGAGGTTTTCCGGCCTTGACTCAAGGTTAGGGCGGGTCAAGGTCGAGATAATGGGATCCAGGGTTGGGCTAGGGTTTTGAAAAACCCGACCCTGTTGTAGCCCTAGTTGTAATCCATTGATGAGAGTCAGATTAGTTGGACAGGCAACCGCTATGGAGAAGTTACCTTTAGTACCCATAAGCACCAATATGTTCATTTTCTGGCTTTAAACAGAACTTCTTTCTACATCACCAGTCGTGTTCTTCGACAGATTACATGTCTTCAATGTCCGCCCAAAGACACACCACTTTTCCCTTGTGAGATTCTTAAACCAAGTATTGTCAATCCCACAGCAGCTGCATGGGAAAAGAGAACCATCAAAAATAGGATAAGTTTCGTATCGGAGGTCCGTCGAGAGTTAACATCAAACCCCCAATCAAAATCTATTGACGAATCAAAAGAAAGGGATCCAAAGAAGGCAAGAATTGAGGAAGAACCCGGAAAGTCTTCTTGAAGTGGAAAATTTAATCATCATGTCATTTTGATCCTAGTAGTTTTTGTCTTGTTAGTTGTTATCCTTTATTGGTTGTAATGGATATTTTAATATCATCAATGAAATGTATTCATGTTTCCCTTATTTCTATTTGTGCCGAATACCTTATTTTCATTTATCAATCATTTAGCCTAGTGTTTATACTTCCATCTCAGGATTCTACGGGCGATTAGTCATTGCTCCAAAGAGAACCATTATTTCAAAACCAACATGGACCCGTCAGTCTTCTGATTCCAGGCTGAGTAGACAATCCTTGTCACCCATTTCATTTACTTCTCTAGTGTTACCTTTGTCTCATTTTCAGGAAACACTTTCACCCATTCAACCGACCCCGGTCTCGATGGCTGACTCAGTAGATCATATGGTAGCCATACAAGAGATGTTAAGAAACCTTACTCGTGATATAGCGAGCATGAAGGAAGAAATGATCCATATGAAGAGTCAGATTAATGACAAGGCTTTCACTTCCAGAGGGCCAATACCTCAACATCCTCCTCGAGTTGCATCTCCAGATCTGAATAGGCCAACTGTTTCACCATTGGAAATTGATCTAGATGATGAACAATATGCTGAAGAGTATTGTGCGCCTAAGGTCAACAGAGAGAAAGAGATGTATGAAGAATTAGAAAAGGAAATGTATGAGAAATTTGGAAAATTAGCCCAGGAGATGGAACATATGAAGGTCCAGGGACCTAAAAAATTTGATGTCTCTGAGTTGATGATGTCCTATGCAGTTGCCTTACAACCTAATTTCAAAGTTCTTGAATATGACAAATATGATGGGATCGAATATCCTCGGAACCATATGAGGTGGTTTACCATTCTTTCACAACAGTATAGCCTAAGGCGTGAGCAGATGGCCCAATTGTTCCCTATATCTCTAGTAGGAATAGCAAAGAAGTGGTTCTTAAGGCTGAAACCAGAAGAGGTTAGGACCATGGAAGATATCTCTGACAAGCTTATAGAGCAATTTTCAATGGAGGAAGGGATAGAGGTCACGAAGAGAGACTTAAAAACAGTTGAAGCAAGGTCCGTAGGAGACCTTTACTGCCTATATTCGTAGATGGAAGAGAAAATCTGCGCAATTGAGCCAAAAGCTTTCAGAGGAAGAGCAGATTAAGTTGGTGATCAAGAGTCTGTCCACGCAGTATTTTTACTTCATGGCCTCGCAGCATTATCCTAATTTTAACCATTTGATTCAGACAGGAACGAAAACCGAGGATGCAATAGCTAAAGGTTTGAGGGCTAGGCCATCACCATCTGATATCAGAGAAGGAAAGAGACCAATGGTCATGTAGAAAGAGGTGAACAATGTGAATTATGTTAGACCAGTGGTAATGGCCGTAACTGAAGTATTGAAACCAGCAGAGAAGAAGGCACCCAGGCACTTTGATCCACTCCCCTACCCTTTGCCTATTATTCTGAAAAGATAAATCAAGGATAAGAAGATAAAGCTTCAAGATATCAGACCTGTACCCGATCCACTACCCAAGTATTGGAGATTAGACCAATACTGCGAATATCACAGAAATTCGGGTTACTTGACAGAGGGGTGCTTAGCTTTAAAGCATGCTATCCAGAACATGATAGAAAAGGGAGATTTGGCCGTTGAACAACCAAATATCACTCAGAACCCTCTCCCAAATCATCATGTTGTCCCTCCACCTGCCACCAATGCTATCTTTGTTGATGAGCCTCTTCTTGACCCTTTGATCCTCATTTGTGCCATAACATCTGATAAACCCTATGTACTAAGGTTAGATGATGAGGAGATCAAAGAGTTGAAAAAGGAGAAGCCTTATGTCCTTTTTGCGGTTGATGGTGACTTTGCTGGGTCTTCCTCTCGACCCTATGCACTCTGTTGTGAAGATGTTGAGCGAGAGAAGAAGGTCCCTTACATTCTAAGAATTGATGAGTATGAGATGAACAAAGTACCATATGTTCTAAAAATAGAGGATGATGACTTGTTGTTCCTCGATGACCAGTGTGATGAACTTCGACACGTCACAAGGGGTGGTCGTGTATTCAAACCTCCAGAGTTGAGTGCAAAGAATCCAGCAGAGGTAGTAAGGGCTGCAGAAAATCAGAGGCAGAATAGGCCTATTACAAAGGAGGAAGATGTAGACACCCCCATTTTGCTAGGCTTTAGTAACCGAAGAGTCTCGGCAGGTTTCCCAGAGCCAGAGTTGAGTCGGTGGCCAGTGCCGCTTTAGGATAGCTTCCCTATCGTTTTGAGTATTGCACCACTATCCTTTGTTGCCTAGGTGTCTCGGGGCATTTCAAAAGTCTTTGTTAGATGTCATCGAGTATTCCAAGTTGTTTTACTCACTTTCTATTTTTAGAATTTTTTAAGGTTTTTCACCGTTAGTTTTCTAGCTTAGGGGTACTTTGGTCACATTTGCTTCCACCCATTGGAATCCGAATGATTAAAGGGGGCCACTATGAATTTGGCTGTGTGGGGAGAGCTCCTTTTGAGTGACTATACATTAGGATAGACTATCATCTTTGTGCCCATATCAATTTTGGATGTGTCATTATCAAATCATGAATACCCTTTTACTATGAGAATTCAGCCAAAATTGGGGAAGCATACGAGTGGGCCTCGAATGTGGGCAGCCATATGTATAGATTACTCATTAATGAATCTGCACCCACCAAGATCAATGGTTTGGATCATCCAATAGGAATGATTTTGGCGGCCCAACTTATTGCGTTGTGGCTCAACAAATGGGCAGTTTGGATCATCCTATGGCAATAATTTGTTGAGGTGCAACCCAATACACATGGTGGCCTCACCAAATGAAAGGTTTAGATCACTATATGGTGCTAACTTTTGGACACTCTACTTGCATTAGAGCCCGCATCAAATGAATAGTATCCTATTTGGAAGTGTAAAATCGTCCATGCGCAAAAAAATTATCTCCACAAGCACCTTATCAAGCCAGCAATGCATTGATGGGCTTCAACTGAAGGGTTAGTAATTGTTTCTCTAAACTAAAAGCAATGCACTCTGTATTTTAATTCTTATTTGGGTTTCATAATGGAATTTAATTTTTTTTTTCTATGACCAACTTCTGTAAGCAAATTCAATTGTGGTTTGTTACCATGTCTGTAATTTTAGTATCAAAATTAATGCATTACAATTTTGCTAACTTTCATGATTAATGTTGAATGGTTCTTTTTTTTTTTTTTGATCAGTTCTTACATTGTGCGATAAAAAAAGAGTGACTAGAAGTGCAACGTGGGCCTATTTGTTCATTGATCCAAACCATTTGTCTATTATCCCTTGCTATGGATGTTCTCTTGACATTTGTAAATTGACTGGATTTTTGGATTCTCTTTTACCAGTTTTTTGGGTTTCCTATTCTCTTTTTAGGGGTTTTACTTAGTATCTGATCTTATTCTAAACATTAACTTTAGTGATCCCTTTGGATCTTGGGCATTCAAATCAAAGAAAATCTCTATTCTAACGACATGGGTTAGAAGTACCTTTCACCATGACCGCCGCTTTGAAGCTTGAAATCCGACGAAGCCTTTGTACTTTTCCGAGCACGATGATGACTCGAAAACGCCCCTTGATCTTCTCCTCCTCATCCCCATCACTAGGCTTATGGGAAACCTCTCCTTTGATATGTTTTCTCAAGAAAGAGAAGGAACACTTAATGGTGAGAGGAGGAGGGACCAAGAGTCTAGATTTATAGGCTATGAAGCTCCATAATACTTCTAAAAGCAGCAAATTCGTTTGGCTTCTTTGGGCCAATATTAGCAAAACTTTTAGTGCATATTTTTAGCCCAAAAACATTCCCAAACTTAGGTTATTAGTTTCCAAGGCTATGAGTTGCCTTAATGCAAGGTCATATACAAGGTTTAGCAAGTTTCCAATATAGAAACTTGTAACAGTCTCCCACTTGGCCTGCATAAGCTTTAAACTCTTTGTCACCCAAATGATATTAAACAATCACCATAACTTTCTTTACATTCCGTTCAATAAGCATACTAACAACGGATCATGTAATCATTGGACTATCACTTTATCCAATGACCTCCCCATGGTCACAAAGCTAGCAAACTCACCAACATGAATGAACTATGGTCCACTTTGTGTCATTACTGACATTCTGCTTCTTCAAATCATCCATTCAATGTGCACAAACAAATAATGGAGCAGCAAACAACTTTATTTATCAGGATCAAAACTCAAAAGTGATTACATTACAATGTGTATAACCTTTATGCAGGCTCCCACTAATCAATGTAATCGGCCTTACCCACCAACTTTATGCGTGCTTTATAGTCATTGATGTCCTCAAATGGTAAGCCTTTCGTTATCGGATCTACTAATATAAGTGCGGTACTTATGTACTCAATAGACATTAACTGATCCGGAATTATCTTCCTCACGACAATATGTCAACACATTGACTCCTTAATTTATTTGTCGTTCTTGGAAAAGTAAAACCACCACAGAATTATAACAACACATTCTTAGTAATTTGTTAATCATCAACAAGGTAACACCCAGAGTCAAAATTCCACAACTTTAAAGCCTTGTAATACACCATGAATTCCAAACCCAAGGTGGAAGCAACCAATGGTGTATATCTTACGTTCTTCGAAGATTCAATAATTTCTGCCAAAATATCCTTAAGCAGAACTTTAGGTGTCCGACAATTACAAAGTCAGAATCAGATCAACCAATTTCCTGAAGGTCATCTGATCTACTGTATGTGAGCCTTCAGTCCATTACAGACAACACATAACCTTCTTGACACCTTCATAGTGATCCATTCATAGGATCATATCCATACCCTCTAACCTGGCCCACCACATAGGTTATGCAGAAACATGTTCAAACTCAATCATTTATGAGATTCCCAATTGCGAAACTATATGGGATTCTCTTTGTCTGCTCCTGTTCGATCCTAGAACCTACAAGTTAATTGAATATATCATCACTAACCACAAGAGGAACCACTAGTGGGGAACTTATCCATGCTGATAATTTAAGGACCTTCTGACTATAGGATTTCTGAGATAATCTCAGTAATCCTTGAGCCCTAACTAGGTGAACATGGACTAAAATGTTCTACTTAGATTCTTTATACCTAGTTTCCTTTCAAGACATAGTCAACATGGCACTAGAGTAATTCATCACCTTTGGGCAGAAGAATTACTCAGTCATAGAGCCTGCGCTTCCTTAGTCTCAATGCAACATGGACAAGATGATACTACTAGAGAGTAGTACACCATCAACCCACAAATACCAAAAAGATGGTATTACTCACACTGTCCCTAAGATATATTCATTTATCCATGACATCTTTATTGAACCCAAATCATATTATTAATATGTGAAAACTTTCAGTACCGCTGCCGAGACACCTCGTGCAACTCCAGAACAAAATGAGTCACAAAAACCATGACTATACATAAAGAGCCTTTCTTTGAAACTAGAGAGAAAATCTTTTTATATTGTATCCCTCCCCTCTGAGTGTAGCCTTTTGCAATCAGTCTTTATGCATCTCAATGTCATCCTTGGAGTCAAACATCAGTCTTAAAAAATCCATTTATAGCCAACTGGCTTGACTCCATTTGGCAACTCGCTGAGTTTCCAAATTTGGTTCCTTTATATTGAGAGCAGCTCGTCCTTCATAGCGTCAAGCTACTGAGCCAACTGATTACCCATTATGGCTGGATGGGAAGAGGTCGGATCGAGGCACTCCCACTAAGGTTGTCATTATTCCAACCCCGGAATATCTAATCTCTAAGATATAGGTACTATATCTAGGACAAGAAAACCAAAAACCATTAAAGTTATTATGATAACCACTTAAATAGCAACAACTTATCTTAGGGTCCAACTTTCCTAGTTTGGAGATTATAGGCTTTAGTCTCAGCCAATAAATCCTCGTAAGTGCAAATACCTTAACATCGGTTTCCTATTGACACATAATTCATAAGGGATTTCAAGTGTAAATTCCATGACTTCAAGGTATGCTCATAAAGACTTCTTTGGTCAACTCACTTTAGGGTTATCCAATCTTATCTTAAGGGTACTCACAAGTGTATTAAACGACCATCTGAAAAGTTCATTGGCTACATTCATAACCTCCTTTGCATTCCGAGTCAGAACAAGTATCTCAGATTGCAGACAAAAATGAAGTTCTTGGACTAATACTATTAATGCACTCCCACTATTCACAAATTTTCTTCATATGTGAATTCAATGGGCTTGTCTTTTAGTAATGTGTAGTCTATCCATGTAGCTTGGAACTTTTTCAATCTGTTATATTACTTACTAAAGTTTTCTTCAACCAATGTCCGACAATCAGGTAACCTAAATAGACACATTTTAGAGTTCAATGTCATGGACCCAAATTTCCTAATAAGCTCACTACTTTTAACACCTATTATTCCATGATTTTTTAGATCTTTACAAGATCACTCAAAATATCCTTATGTGATCTTGTCGAGACACCCGTCATGCTATCGTGGCCCTTCTATTGGGCCGAACCATGACACACAGTGGGTTCTCGCCACGAGACAAGTGAAAATGAACAACCTAGCACTAGGAATTCCATCACCTTTGGGCAAAATAGAATTCCAAGCCCGATTATTCATTTTCAACATCCTCATACCACTCAAACAACCCGGACAAGCATTCCTGATTGGGTTAAACCTTTTCATGCTTGGGTGGTAGCATGTTGAACATGACCTCATAAAATAGATTGTAATATACACCCACACAATAATTTAAGGAGATTACATCATTAAAGTTGGCCATAGAAGAGAAGATCCATCAAAGTATTTATCTTACAACATCTCAATCACATGCTTAAGGGCCACAATTCTGAAATTTTGCAATCACATACACAAAATTACATAAGAGCAATGACTTTCCGTTGGGCCGATGAAAGCCCTTACGTAATTTTTCAAGATTACAAACTCTCACATATGTAAGCCTCTCAATATGTGCCTCACAACCAATAGGGATCCTTTGGAAACTTTGTTGCCTGAATCCAAAGAATCATGTACTTATAGGCACAAGAAAAAAAACTTTTATGTGAATAATGAGCATGCAAAAACCATAGTTGGATGCACAAGGAAAACTAAATAGATACAAGTGCAATAATGATGATTAATTATCTACGACCAACCAATAACGCAACTCACAAGATTTCAATCCATTAGTGTGTGTTCACAGATAGGCTCTTAATTTGTGCTTCAAAATTATTAGGAATCATTTGGAAACTTTGTTGCATGAATCCAAAGGTCATTCACTAAGCATGCACAATTATTTCAAAGTAATCATATTAAATCCAAACACAAGACACGTAAAAGTATAGTTGGTTATTAAAAGGAGCCTGAAAGCATATCTTCATATTAGATTCATATCCAATAATAAAAATAAGATGTACCCAATTAATAGTATGCCTTAAAACCTTAAGATCGAGGAATCAAAAGGGTTAAAAGATCAAGTAGGGCATATAAAACATCCACAATATGTGTTTGGATGCATAAAAATAAACTAGACATGCATATCACAAAAAGACATTTTGTGCAACTAATGCATCTAAGTAAGACCAAACAAGTATTAGTTGTGAGAAAATGAAAACTGGAACTTTAAGGTGTCCAAAAACTACTCACAAAGGAAGGCATACAAGTAGTTTAACACATGAGCTATACGATCCGATCCTCATATGGCTTCAAAACATAATATACCAATGGATCCGGAACGTCGGAAAACCTTAGGAAACGGTCCTATCTTGTAAAAGTTTTTCCAAAAATAGGTCCAAAAGGCTTGTTGTGAGAAATCCAAATATGCCCTAAAGTTTTGATTTCATAGAAAACTGAAGGTGATGCCCCTGAAAGTTTTACCCAAGTTAGAGGGGACCTAGTGGGTACCAGAACCTATCTCAGTTCGCCATGAACCGGCCGGAAAATGGTCGAATCGGTTTAGGCCCAAAATCGGTTCTGTGTATTTTTTATTTTATTTTAAAATACACAAACTTGACGTATTCAGTGTGACGCGCGTGTCACAGTGACGCACGCGGCGTCGCCGCACCACAGACTTTCTTTTATTAGTAATAATAAACTCATCCCCATTTACTTGCCTGAACCACCCTTTGTTATGTAAAATGACCCCTTGTAATGTTAATAGAGAACTATAAATACACTAGAGGGGCTGCCCCAAGTAAGATAGTGGGGTGAAAATAATAAATCTTTATCTTGCCCTTTTGGCAAGCTTTGTCTTGTTCCTTTAATTCAACTGACATGCTTTTATCATATGCAAAACTGCATGCAAAATAGCTTTTGGAGAAGGTGGCTAGCATATCCCTTATTAGTATTAAAGTTTCAGTCGTGTTCTCCACGAGACTTCCTTAAACAAGTAGCTTTCAATAAAATTATTGAATATGCCATTAATATTTGGAAGCACATATCACACAATCTGACTGTCAATTTTTAATGATACGGTAGGGGAATGTTGCTTGGTCGGAGGGGAACACAACCTTACAGGCCACTTGCCGGAAAATTTTGCTTGTCGTCGGACGTAATCACATTTCCAGCGAGGTGTAAAATAAGATATTTCATCCAAAATTCCAAGTTTTCTTTTGATTCGAATGCCGGCAACCCTGCTTTGATACCAAATGTTATTCTAAACATTAACTTTAGTGATCCCTTTGGATCTTGGGCATTCAAATCAAAGAAAAACTCTATTATAACGCGATGGGTTAGAAGTACCTTTCACCGTGACCGCTGCTTTGAAGCTTGAAATTCGATGAAGCCTTTGTACTTTTCCGAGCACGATGATGACTTGGAAACGCCCCTTGATCTTCTCCTCCTCATCCTCATCACTAGGCTTATGGGAAACCTCTCCTTTGATGTGTTTTCTCAAGAAAGAGAAGGAACACTTAATGGTGAGAGGAGGAGGGACCAAGAGTCAAGATTTATAGGCTATGAAGCTCCCATAATACTTCTAAAAACAGCAAATTCGTTTGGCTTCTTTGGGCCAATATTAGCAAGACTTTTAGTGCATATTTTTAGCCCAAAAACATTCCCAAACTTAGGTGATTAGTTTCCAAAGCTATGAGTTGCCTTAAGGCAAGGCCATATACAAGGTTTAACAAGTTTCCAATATAGAAACTTCTAACATCTAATTCGTTCATTTAGATTCAGCTTATGAATTATGATTATTGAGGGATTAAGCCTCTTGCTCAATTCGTCAAGGCTTTGTTCTTTGACCTTAACGTCAGAGGTTAAATCCCAGCTTACCCATCCAAAAATAAAAAATAAAAAAACTTCTGCATTTGTGGATCTACAAAGGTTGTCTTCTCTTTTATGGTTACAGTTTCTCTCATTCTCTCTGCACATGAAAACATGAAAACTGGTTCTTTCTTCATGTCTTTTACCATGTTATTTGTCTCTTCGTTGTTTAGTTGAAAATTTGATTCTTTGTCCGATTTTAACCCATGATCGTCAGGTTCCAAAGCGAGACAGATCACATCTTCTACACATTTGTTCTTGACAAATCTGGATTCTGGATCATTTCTTCCATTCAAAAGTTGTCTTGCTTGCAAGTGACTGCATCTTATCTTAGCTTTTAGTGATCTTTATTAATCTTTTTCACATATAGAACAGTAATTTAATGAAGGGATAGTAATGTCGTGTAATAGCTGAGAAATCTCACCAAGGAGGAATCGTCCATCTTCTTAATCGCAAAGTATAGGCATCTTAAAATCAATGTTTTATGCTCCATTTCATTGGTTCTTATATGCAATGGATATGTTTTTAACCAAGAAATGGCTACACAATAATAATAATTCTTAAAGCATCTGTAATCATAAAGAACGAACCTACAAAAATCCTTTCATTATTTGATGCTTATATCAGTTCTCATCGACTAGTTCTAAACAATTATTCAGCCATGTCAACCCTTTATCAATAGTTTGGAATAACCTTAAACAGATGTTCAGATCACAACTGTTCTCTCTGTATCATGACTGGAATGCTATTTTTATGATGTAATCTTTTTTATCTTGGTTGAGCCTGGTGTCAAATTGGCTATGACCACTATGAATCAATCAAATTGTGGAATTAATTCTTTTGCTGACCCTGGAAAGACCACCAAATGTTGAATACTTCAAGCTTCTCTTTTTTCATGTAAAATATATTTCCTCTCACTCAAGCTTTATGTACACAATTGGCATGTTCAAAATTGACAATGCTATCTTCTGCCCTATTTGTTTCTTTTCGATTATGTAACCCATTTTTTCTTTCTTTAAATCCATGTTTCTTTACTAATTTGGTAAGTTGCGATCAGGGACGAAGCCAGGAATTTGCTCTAGAGGGGGCAAAGGATGGTGGTTTTATAACAATTACTAAATTAATATAAAGTAAAAAAAATCAAAAGTTGACATAAATTTCAAATCAAAGTGCTTTTAATTTATAAAAAAAATATCAAAAGTTGACATAAACTTTAAATCAAATTGCTTTTAATTTAAAAAAAATTCATTCACATTTATTTCTCGACCTCAGTTTGGATCAACCTATGATGTGGTCCGTACAGTTCTTTGTCGGCCCGTGCATCGCACGGGGTTTTTTACTAGTGTGTGTGTGTGTGTGAGAGAGAGAGGAAAATGATTGTGAGCTTGAAGCTCATATAGCTTATATGAGCTTGAGGGCCCAAACACATAGGTCTCACATTTTTTTGTGGTGATCCAAACCATTCATTTGCAAGGCCCCATCATAGATACGGTGTGTACCAAAAATCAGCTTCATTGGATCATCCTAACCCCTCCAAAAGTGGAGGGCAAAAATGGGCAGATTTGTGGCAAACAATGTCTGTCCATTTTTGCCCTCCACTTTTGGATGGGTTAGGATGATCCTATGGAGCTGATTTTTTGTACACACCCTATCTATGTAAGGGCCTCTCAAATGAATGCTTTGGATCATCCTAACAATGTTGGCCCACATGTGTTTGGGCCCTCAAGCTCATATAAGCTATATGAGCTTCAACCTCACAATCATTTTCCCGTCATTAAGTGTAACCAAATTTACGTTTTCAATTGATTTTAAACGGTTACACTCAATGACGTGGAACCAATCAAGGGCCCTTTTTTAGCTCTTTATGCAAGGGCTCCCTTGCATCTATCATTCCTTATATATATATATATATATATATATATATATATATATATATATATATATATATATATATATATATATATAGAGGAAAGTGTCTCTAGTCTCTCCCCTAGATAAGCTTATCTACTCCTCCCTTTAAAAAAACACAGTGGGCCCACGCTGTTTGAACGATCCAAAGCATTCATTGGATAGGTCCTAACATAGATAGGGTGTGCCCAAAAAGTCAGCACCAAAGGGTCATCCTAGAACTTCGTTTTGTGGTGCCTTGTGGTACCCAGAATGGACACATATAAACGTCCACGTTTATAAACGTCCACGTTTATATGCGTCCATTTTGGACACGGTGTGCCCCACAAAACGAAGTTCTAGGATGACCCTTTGGTGCTAATTTTTTGGGCACCCCCTATCTATGTTAGGACCTATCAAATGAATGCTTTGGATCATCCAAACAGCGTGGGCCCACTGTGTTTTTTTAAAGGGAGGAGTAGATAAGCTTATCTAGGGGAGAGACTAGAGACACTTTCCTCATATATATATATATATATATATGAGAGAACGGTTCCTACACATATGTGTAGAGAGTTCTCTACACACTAGCTTAAAATAGAGTGGGGCCCCACATTGTTTGGGTGATCCAAGCCATCCATTTTAAAGGCCCTCACATAGATAGGGTGTCTACAAAAAATCAGATCCATAGGATCATCCCAACCCTACGATTTGTGGAGGTAAAATGGATGTCTTTAAACCTTCACAAATTAGTCCATTTTTTGCCTCCACAGTTCGAATGGTTAGGATGATCCTATGGATCTGATTTTTTATGGACACCCTATCTATGAGAGGGCCTTAAAAATGAATGGTTTGGATCACCCAAATAATGTGGCCCCCACTGTATTTAAGCTAGTGTGTAGATAACTTATCTACACATATGTGTAGGAACCGTTTTCTCTCTCTCTCTCTCTCTCTCTCTGTATATATATATATATATTTAAAATACAGTGGGGGCCACATTATTTGGGTGATCCAAACCATTCATTTTTAAGGCCCTCTCATAGATAGGGTGTCCATAAAAAATGTGGAGGCAAAAAATGGACTAATTTGTGAAGGTTTAAGACATCCATTTTACCTCCACAAATCGTAGGGTTGGGATGATCCTATGGATCTGATTTTTTGTAGACACCCTATCTATGTGAGGGCCTTTAAAATGAATGGCTTGGATCACCCAAACAATGTGGGCCCCTATTGTATTTTAAGCTAGTATGTAGAGAACTCTCTACACATATGTGTAGGAACCGTTTTCTCATATATATATATATATATATATATATATATACAGAGGAAGAGGAAAAAGAGAATTTTAATCTCTCGATTTTTCTCCGGCATTCTCCCTCATGGGATTTTACTCTTAAGCCCTGAAAAATTTCTATTCATAAGGTTTTTGATTAACTTACCTAGCCCGCCCGCCCGCCCCCCCGCGGATATTTCCATCTCTGATTTATCGTCCCTTCGAGGCTCTCTTTTTAACGCATCTTACCCACTCTCTTTCTCCCACGTGCCCCCCATCATCTCCATCTTAGAAGAGAAAAGACCTGCCTTTACACATATCTATGTCAGAGATATTTAGGAGAGTTTTTTCCCCTGCTCTACGTAACTGAAGACGTGTCCCATCTCTTCCATCTTTCTGTCTCTTTCTCTTTCTCTTTCTTTGTTGAAGTTTTAATGGTGGATCCTTTTCTATCACAGATTCCCCAACCCGGCTTTTAATGGCGTCTCTTTGCCACTTCTTCGTCTCTCTCCACATCTCTCTTTCCTCTCACCACGTCTCACGCCCCTCTCCGTGCCTCTTTCCATGTTTTCCCTCTCTGTACCCAAAGCTCTCTCTCTCTCTCTCTCTGACCTTTGTTTTCTCTCCAGAATCCTTTCTCAAAATCCCTTAATTTTCATGTATATTTTGCTTTTAATCTATTTCTCTTCAAACTGCAGAGTTCTTTCAATTTAAAACAGGGGTTTCTTCTTCATCAATGGGTATGAATGTCAACCAAAACCTTAGCTCTTGAAAATAGGGGTTATCTATATTCTTTGGTTTTTAGAACAGGTAAGCAGAAGATGTTGATAAAAACACAGGCCTTTCAAGATTGTCCCAAGGTAATCTTTTACAATAAATTTGGTTGAATTCTTTTACATTTCATTATTGTCTTTTTTGTGGATTCAATTTATTTATAAATTTTTTTATTTTTTGCAACAGATTAATATGTACTTGAGAATAACAAATAGGGGGAAAATAGGTTTCACGATTTTGCATCTCATTTTCCTGTAAGTTTGAAGAGTTACCTTCTATTGCATATATTCTTTGAAATTCTCATGTACTTTTTTATTGTTTTTTTCTTGGGTTACTTTTAAGGTTTCAAGTTGAATATGAATGTCACCCATGGGAGAGCTGCCCAAGAATATTACGGTCTTTCTTCATTTCTTCCTCTTCCAAATAGATGCAATCTGTGCAGATGAACTTATGTTTTTTAATTAACTTTCACTTAAGATTCTTTGTACTAATTTATTCTCTTCCCATTGCAGCAAGGCCTTAGGTTGTTAATTATTAAGAGTTAGAAAAGCTAAGCTGGCCAAGAAAGTGTTGGGGCAGATGGGGAGAGCTCTAGGTTTATTATTGTCTTCTTTGTGTGATCAATTTTTGTTTATTTAGTTTCCTTTTTGCCTACAGATTAATGTGTTCTTGAGAATAACAAGTAAGAGGGAAGATGGGTGTCACGATTTTGCATCTCTGCTTCATTTGTTAATTGTTATCTTCTATGGTGTCTATTCTTTGAAATTCTCATGTATTTCTTCTGTTTTTTAAATTTATTTTTTGGATTCCAAGGTCAATATGATTGTTACTGCGTAATATTCTCCAATTAATTTGTAGCTATGGTTTTTTAAAAGTGGACGGTTTCTTTTCAAGTCCCTCTGATTAAGGTGGACTGCAATTATGCCTTCCTTGGATTTATTCCTAGAGTAGGTAATATGAGGAAAAGCTATTTTTTTTAAAAAGGTAATATGAGGAAAAACCATCAGCTAGGTTTTGGATTTTTTTAAGAGCCCTTATAAGTTAGTCAAGGCCTTCCATTTATCAGTAAGATGGCATCAATAGGAAGGAATTGATATTTACTATGCAAGTAATATCCATATCATACGGTTGCCAACCTGTGTGTAGTCCACAGTAGTTGGTTTCTTTACACAATACCATCGCCTTTGCTTCTCCAATTGGAAACCAATCCTCTGACCATGAAATATAGATATCTAGGGCCATTTAGTTTTTGTTTCTTTCCTTTGAATTATCTCTTGGTTTGCTGAATAGTTTTGACCTCTGGTCCCTTTTAGATAACTAGGGCCACTGATGAAATCTGATAATATCTAATTAGTTGATTATTGGTTGGCCTTACATTTGGTCAAAACTATTCCAAAATCTACCCCCAATCCTTGAAATCCCATTAAACAGAATTCTTCAATAGTTTATTTACAGATCTTGATGGACAGTTTAGATCACCAGATCTGAGTCCATCAAGATCTGAGGGGTACTGTAGAGTACTATAAGCTTTAGTTTTCCTTTTTAACAGTTTTAATACAATGTTTATTTATTTATTTTATATTTTTCTTGTTGCCCCATTCATCGCAGTAGATCCATAGTTCTCTAGGATTCTCTTCTTTCATATTTGAGGGGCTTATTACTTATAAATGCCCGAACAAATTTTTTTCAAACATCTGGTTGGCCAAAGATGAATGGGGAGTCGGATTTCCCTTTCCTGTAGATTTCCGAGGTATATATGCTTAGGTTCAACAGCACATCTCCAAAACACATACCGATGATTATATTTGCATTTCTAGAAATAAATAAATCCTACAACTACACGACTTAAAATAGTTTTGGCTATTATTTAGTCCTTTTACTACGATCAAGTTCTTTTTATCCATATATTTTTTTACACTAAACCTACATAGATAACGGATACCACTATTATGCTAATTTTCTCTTTAGGTAAGCAACAATTCAATAGTATCCATGGTCATATTTTCTGAACTTTAGATCCATATTTTTCTGTTAGCCCAACATATATTCCTTTGACAGATATCGATGGTTGTGTTGGGACATGCTTTCACATTTCTTTGAATATTACTTGTTACTTTATTTTTGCATAATCCTTTGCTGATTTCGGCATCTCTTTTATATGTTAGCTTTTTCTATTATTTAGACCTTTTATCTGCTATCAAGTTCTTTTTATCCATATATTTTTTACACCAAACCTACATAGATAACGAATACCACTATTATGCTAATTTTCTCTTTAGGTGAGCAACAATTCAACAGTATGGATGGTCATATTTTCTGAACTTTCAATCTATTTTTTCCTGTTCATCCAACATATATTCCTTTGACAGATATTGTAGGTCATCTTGGGACATGCTTTCACATTCCTTTGAAGATTACCTGTTACTTTATTTTTGCATAACCTTTACTGCTTTCGGCATCTCTTTTATATGCTAAAGATGTCCAATTTTCTTCTTATCTGTTGTTGGGTCAATGACTTTAATTCTGTCATCCAACAAGATATATATGGTTATTGATTTTGGCACTTTTGTTTTGTGAACACAAGAATGGCTGCATCTATCTAAATTCCTTATCTTACTGTAGCTTTTACAAATAAGCCAGGAGTTGGTAGAACTTTTGTCAAATCTAATTCCAGCATTTACAACAAAGGTATATGCATAGGGTATTGATGTACACACTAAGATATTTGATAATGACCTTCTCAGTTTGTTTTGCCAGTATTTTAGGTTTGCACTAACATATTAGCTTTTTTGCCCTTTTGGTACGTAAGCTGGGATCGGGAACCCCTGACCTCATGGTGTAAGACAGTCTTTACCAGCTGAGTTAGGAGGCTCAACCCCTGGTGTTGTGATTTCTCATGGAAGTACATACCAATTTTTTAAAAATATTGTTCAACATTAAAAGCATCACTCTTAGTTGATGACTCTCTTACTATTTTGGGGTTTTACTTCCGTTCTTAATTTTGGGTTTGTATAAATGCATTGTAGTGAGAACTTTGCATATGGCTTCCTTTGTAAATGTATTTGTCATTTTGTTGGAAGGCGAGGGTGATTGGATAAATGCATTGATGTGAGAACTTCTCATATAACTTCCTTCATTATGTATTTAATTAGCATTTTGTTGGAAGGCATGGGTGATTAGATGTGGAGCTTTTTTGCTTGATGGATTGCTATTGTTCATAACTATTTCTCAGATGGAACCCCAGGTTTATGATAACCTCAAATGGATCCCCTTTTTTCCATCTCTTCATTTCGGGTGATTTCTTTCTTACAACTTAGAGAGTTTGTTGAATTTTTAAAGCGGTTCAGAAAGTATTAGAAGTATTGCTCTTAATTGAACCCTCAAGTGGCACCGTACGTCCTGGAATACTCCTTCAATACCTCTTCTCCTACTTAGATCTATTTGTCTTATTTTCCACTATTTCTTTCTTATTGATCATTAATCTTTTTTTTCCTCTCATCCTAATTTATTTAGTCATGACATTGGTAGAATTTATTATTATTATTATTATTCGGAATTTTAAGAAGATTATAATTATGATATATTTTTTATACTTTACTTTCTGTTGTCTTTCTGAACTGTCATGTCTTACCTTCATATTTTTCAAATTCTTAAAATATCATTTCTATCTTAATTTTTTAAGTTTTTTATTTATAATAAATATCTTTGATCTTTTGAAGTTTTAAATCTTACTTTTCCTGTCGGCCCGTGCATCGCACGGGGTGTTTTACTAGTATATATATATATATATATATATATATATATAGCAGAAGAGAAAAAGGAGAGAATTATTTGAATTTCTCCCAAAATTCTAATAGAATTACACATCACTTTTTTTACTTCTTTTAACAAAGGCACCCATTAAAGCACATAATTTCAATCCTACCCCCATCCTTTATGCTTTTTGAATAAAAAAAGTGGACAAAGGCAATAATAATCAGTAACTACTAAAGTTTTGGAGGAACATTACGGAAAGAGTGCTTGAAAGTTGAAAAATTATGGAAAAAAAGTACCGAAACGAGTACCTATATATGACAATTACGGGAAAAACTACAAAGATGATGTATCGATATATGACAATTACGAAAAAACTACCTTTCCTTATGAATTTTTTGAGGATATTATGAATTCCAGACGGTTTTAAAAATATTTACGAATTCCGACCACCTGAAGAGGAACAACAGATTATGGAAACTTTCTATAGATTGGAGAGGCTAGGATCAGCCTGTGGAAATGATTTTATACTTTTCACACGTAGCTCTCTCTAGCTTTCTTTGCTTTTGTCACAAAATACACCCCTTGAAACTATTTAATTTCGGTTCTACCCTTTTCAACTATTTCTTTCCTTTTGTCACTCAACGTCAGATGAATTAAATGCATGAGAGGAAAAAAACGAAAAAGTGGCAATCAATGAAAGAGGGAAACCCATTTCGTCCTTGTCTTTTGCATGGGAAGGCAATTGTTGCCCATCAGATAGACGGTTTTGATCATCCTATGATATGGTATAATTGAATTACTAGGGTCCATCGCAAAAGGCATTTCGCCCAGTGTGTCGCATAAACTTTTAAAGGGATTCGGTAGCCAACATCCAAGAAAGCCACATTGTGGCCCATCACGTGGACGGTTTAGATCATCCTAGGGAGTAAGCCTCAGTATTTTTTGGAAAACACGGGACGATATGAGCTTACCACAAATAAAATCTCATGAACCAAACTCACCTTGGATTTCCCTTTTTAATTGCCTGCTTTGAGTTGTAATAGCTTTTACCAACCGTTAAATGGGAAATATGGCTTTTAGGTCACTAAAAATCATTGACGCTCCAAAATTAATGTGAAAACTTGAATCGGGATTTTAAAGACTTTATATGGTGTAAGCCCTTATAGTCCTATATTTTTCTAAAAGTATTGTACAGCCTCAACCATAGGATGACCCAAACCATCCATTTGATGGGCGTAAATACATTGTGACCAAAAAATTCTTTACTTATGATGATTTCAACCCTGCCATCTAGAAAGGTTTCCATAATATGCATTCCCTCTATAGATCTAAGGGCTATGATACGGTCCAATATTTTTACAAAAGGTAAAGTGTGGCCTCCGTTTAACCTCTTTAGATCAAAACTTCCTTCTGTTATATTCTTTCTTATTGAAATAATTAGAATCAATGCATATTTGTTTTCTTTCTTTTTTAAAGAACAGTATTAAGGCTTCATTTTATAACTATCACAAGAAGAGCACCTGTTTATATCTCGGGAAGCCATTTCTCAGCCATTTTTGTTTTTACAAATGATGGCATCCATGTCAGATGAACTAATTGGAAACAAAATCTTCTGCCAATATGTCAAAATGTGTGGCTGTTATCACATGCAAAAGAATGTGGACAAATGACTTCCCCAAAAATTGCCTAGCAAATACCTTCTTTGAATATATTGTGGATTGTACAGCCCACACCATAGGATGATCCAAACCCTCGATTTGATGGATCACAATGCAAATAGGTTGGGCGTTATAAATCGTTTCCATAGGATGACCCTAGCTCTCCAATCTATAGAGAAACTCTGTATAATCATAGCTCAATAGATCAGAGGGCTAGGATCATCCTATGGAAATGATTTTGGGCCAAAACCTATTTACATTGTGGACTACCGAAACTGATCACATGGTTGGGAAGATACAATGCATGTATTCATCGGGATTTGGCCCATCTTATGGACGATTTGGATCGTCTTATGGTGCAAGCTGTCCAGTACTTTTTGGTGCTTCCTCTTTCAGAAACTTTCTAATTGACTTGATTCATGGGTTTAGGTAGTAAATTAAGTTCCAATACTATTGAGTTAATACTTTACTAGGAACTGAAGGGTTAATATTTCAGAGCTATGGATAAGAATCTAATTTTGAGCATCACATGGTAACAAATCTAAATTCCAAATTGTCATGCTTATGCACTAACCAATCATACTAGACATATCATTTCTTTCAATTTATCTCTCTAATTATATTTGACCATAATGTATCTATGCATATCGTTATATATTTCTTTTCAACAGAATATATGTATATAGTTTTCAAATGCATTTTTCTCGCCCCGTGCATCGCACGGGGTTTTTTACTAGTAATCTACTTCTATATAGCGGGAGGAAAAAGAGATTTCTTTTCTTTTTCTGTGAGATTTACACATCAGAATTAATCTTTTACCATTAACCCCTTTGCTGATATCTAACATCTATCTCTATGAGAAATTATTTGAGGGTAAAATCATAATCTACATACGAAAAGTACCGACCTGGGTACCTGTCTATGACAATTACGAAAAAAAACTACCAAGAAGAGGTAAAGACATATGACAATAACGAAAGAACTACTTTATATTACTCATGCAGGACACTTGCAAAATATTGACGGATTCCGGGCACCTGAAGAGGAACAACAATTATGAAAACCTCTATCGTTTGGAGGGCTAGGATCAGCCTATATTGATTGGAGGGCTAGGAACAACCTATGGAAATGATTTTATGGGCACAACCGATTACTGTTGTGTTCCATCACATGGACGGTTTGGATCAACCTATAACCTGCTATAGATCGGAAATTCTTTGTGGGTAAAATCATAATCTACATACGAAAAGTACCGACCCAAGGTACCTGTCTATGACAATTACGAAAAAAAACTACCATGGAGAGGTAAAGACATATGACAATGACGAAAGAACTACTTTATATTACTCATGCAGGACACTTGCAAAATATTGACGGATTCTGAGCACCTGAAGAGGAAAAACAATTATGTAAACCTCTATCGATTGGAGGGCTAGGATCAGCCTATATTAATTGGAGGGCTATGAATAACCTATGGAAATGATTTTACAGGCACAACCGATTGATGTTGTGTTCCATCACATGGACGGTTTGGAGCAACCTATAACCCGCTATACATCAGAAATTATTTGAGGGTAAAATCATAATCTACATACGAAAAGTACCGACCCAAGGTACCTGTCTATGACAATTACGAAAAAAACTACCAAGAAGAGGTAAAGACATATGACAATGACGAAAGAACTACTTTATATTACTCATGCAGGACACTTGCAAAATATTGACGGATTCTGAGCACCTGAAGAGGAAAAACAATTATGGAAACCTCTATCGATTGGAGGGCTAGGATCAGCCTATATTAATTGGAGGGCTAGGAACAACCTATGGAAATGATTTACGGGCACAACCAATTGATGTTGTGTTCCATCACATGGACGGTTTGGATCAACCTATAACCCGCTATAGATCGGAGGGTTTGGATCAACCTATGAAAATTATTTTTGGGGCACAACCTACGTACGCAGTGGCCCATCTAATGGACGGTTTGGATCGTCCTATGGTACGGGCCATACGGTACATTTTAATAAAGTGAGGAGTGCGATCATCAAAATACGGTGAGTAGTGCCATTATAAAATACGGTAGTGAGGACATTAGCACTATATATAATTTGAAATCATCGTTGTTACTTGGATGTTCCCACGCGGGTCGGGTTCAACCCGAATTTGGGTTGGGTCGGGTTAAGCTTTTTTGCAAATCGGGTTGGGTTGGGTTGGGAAAAATCAACCCGAATTGGAAATCGGGTCGGGTCGGGCTGTGCTGTCGGGCAACCCGACCCGACCCGAAACCTGAATTTGGGTTCCATCTGAATAAGTTCTGTATTGTAGACACCCCATTTTGACCGGACCCAAGTTCGCTATGCTTGGGAGAAACCCCATCCGATCATTTCCGCCATGTTTCGCATTTTTCCGTGAGAGGTTGAGAGAGATTATTCATAAGAATCCAAGCGAGGGAGAATTTGGACCCGTTTGGTGGGCCCGCATTGAACATTTGTTTAAAATTCGAATCAACCGAGGGCCCACATTGTGGGGCCCACGTTGTGGGGCCCGCGTTGTGGGGCCCACATTGTGGGGCCTCAGTAGGGCCTCTTGTGAGGCCTCTTATGAAGAACAATAATGATGGATTCTCCACTAAAGAAACATGATGGGCCCTCCACTAAGAACAATAATGATGGATTCTCCACTAAGAAACATGATGGGCCCTCCACTAAGAAGAATGATGATGGATTCTCCACTAAGAAACATGATGGGCCCTCCACTAAGAAGAATGATGATGGATTCTCCACAAAGAAACATGATGGGCCATCCACTAAGAACAATAATGATGGATTCTCCACTAAGAAACATGATGGGCCCTCCACTAAGAAGAATGATGATGGATTCTCCACTAAGAGGGACAACATGATGAGCTCTCCACCAACACATCTCTCTCTCTCTCTTTCTCTCCCTATATATATCTTCCTTCCCATCCATAAAAAGGAGGAGAAAAAAAGGAGATTTACCTTCCATTATCTCTTTCTCTTCCATTATCTCTTCCAATCACTCCCTCAAATCCCTTTCCCTATATTCTTCTTCCATTATCTCTCCCAATCACCTCCCAATCCTTCCCTCTAAGAGAAAGCGAAAGACGGCGGATCGGATCGGCGGCGGCAAGATCTTCACCACAGGTAGGTGCATTTTTCTCAAAATATTTCTGTATTTTTCCGAATTTTTCTGATTTTTTCCGCAAATTGTGTTTTAAAAATAGAAAACTCTTCAAAAAAACATCTTTTGACGAAGAAAAATTAAATTATATACCAAACAGATTCCAAATTTAATGCAATTTCGTGGGAAATTAATATGGTACTGATTCATTTTACCATGAATTTTTAAGGATTTTTGAAGTTTATTTGGTATATTATTTAATGCTTTCTTTGAAAGTTATCAGATTTTGTGAGACTTGTTACTGACATCAAATCACCCTTAAAATTCTTAAAATTTTTACAGTAGTCTTATCTTCCATATTTCTTGTTACTGTAAAATTTTCGAGTGATTTAGATCTGTTTTCATATGGGATGTAGTGTTAATTCTTAATCTGGTCTGAAAATTGTAAAATCCGAAATCGGTAGTAAATAGTCTTTATAATTTATGAAATTCTCACCGCATGCTCATTTTATTGATATCTTATTTCTGTAGAAATTTCATAGAATTTATATGTCTATTTCTTGTAGTTTCTGTGTTAATTTGGTAATCTGGTCATTTAATTGTTAAATCAAGATTAAATATGAATTTAATGTAAAAATCTGCAAAACTCATCTATTAAGCTACATACATTCCCATCTTGCTGCTGTAGAAATTTCAACTCATTTCGAATTCGTTTGCAATAATTTCACTTGTAAAATCATTCATATGCTTAAAATTGATACAATCCATTGAAAATTTGAAATTAATTACTACCAAGTGATTTTCAACATTCGAAATTCGAAATTAAAATTGATAAAATCCATTGATAAAATCACATTTACTCAAACTTAATCTAACAAAACCTGAAGGCATCATAGATTGCGCGAACTTATTGCACACACTTACATCACTTTCATCTAAACCCCTGCATCTCACATGCACACACGTCCCATTTTAGGAACCCGGAGTGTTATCTAGCATGGTTGACTGGGATTTCATCACCTGGTGCCTCTGTGCTAGAGAAGCATTCCACCCTTAGCCTAGTACCTTTATGGTACGTAAACGGATCTCTTGTTCACGTACTGATACGCCGGACACTGGTACAGTATATCGAACATGGATTCGCGCTAAGGGAACTCTTGGCCTTACCCCTAGATTAACCCACACATGCATGTAGTATACGAACACATGTGCATCACGTGTGTGAGCCTAGTTTAGGATATCCTACCCATTTGTGTCTAGATTAGGTCGTAGTCCATCTTCCAATGGCTACGATCGGTCCTAGGTACACAAACAAAGTCATGAGTCGAGATCCTCTCTCCACTCCGCTAGATTAGGGTTAGAGTTGATGCCTTCAGGTAACACTGATAAAATGCGCGAAGATTAAAAAACTTTTCCTTTGGGGTTAGGATGTAAATCCCATTCATTTCCAAAGATCTCATAGGATTAGTCATTCATGATCCATCCGTTGAAAGCAATCTTATGCTATCTCATCTCATCTTGATCATAGATTTTCAATCTTCTATTATATGATTCGATCGCGTTTCCATCTCTTTTAGAGAGTCTTTTGACTCATCTGTCTTTAGTTGGTGTTATTAGAGTCTTTGACTCGTATTCCTTTTCTTTTAGGGAGTCTTTGACTCATATATCCTTTAGTTGGTGTTAGTGGAGTCTTTGACTCGTGTTTTCATCTCTTTTAGAGAGTCTTTGACTCATTTATCCTTTAGTTGGTGTTAGTGGAGTCTTTGACTCGTGTTTCTTTTCCTTTAGAGAGTCTTTGACTCATATATCCTTTAGTTGGTGTTAGTGGAGTCTTTGACTCGTGTTTTCATCTCTTTTAGAGAGTCTTTGACTCATTTATCCTTTAGTTGTTGTCAGTAGAGTCTTTGACTCGTGTTTCTTTTCCTTTAGAGAGTCTTTGACTCATATATCCTTTAGTTGGTGTTAGTGGAGTCTTTGACTCGTGTTTTCATCTCTTTTAGAGAATCTTTGACTCATTAATCCTTTAGTTGGTATGAGTGGAGTCTTTGACTCGTGTTTCTTTTCCTTTAGAGAGTCTTTGACTCATTTATCTTTTAGTTGGTGTCATTGGAGTCTTTGACTCGTGTTTCCGTTTTTAGAGAGTCTTTGACTCATCTGTTTCATTTGCAGTATTATTAGAGAGTCTTTGACTTCGTTATCTTATTTCAGTGTTATCAGTTGCTCTTATTAGAGAGTCTTTGACTCGTTTATCCTTTAGTCGCTTTTATTAGAGAGTCTTTGACTCATTTATTCTTCAGTTACTGTCATTAGAGAGTCTTTGACTCATTTGCTCTTATAATAGTATTATTAGAGCAAAGTTTCTCCTGTACACCCTAGGGTTTGTCCCTAGGATGTTGTTTTGTATATTCCCTCCGGTCTTTGGCCAAAAGGGTGAAAACATAAAAAATAATTGATTTGCTGTAAGTGTTTGATAGTTAGAGAGTTCGTTTCGAACTACGTTGGCTTGATCCTCTTCCACGAGGTACGTAGTGCAGCTTGGGATCCACATCCCAAGTCCAGCCAAACCTTTAAAAATAAAAATTTTAAATCTTTCAAAGTTACAAAAATATTCAAACCATTTTCAAAAAGATCTTCCTCTAGAGTTAGGAGTATGTCCTAGCTGTTTAGGTTGTGTTCTAGAGTTAGGAGTTTGTCTTGATTTGTATTGATATGGTATGTCCTGTCGTGTGAGTGTCCCTAGAGTTAGGAGGCCTCGAGTCGATCGGTTAGACATTTAGTCGAACCGATGGCTAGACTAGGCATATAGTCATCCCGTGGTTTTCATTAGGTTGCACGGCCTAGTTACACATAGGATTGTAGGAACCACCTGCATTAGCTTAAGGCTAATCAATCTGCATTTAGTTAGGGCATATAGGATGTCCTAAAATCCACCATTCATTGGAATTTAAATAATAGTTCAAGAAGCTTTAATAACTAGTCCGGTCTTTTAGATCGAGTCTAGGATAGAGGTCTAGGTGTCTTAGGCATCATAATTTTGAATAGGGCATCGAACTACGTGGGCTCCGATTCTTCCCGAGGCCGGGATACGTAGTGCAGCTAGGATGGATGGCCATTCTGGTCCGAGTCCAGTCCTGCATTAGAGTTAGGACTTGTCTTGTCCCGTCATACATAGCATAGATTTGTGTCTCATGTTTTGATATGTTTTCTTACTTTCTTGTACTGATACTATACCTTTGGTTGTAGCTTGCATGTGCGTGTCCACCAGAAACTTAGACACCCATTAGGCATGTCACTCATAACCTAGCTTTGCTTAGGTGACACATTTTTCATTTCATTTTACGTGTTTATTTCTCCATTCTCAGGAAATGCATGCTTAGGTAGACGATTCCTGAGGATTGTTCCCATTTCACATGATTTTTACTCAAACTTCTTTGGAATTAATGAAAATGGCATAAGAGACCAAGTGCTTGCACTCGGGCGAATTGGGGGTGCTCTCAGACCTTCCCCATTCGTAACCAGGCACGAACCCATATATATTTCTGGTTATCCATTGCACAGAGGATTTGATTTTAGGGTTCCATGGCCTATCCATGGATGGCGACTCTGAGTTATTATAGGTATGTCTCGGTTTCGAACCCCGGTTCCGGATCAAGACATATCTCTTTCTTTTTATATCGCCACTCGTGCTATGCTATGAGGGTGGCATCCGTTTCGAGAGTTCCTTGACAGAGCTCTCATTCACGTGGATGATCCAGAGGACGGTGTGGGGACCAGTTTCCCCTCACCTCATCGTCCTCTCCGGATCGGGTTCCACAGGCTGGCGACTCTGCTGGGGAGTTCTTGAAACATTGCCTAACTCTTTAAAAATGCCATTTTTATTAACTTTGGAGAAATTTGAGCTAAAATCATTTTAAATGGGAACTCTATCGTTAGAATCCAGGGGCACCAGGTAGGTGCGTAATTAAAACAAAGGATTCACACACTGCACATCATGCATTGTCATATTTTTTATTTTTTTTATTATTTTTCATTGTTTTTCATTATTGGCTCCATGGGATAGATTCAATGCGTGCCTGACTGGGATGTTATTGCATCCTGATGGTACTGTTGAATCTATTTCCAAGCTATGCGCCAGCGCTGCAGCATAGTAAGTATGTTTCATACGCATAGTACCCATTAGATTGAGTCCGGAGCCCTACTTTGTTTTATATATATTATATATATATATATACTTACTGACCTAGTGAAGCCCAACTAGGGAGTACCCGTGTGTATATTGCATTCATATAGGGTCGAACATCTGTTGCTTACACATGTGGAGCCTAGAGGAGCTTTGCCCCATTTGTAGACTAGGGTAGCTCATTTTTACATTGCTACAACACTGTCCTAGTACACTCACCAGTCTGTCTTGAGTCGAGACTTCCTTGACTCCGTTAGATTAGAATTAGGGCTGGTGCCCCTGGTTAGGATTTGTGTGTATGTGTATTTACTTATATATACTGATTATGTATATTATGGTTCTCCTCTTAGTCAGAGATTCCTTATTCCTTTCAGTCGGTTATATCCATTCCGAATTTAGATCTAGATCTAGTCAGTGGATTTTGACCGTCATTACCTTGGCCGAGTTTAGCCCTTGATCTGTTGATTATAGGGTTTGACCCATTGTTGTATATTCTCACCTTTGGTTAGTCCATCTGTTGATCACCCTTCTCTAGTAACCGTTATTCATACCTTTCGATTGAGCTAGGGTGATCCCTTGTATAGTCGTTATGCTGCCGGATTTTATCCAGAACATTTTGAGCATGACGGCTACTCTTTAGAGTCAGTTTACTTAGTCTGGACCTTGACCTCCTCGTATAGCCGTTATGCTGCTGGATTTTATCCAAAAGTATGTTAAGCATGATTGCTATCCTTTGGAGTCAGTCTGCCTTGTCTTGATTCTCATGTATACATCATTTAGTAGGATTAGATCCTTATTTGTCAACCTGTTTGTCTTGAGATCTGGCCGATAGCTCGTTTGCTGTCCTTATGACCATGGTCTATCATTTCATCTCATATTGATCGTACAGTTGTTGATATCCATCATTCAGATTTTAGATCTGGTCTTTGACCATACTTTTGTCATTCTTATGGCCATGGTCTATTATCTGAGCCATTGATTTTTTTGATCCATGTTTACCTATCATATATCTTTTACCCTTGGATCATATCGAAATCATTAATGGAAAAGTTTGATCTTACCTGTATTCTTTGAGTGCATGATCATTGCTGAGATCGAAATTTATTTTGATTATGGATGTTTATCGTTCCTGACTCTTTCATTCCCAAAAAGAAGAGCAGTTATACTCAAATGAGACTTCAAGGTGTGGATTGAGAATTCATTGAAACCCTGTTGATGTAGGTCATAATATCACTGTCTATTTCGCTTTGACCTTCATAGACAGTATTTCTTTGATTTTTAGAATAAAATACCCTTTGGTGTATTTCAAGATTACTCTTTTCTCTGTTTGTTCAGAATCTTTATCCCATGACTATTGATCTAGTGTGTGTGCTTCCAAGTCAAGAGTCTATGTTTAGCGAAAGACCATTTTTTCTAAAGACTGACTATTTCTAATCATACTTGATCCAGGCAGTCTATTGTTTTACCCACATTGTCAACATAAGCCTTTTGTTGCCCCATTTAACCTAGACCTTGTGGAGTTGCCTTTTCTGTGATTTCTACTCCGGGATTGAACTTTATAGTTATCATTATCATGAGGAAAGGTGTATCACCTATAAGCTTTCAGTGTCAGTTCACTACCTTTGAAGAAGTGTCCTGTATCTTTAGATTTGTCTTTCATTGAGTGTACATCAACTTTCTTCTCTCTAAGTTGAAAAAGTTCAGTTACGTAGATGTTAAAAAAAAAAAATGAAGTCATGTCTGTCAATCTTTCTTATACAGAGTCAGTATTCTGTTTTCTATCAGAACTGTTGAAGAGCCCATTGAGGTGTGTCAAAAATCATCAATGTACTTACAGTCTTCAATTCAATAAAATTGTTGATTTCGTATCTTTGATACTCTATGATTCACTCTTAGATCTAATGTTTAAACAACTAAAGACCCCCTTCTCGGATGAGAATGCAGACGAAATTCACCTCGAGATCTGAAAGATGGTCGAACGAGAGGAAGAGCGTCGAGCATAGCCACTTAAAGAAGAAATCAAAGCCATTGATAGTGGTATCGAAATCCGAAACTCGGGATGGATGGATTGGAAAAACTTTATCTCCTAAGGAGCGCAAAGAATTGATAAACCTGTTTAGAGGGGTTTGAGGTAGTTTTGCTTGATCCTATAAGGATAAACCAGGGAAATGCCCTGTCGTTGATCAAAGCAAGACTTCATCTGCTTTAGACATCCAGTTGAGGAATAAAATTTTAAAGAGATAAGCGTCAGGCATCCTGTGGAGCTGATGAGATATTGAGAGAAGATTTTCAGACAGAGTTGTGGAATCTTGAGCATAAATCTTTGAGACGGGAGTGGAGCACAGTGGTTGAAGTTTTGCCAGAAAACCACCAGACTCCTCAAAAAAAAAATAAAAAAAAAATTCAAAGGCTTTGAACCTTAAACAAAAGGGCTTGTACATCAAATACATCAGGAGGCCATCCTTGATCGTTTGAGCTTTTATAGCCAAAATCCTAATGTTTTAAAATCCATTTGTAAACCCTTTGGGCCAAAAGCAAAATTAAAACAACTTCTTTTCAAACACATTATAAACCCGGGGCATTTATGCACCCGAACTACGTCGGACCTGATCCTCATTTCTTCAGGGGTACGTAGGCAACTTGATTAATTCAGGTTCGGTCAAACCTTGGGATAAAATCCCCTTTGAAAATTTTGAAGCTAAATGCTAAACCATTCTTTGAAAAATCCCAAAGCGAACTACGCGGATCTGATCCTCCATCTTTGGGGTATGTAGGTAGTCTGGCTAGACCAGATTCGGTTCAAATCTTTAGAACCTTAGGTATTCAACCCTTTCGAACCCAAGCCCACCTAGAAAGTCCTTCTGGTGAAACAAGCAAAGGTTCGAGGCGAATGAAAAGAAAAACAGAAAGAAAAGAATGAGAGTCTGAAGACCCACTAGGTTGAAAACCCGAAAGGGCGGCCTAGAGATATACATTTGCTAAGTTAACAGCCAAAAGAGTTAGCTTATGCAAAAAGTCAGGGTAGTGGTCTGCTGGATTGAAAACTTGAAGAGGTAATCCAGTCAAGGGCAAAGACTTCCCATGAACAGTTGAGTTGAATAGAAGCAGAAGGAGTTCCTCAGTTACGTAGAATTCCCAAGTTTGAGTACAAGCAAAAGTTGAGATAAGTAGTCTTTCAGACTGAAAGCTTGGAAAGCAAAAGTTATGACTTCTTTTGAAGAGAGAAATCAGGGAGACGGAGAAGCCACCTCTGCACAGGGCAGAATCCTGGAATCCGAGTAGTGTCAGCGAGACTTATTTTGACACCTTTTTAAACTAGGGGCATTAAGACCGAGCAATCCGAAAGGGGTAATAACCATGACGGAGATCCCGATGGAGGAAATTAGGCCATCTTGACATAGTTTTTTAGACTACTCTGAGAGTGGCTGAACTTACCATTAAAAAATGATACATTTGATTTAAGAGTGAATCAAAATTTAGTCAAATCATTTGAATATTGTAAGTCTTCTTTGAAAGAGTCATCAGAAGTCTGTTTCTGGTTTATCATTGTTTTTCTTTTAGAATCAAAAGTGTTTGGCACTGGAGAGAATGGGTGTATACCTTCCAAAGTGAAAAGAAAATTCAAAGTAGATCCTGGTTTAAGAATCAAAGAAGGGCAAGAGATTTGTTATTCTGACCTGCCTGAAACATCAAAGCCTCAAACACTGAGCAAAATGAAGAATTCTTACGTTCAGCCTTTGTAGAGTTGGTTTTACCACTATACCAAAGAAAGAACCCATGCAAACTCAAATTTTTTCTACTTACCTTGGTTCTGCCTTCTTAAGACTTTGTCATGGAAGCACATCATACTAGGGGCATCTTTTATGACTTGCGTCATAAAAGATATTACACAATGATAACTGGGATATCTATTCTTAGCAAATAGAAACCAGAGAAGCTTGAACATACTCTTTGAGTTGAATTCCTTGATCCAATTGTTTCTTTTGGAGTCAGTTTCAGAAACTTTAATTCCCAGCGGAGTATAAAATCTACTCCTGCATCCTTCAAACCTCATCAGAATGCTTCTCACCTGTTAAAGAGAGTCAGCACCTGAAAATCTCATCAATCTATTTGAGTTTTGCTTTCAGCAAAGATCATGCGCTCCTAGTTATTCTTGGTAAGAGATGACTGGCCCATTAGTGAAATCGATCAAAGATGGTAAATTCTTCATTCCTTTTGAAAGATTTTAACAGAGTTTGAAATTACCGAACTTGCGTTACGCGGTTTGGTCTTTTTAAAAGATTTTAACAGAGTTTGAAATTACCGAACCTGTGTTACACAGTTTGGTCGTTTTGAAAGTTTTTAACAGAGATAGAAATTACCGAACCTGTGTTACACGGTTTGGTCCTTTTGAAAGATTTTATTAGAGATGGAAATTATCGAACCTGTGTTACACGGTTTGGTCTTTTTGAAATGTTTTAATAAGGAAAATATTTCCGATCCTGTGTTACACGGATTGGTCTTTTCTTCCTTCTCCCGGGTATTTAGTACCCCGATGATTAGTAGTGTAATGTCAAGTAGTGACTTACCTAATCATCGTTCCGCAATGTGCAGCTTCTTAACGAGTTAGGAGTCATGTGTATCTGCGAAGAGGTTTGTAGGGGACTGTTTAGCAGGACCTACGAATTTGGGTTTATGTGGAACTGTTTAGCAGAACCGCGTGATCCAGAGTGATTCGCTACCTTGAAAGAGAGGAGTCAGAGTTACTCGGATAGTTAAACAGATTTATTTTCAGTAATGATCTGTATAACTATCGCTAGGCTTGAGACTTAGTCTCGCCTCTGGTACTTAGTACCCAGATGATTAGTAGTGTAATGTCAAGTGGTGACTTACCTAATCATCGTCCCGCAATGTGCAGCTTCCTAACGTGTTAGGAGTCATGTGTATCTGCGAAGAGGTTTGTAGGGGACTGTTTAGCAGGACCTACGAATTTGGATTTACGTGGAACTGTTTAGCAGAACCGCATGATCCGGAGTGATTCGCTACCTTGAAAGAGAGGAGTCAGAGTTACTCGGATAGTTACACAGATTTATTTTCAGCAATGATCTGTATAACTATCGCTGGGCTTGAGACTTAGTCTCGCCTCGGGTATTAGAAGTTTGAGTTTAGCTTGAATATTCGATTACCCTAATAATTGGTCGAGTCTTTGACTGATCGGCATGATTTTAAAAAAAAAAAAAAAAAAAAAAAAAAAAAAAAAAACTCTTTGAGTGTTTGGTTTTGAACTTGTTTTGGACGAGTTTCAATACATTGGTCTTTGGCCTATTTTTGTAGGTTTCTAAAAAGAAAAAAAACTCTTTGAGTGTTTGGTTTTGAACTTGTTTTGGACGAGTTTCAATACATTGGTCTTTGGCCTATTTTTGCAGGTTTCTAAAAAGGAAAAACTCTTTGAGTGTTTGGTTTTGAACTTGTTTTGGACGAGTTTCAATACATTGGTCTTTGGCCTATTTTTGCAGGTTTCTAAAAAGGAAAAACTCTTTGAGTGTTTGGTTTTGAACTTGTTTTGGACGAGTTTCAATACATTGGTCTTTGGCCTATTTTTGCAGGTTTCTAAAAAGGAAAAACTCTTTAAGTGTTTGAGTTTGTGCTTGTCTTAGACAAATTGCAACGTGGTTTCTAAGAAAAAAAAATGAAAGCTCTTTGAGTAATTGAAGTGATTGGTTTGTTTGTTTGGTTTGTGCTCTTTGAGCAATTGTTATGTGTACTTTGGCTTAGCCTGATATATAAAAAAAAGAAAAAGAAAAAATGTTTGTGTTTTTGTAATCGTTCGTTCGTTTTTTATTAATTAGTCGAGTCATGAGTATTAGGGAGAGACTATCTCTTTGAGATGTCTTAGTTGCCGAGTTAAGAGTCGGTGAGAGACTATCTCCCTATTGTTAGTAGAGTTTTATCTTTGTGAATATCGTTTTAAAACTGAAAACCCAAAAATTTGCTTTGTTTTGGTTTCGGGTCAGTCAAAATGTGTCGTCTGTTCAGCTTTGCCATTCGCGTGTTACACACGCTCTGCCAAAGAGGGGCATCTGTAGACACCCCATTTTGACCGGACCCAAGTTCGCTATGCTTGGGAGAAACCCCATCCGATCATTTCCGCCATGTTTCGCATTTTTCCGTGAGAGGTTGAGAGAGATTATTCATAAGAATCCAAGCGAGGGAGAATTTGGACCCGTTTGGTGGGCCCGCATTGAACATTTGTTTAAAATTCGAATCAACCGAGGGCCCACATTGTGGGGCCCACGTTGTGGGGCCCGCGTTGTGGGGCCCACATTGTGGGGCCTCAGTAGGGCCTCTTGTGAGGCCTCTTATGAAGAACAATAATGATGGATTCTCCACTAAAGAAACATGATGGGCCCTCCACTAAGAACAATAATGATGGATTCTCCACTAAGAAACATGATGGGCCCTCCACTAAGAAGAATGATGATGGATTCTCCACTAAGAAACATGATGGGCCCTCCACTAAGAAGAATGATGATGGATTCTCCACAAAGAAACATGATGGGCCATCCACTAAGAACAATAATGATGGATTCTCCACTAAGAAACATGATGGGCCCTCCACTAAGAAGAATGATGATGGATTCTCCACTAAGAGGGACAACATGATGAGCTCTCCACCAACACATCTCTCTCTCTCTCTTTCTCTCCCTATATATATCTTCCTTCCCATCCATAAAAAGGAGGAGAAAAAAAGGAGATTTACCTTCCATTATCTCTTTCTCTTCCATTATCTCTTCCAATCACTCCCTCAAATCCCTTTCCCTATATTCTTCTTCCATTATCTCTCCCAATCACCTCCCAATCCTTCCCTCTAAGAGAAAGCGAAAGACGGCGGATCGGATCGGCGGCGGCAAGATCTTCACCACAGGTAGGTGCATTTTTCTCAAAATATTTCTGTATTTTTCCGAATTTTTCTGATTTTTTCCGCAAATTGTGTTTTAAAAATAGAAAACTCTTCAAAAAAACATCTTTTGACGAAGAAAAATTAAATTATATACCAAACAGATTCCAAATTTAATGCAATTTCGTGGGAAATTAATATGGTACTGATTCATTTTACCATGAATTTTTAAGGATTTTTGGAGTTTATTTGGTATATTATTTAATGCTTTCTTTGAAAGTTATCAGATTTTGTGAGACTTGTTACTGACATCAAATCACCCTTAAAATTCTTAAAATTTTTACAGTAGTCTTATCTTCCATATTTCTTGTTACTGTAAAATTTTCGAGTGATTTAGATCTGTTTTCATATGGGATGTAGTGTTAATTCTTAATCTGGTCTGAAAATTGTAAAATCCGAAATCGGTAGTAAATAGTCTTTATAATTTATGAAATTCTCACCGCATGCTCATTTTATTGATATCTTATTTCTGTAGAACTTTCATAGAATTTATATGTCTATTTCTTGTAGTTTCTGTGTTAATTTGGTAATCTGGTCATTTAATTGTTAAATCAAGATTAAATATGAATTTAATGTAAAAATCTGCAAAACTCATCTATTAAGCTACATACATTCCCATCTTGCTGCTGTAGAAATTTCAACTCATTTCGAATTCGTTTGCAATAATTTCACTTGTAAAATCATTCATATGCTTAAAATTGATACAATCCATTGAAAATTTGAAATTAATTACTACCAAGTGATTTTCAACATTCGAAATTCGAAATTAAAATTGATAAAATCCATTGATAAAATCACATTTACTCAAACTTAATCTAACAAAACCTGAAGGCATCATAGATTGCGCGAACTTATTGCACACACTTACATCACTTTCATCTAAACCCCTGCATCTCACATGCACACACGTCCCATTTTAGGAACCCGGAGTGTTATCTAGCATGGTTGACTGGGATTTCATCACCTGGTGCCTCTGTGCTAGAGAAGCATTCCACCCTTAGCCTAGTACCTTTATGGTACGTAAACGGATCTCTTGTTCACGTACTGATACGCCGGACACTGGTACAGTATATCGAACATGGATTCGCGCTAAGGGAACTCTTGGCCTTACCCCTAGATTAACCCACACATGCATGTAGTATACGAACACATGTGCATCACGTGTGTGAGCCTAGTTTAGGATATCCTACCCATTTGTGTCTAGATTAGGTCGTAGTCCATCTTCCAATGGCTACGATCGGTCCTAGGTACACAAACAAAGTCATGAGTCGAGATCCTCTCTCCACTCCGCTAGATTAGGGTTAGAGTTGATGCCTTCAGGTAACACTGATAAAATGCGCGAAGATTAAAAAACTTTTCCTTTGGGGTTAGGATGTAAATCCCATTCATTTCCAAAGATCTCATAGGATTAGTCATTCATGATCCATCCGTTGAAAGCAATCTTATGCTATCTCATCTCATCTTGATCATAGATTTTCAATCTTCTATTATATGATTCGATCGCGTTTCCATCTCTTTTAGAGAGTCTTTTGACTCATCTGTCTTTAGTTGGTGTTATTAGAGTCTTTGACTCGTATTCCTTTTCTTTTAGGGAGTCTTTGACTCATATATCCTTTAGTTGGTGTTAGTGGAGTCTTTGACTCGTGTTTTCATCTCTTTTAGAGAGTCTTTGACTCATTTATCCTTTAGTTGGTGTTAGTGGAGTCTTTGACTCGTGTTTCTTTTCCTTTAGAGAGTCTTTGACTCATATATCCTTTAGTTGGTGTTAGTGGAGTCTTTGACTCGTGTTTTCATCTCTTTTAGAGAGTCTTTGACTCATTTATCCTTTAGTTGTTGTCAGTAGAGTCTTTGACTCGTGTTTCTTTTCCTTTAGAGAGTCTTTGACTCATATATCCTTTAGTTGGTGTTAGTGGAGTCTTTGACTCGTGTTTTCATCTCTTTTAGAGAATCTTTGACTCATTAATCCTTTAGTTGGTATGAGTGGAGTCTTTGACTCGTGTTTCTTTTCCTTTAGAGAGTCTTTGACTCATTTATCTTTTAGTTGGTGTCATTGGAGTCTTTGACTCGTGTTTCCGTTTTTAGAGAGTCTTTGACTCATCTGTTTCATTTGCAGTATTATTAGAGAGTCTTTGACTTCGTTATCTTATTTCAGTGTTATCAGTTGCTCTTATTAGAGAGTCTTTGACTCGTTTATCCTTTAGTCGCTTTTATTAGAGAGTCTTTGACTCATTTATTCTTCAGTTACTGTCATTAGAGAGTCTTTGACTCATTTGCTCTTATAATAGTATTATTAGAGCAAAGTTTCTCCTGTACACCCTAGGGTTTGTCCCTAGGATGTTGTTTTGTATATTCCCTCCGGTCTTTGGCCAAAAGGGTGAAAACATAAAAAATAATTGATTTGCTGTAAGTGTTTGATAGTTAGAGAGTTCGTTTCGAACTACGTTGGCTTGATCCTCTTCCACGAGGTACGTAGTGCAGCTTGGGATCCACATCCCAAGTCCAGCCAAACCTTTAAAAATAAAAATTTTAAATCTTTCAAAGTTACAAAAATATTCAAACCATTTTCAAAAAGATCTTCCTCTAGAGTTAGGAGTATGTCCTAGCTGTTTAGGTTGTGTTCTAGAGTTAGGAGTTTGTCTTGATTTGTATTGATATGGTATGTCCTGTCGTGTGAGTGTCCCTAGAGTTAGGAGGCCTCGAGTCGATCGGTTAGACATTTAGTCGAACCGATGGCTAGACTAGGCATATAGTCATCCCGTGGTTTTCATTAGGTTGCACGGCCTAGTTACACATAGGATTGTAGGAACCACCTGCATTAGCTTAAGGCTAATCAATCTGCATTTAGTTAGGGCATATAGGATGTCCTAAAATCCACCATTCATTGGAATTTAAATAATAGTTCAAGAAGCTTTAATAACTAGTCCGGTCTTTTAGATCGAGTCTAGGATAGAGGTCTAGGTGTCTTAGGCATCATAATTTTGAATAGGGCATCGAACTACGTGGGCTCCGATTCTTCCCGAGGCCGGGATACGTAGTGCAGCTAGGATGGATGGCCATTCTGGTCCGAGTCCAGTCCTGCATTAGAGTTAGGACTTGTCTTGTCCCGTCATACATAGCATAGATTTGTGTCTCATGTTTTGATATGTTTTCTTACTTTCTTGTACTGATACTATACCTTTGGTTGTAGCTTGCATGTGCGTGTCCACCAGAAACTTAGACACCCATTAGGCATGTCACTCATAACCTAGCTTTGCTTAGGTGACACATTTTTCATTTCATTTTACGTGTTTATTTCTCCATTCTCAGGAAATGCATGCTTAGGTAGACGATTCCTGAGGATTGTTCCCATTTCACATGATTTTTACTCAAACTTCTTTGGAATTAATGAAAATGGCATAAGAGACCAAGTGCTTGCACTCGGGCGAATTGGGGGTGCTCTCAGACCTTCCCCATTCGTAACCAGGCACGAACCCATATATATTTCTGGTTATCCATTGCACAGAGGATTTGATTTTAGGGTTCCATGGCCTATCCATGGATGGCGACTCTGAGTTATTATAGGTATGTCTCGGTTTCGAACCCCGGTTCCGGATCAAGACATATCTCTTTCTTTTTATATCGCCACTCGTGCTATGCTATGAGGGTGGCATCCGTTTCGAGAGTTCCTTGACAGAGCTCTCATTCACGTGGATGATCCAGAGGACGGTGTGGGGACCAGTTTCCCCTCACCTCATCGTCCTCTCCGGATCGGGTTCCACATGTATATGTGCTTTTCTTTTTCGACATTCAAATAGTCTCCACAGTCCACAATGGATGGTTTGGATAATCCTATGGTGTGGGCCATACCGTACTTTAATAAAGTGAGGAGTGTGATCATCAAAATATAGTAGTGCGGATAACATTTCCCTTTGTTAATTGTTGGTCCCTGTTTGGTTTGGATTTTGAGAACAGATTGTGAGTTAAAAACTTATTATTGGTGACTCACTATTGGTTCTCAAAATCCAAAACAACCCGGCTTGAGTTGAGGTGGTCAACAATTGGTACCATATCAAATCGGGTCAACCCGACCCAACCCAACCCGAATTGGAAATCAGGTTGGGTCGGGTTGAGGAAATTGCAAATCGGGTTGGGTCAGGTTGAACCCAATCGGGTTGGGAATTGGGAACTACTTTTCCTTATTCACTATGTGTGGGTCAAATTACGGAAAGTTTGATATTATGAATGCGGACACCTATAAAAATATTGACGAATTCTGGGCACCTTAAGAGGAACAACAATTATGGAAACCTCTATAGATTGGAGGGCTAGGATCAGCCTATGGAAATTATTTTACGGGCACAACCTATTTATGTTGTGTTCCATCACATGGACGGTTTATATCAACCTATGATGTGGTCTGTACAATTCTTTGTCGGCCCGTGCATCGCACGGGGGTTTTTGCTAGTACACTATATAGCAAAAGAAAAAAGGAGAGAATTATTTGAATTTCTCCCAAAATTCTATGAGAATTACACATCACTTTTTTTTACTTTTTTTAACAAAGGCACCCATTCAACCCACATATTTTCAATCATACCCTCTCCTTTATGCTTTTTAACAAATGCACCAATTAAAGCCACATAATTTCAACCCTACCATTTTTGGAATTATTTGAAAAAGCAAATCATGATTTGCTAGCCACCTTCTCCAAAGGCTATGTCTCTCGCCCATCCTTTGCAATTATGTGTTCAAAGATTTGTCTTATTAGACGTGGTGAAAAACTGCACGGAAATACTATTTCTTGAAATGTGGCCAGCAATAATAAGTACTGAAAGAAGCTAGTAATAATAATAATTACGTAGTATAGTTTTCGAGGGAAATTACGGACAACGGGTACCTGTATATGACACTTACCAAAAAAACTACAAAAAAGAGGTTTCAAAATATGACAATTATGAAAAAACTACTTTTCCTTAGTAATTTTTTGAGGATATTACGAATTCTGCACACCTTTAAAAATATTTACGAATTCAAGGCGCCTTAAGAGGAACGCCATATTATGGAAACCTCTATAGATTGGAGGGCTAGGATCAGCCTATGGAAATGATTTTACGGGCACAACGTATTGATGATGTGTTCCATCACATGGACGATTTGGATCAACCTATGATGTGGTTCGTACAGTTCTTTGTCGGCCCGTGCATCGGACGGGCTTTTTTACTAGTATATATATAGAGAGAGAGGAAAATGATTGTGAGCTTGAAGCTCATATAGCTTATATGAGCTTGAGGGCCCAAACACATGTGGGCCCACATTGTTAGGATGATCCAAAGCATTCATTTGAAAGGCCCTTACATAAATAGGGTGTGTACAAAAAATCAGCTCCATAGGATCATCCTAACCCATCCAAAAGTGGAGGGCAAAATGGACAGACACCGTTTGCCACAAATCTGCCCATTTTTGCCCTCCGCTTTTGGAGGGGTTAGGATGATCCAACGGAGCTGATTTTTGGTACACACCCTATCTATGATGGGGCCTTGTAAATGAATGGTTTGGATCACCACAAAAATGTGGGACCCATGTGTTTGGGCCCTCAAGCTCATATAAGCTATATGAGCTTCAAGCTCACACTCATTTTCGTCATATATATATATATATATATATATATATATATATATATATATATATATATATATATATATATATACACTTGTGTAGATTAGTTACTACACACTAGCTTAAAATATAGTGGGGGGCCACATTATTTAGGTGATCCAAACCATTCAATTGAAAGGCCCTCACATAGATAGCGTGTCCACAAAAAATTAGATCCATAGGATCATCCTAACCATTCGAACTGTGGAGGCAAAAAATGGACTAATTTGTGAAGGTTTATACACGTTCATTTTACCTCCACAAGTCGTAGGGTTGGGATGATCCTATGGATCTGATTTTTTGTGGACACCCTATCTATGTGAGGGCCTTTCAAATGAATGGTTTGGATGACCCAAACAATGTGGGCCCCACTGTATTTTAAGCTGGTGTGCAGATAACTTTTCTACACGTGTGTAGGAACTATATATATATATATATATATATATATATATATAAACTGTTATTTGGACAACTAATTAACTAGTGTTAAGTGCTTGTTGTTGTTAATCAATATACCTTGATTAACTAAAAGTAAAACTCGGAATCAATATAAAAAGCTTTTAGAGATCAAATTTTTTAGGAGTCAACCAATTCACCCTCCTCTTGGTTGCCCAACTGGGATTTCACCTTTGAAATGCCTCTTGCAGCACTCCAAAAGCTTAAGCTGTTTGGAAGGTTATTTAATCTTTTGTACTTTTTTTTTTCTATTGCTAAGCTGGGGTTAGGCTGACCCCCACCAGATATATTAAAAGAAAAGGAGAGGATACAATAGGAGAAAAAATAGACAACTCCCTCCAAAACAAAGGAGGGAGGCAAAACCCGAAAGGATTACAACCTCGTGTATACGGTTCCTGCGGAATCCATTTTTACAATGTCATCAAGTTCTTGAGGAAAAGAACACTGGTAGAGAAAAGACCCCTTGATCGGGCAGGAGGGTTTCGAGAGGAAGTCAGCCTCTTGATTTCCTTCTCGCCAGGAATGGAAGATGCTCCAAGGTCTGAACTTAGAGAGGAGGTGTCGCAGATTATTGAGTGTCTGAAGCTTTCTCCACATGCAGATGTAAGAAGCATTAATAACCATAACAGCATTCAGCCGCTTAATCTTTTATACTTTAACAGCCATGTCAAATTTTACATTATGGGTGTAAACAAGCACAAAAAAGCTTATGCACCCACTTATTTGGGGAATCTAAACCAACTATTTGTTGGTCTTGCCATAATTATGTTGTTGTTCATAAGATGATACTAACCTTCTGATTTGTGGAGGTTTCTGTACCGTCAATGTTGAATCTTTTGTGAACCGTTTACTACACCAAATCTATCGAAAAATCTATAAGAGAGAACCATGTTCTCCACATACACCTAATAGGTACAGTGGGGCCCACATGAATGGATGATCTAAACCATTCATTTGTTGGCCCCATCATGGATAGTTCATGCCCCAAAAATGAGAATCGGAGCAGGATTCTAATCTTTCGATTTTTGTTGTTTAAAATGGACGATGCAATATAGAAACTATGTAGAGAGACACGGGAGAAGAAGATATTTCTGTATTGTGTATATTGTGTTTATAGATAAGCAAAGCAGAAAGTATTTGAGAAACCATGTAAAGAGAATGATAACATACATTGAGGAGCATTCTGTTAGGTCTAAAATTGGTAACAGGTTATGGTAGGGCCGGAAGGGCTGATCTGGGCCTGAAGGGCTGATCTGGCAAGTCACACCTGAAAGGCTAGGGGAGTCCTGCGCTGCACAAGGACACAGACAAGAAGACAAAGGGTCAGAGGACCAACCCGGAGTGTTGCTCCGGACGGGCGCTTCGACACTCAAGTCAGTATGAGCAGGAGTGCAGAGCAATGTCAGAGCAAAAAGCTTAGGGTTTTGATTTTCAGATCCCTCACCTTAGCACAAGTGAAGGCTATTTATAGTGATTCTGAGCCACCTGTCTAGGACAGGTGGTAGTTCTGAGCCACCTGTCCAGGACAGGTGGTGGCCTCTGTATGGACCAGGTCTCATACCTAAGAAGGGTAGGTGGAAGTCCCTGATTGGTCTAGGTGTCACACCTAGCAGGGACAGGTGTTGGCTTTGCAACGGTCCCTGTGAGGGCCACGTGCCAACAGCCAATTGGTTGCTGAGTTCGGACCTCATCAGTGCTGAGTTCAGACCCATCAGTGCTGAGTCCGGACCCCATCAGTTGCCCCCTGGTTCTCCGAGTCGTGACAGCGGCTAGGGGAAGCAAAAAGAGGGTTAAAGCAGCATCTGGCCGGCCTTGAGGCCTCTGGGCAGCTGAGGCCGGCCTCAGACAGGGGCCAGAAAAAACCGCGGTGGCCAGGGGCCTCTGGGCGGCCTGGTCTGGCCTTAAGACTTGGCCTGAAGGAGCACGGCCGGGCAGGAGCCCCTGTGCAATCCAGTCCGGTCGGAATTTGAACCAGAAATCTGTCCGGCCAAAACCTCCTGGGCGTCTTGGCCGGGCAGATCTCCTGGACAGGGTGCCTAGGCCGGACAGGTCCTCTGTCGCCTAGTGAACGGTCATATCCTGTCCGCCTAAGCCTTCTGGGGGGCTAGGCCGGGCAGGTGTTTTGTCGGGTAGCGATTGCGCCATATCCTGTCCGGCTTCGGCTAAGGCGTTGGACGGCCAGGCCTGACAGATATTTTGTCTTCTAGCGAACGCGTCATATCCTGTCCGGCTAATCCTTCTGGGCGGCTAGGCCGGGCAGGTCTTTGTCGCATAGCGATTGCACCATATCCTGTCCGGCTTCGGTTAAGGCGTTGGACGGCCAGGCCGGACAAATATTTTGTCTTCTAGCGAACGCGTCATATCCTGTCCGGCTAAGCCTTCTGGGCGGCTAGGCCGGGCAGGTCTTTTGTCGCGTAGCGATTGCGCCATATCCTGTCCGGCTTCGGTTAAGGCGTTGGACGGCCAGGCCGGACAGATATTTTGTCTTCTAGCGAACGCGTCATATCCTGTCCGGCTAAGCCTTCTGGGCGGCTAGGCCGGCCAGGTCTTTTGTCGTGTAGCGATTGCGCCATATCCTGTCCGGCTTCGGTTAAGGCGTTGGACAGCCAGGCCGGACAGATATTTTGTCTTCGGGCGTCATCACTTTGCGCTTTGGAACTTTTACCTCGCATTTAATGCGGAGCGGCGCATTTAATGCGAGCGGCGCATTTAATGCGGTAGGTGACGTGGCGCACTCCGGCTGGTGGGAAAAGGGCGGGATTTTCCCCGCTCTTCCAAGCCTATATATACCGGAGTTTTTACTCTTCATTTTTTACTTTTCACATTCTCCTCTCCTTCTCTACTGCTCGGCTAGTCAAATTTCTGCCCGCCTCGGATCAGTGAGCCCGGAGATCTTCGGTCAGCACCTCAGTTCGGTAATTTCTTTTAGCTTTTCTTTTATTCCCTTTTAATGTCTAGCACCAGTTCCGAGTCGGACTCCGGCTCAAAGGAGTCCGGTTCGACTAGTAGTAGTACTGGGTCCGGGACGTCGGAGAGGACGAGGCCGGCCTCTCCTGCGGAGGCTGGTGTTGAGGACGAGGAGGTAATAATCGTAGTAGACGAGGAGAGCGGAGAGGAAGAGATTGTGGACTTAGACACAATCCCGGTCCGTGGGGACGGACCGCACTGGGTAGAAACCAGTGACGACGAAGAACACGTTGAATTTCCTCGCTTGCCGCGCGCACCCGTGGAGGTGATAGCGGAGGCGCGGATGGAGGCCAACCCACAGTACAACGTCGGGTCCCTGTACGAGGTGAATCATCTGGGGCCGGGCAAACTTCAGGCCGTCAAGGACAAATACTTTATCCCTGATCGGTACCTTTTGAGGGCGGCCGTTGAAGGGGACCGGGCCAGCAACGATAGTGCAGATCTCTGCCTATACGAAGAAGCCTTACGGGCCGGGCTCAGGCTTCCCTTACATCCATTTTTTGTTGACGTGCTGAATTATTACAGGCTAGCGGTTACACAGGTCGTGCCGAACTCTTGGAGGACGCTGGTTGGCTTCCTGCACCTTTTGGGAGTTCGGGTCCGTAGGAACCCCACCCTGCCCGTCTTCAGGATGTGTGCGCATCTGAAGAGGCACAAGGACGGCGGTTGGATCTACATCAGCCAACGGCCTGAGGTGAAAATGATCACTGGCATACCTACTTCCATTCACACATGGAAGAACAGGTTTTTCTATGCTAGGGACACCGAGCAGGGCTCCCACTGGCCGTTCTCGTTGGAATGGAGAACGCCGGACACCAAGAGCCTTAGTCGAAAGCCAGTCCTTAAAGGCTACGACTACATGATCTTCGTTTTGATCAAAGAAGAGCTGAAGCGCGGTCAAATAAACTGCTCGGAATTCTCCGAGGAGGCTGTCCCGGTGGAGCTCGGTATCAGCCGTGCGACGCCGGCACGTACGTAAATGTTTTTAGGCCAGCTCTTATTTTTTGAACTGTTCCTTTCTTTTCTTCTTTTTTTTTTATAGTTCTAACTTTGTTCTGTTTTCACGTTCAGAAATGGTGAAGCAGATGTCAATGATGGACAGAATCAGGCAGAGCTCCCAAGCGTCCCCAACGCATGAGCAGCCCCAACCTAAGGGCAAGAAAAGGAAGGTGCCGGAGTCAACTCCGGCGATGGTCGCACTGGCTAACCCTCTCAAAAGCAGCCGGGCGACACACAAGCTTGCAGTTAAGCCGAGCCGGCCAAGTCTCACCGGGCAGAGCTCCGGGTCTGCACGAGTTGCAGAGCCCCAACAAAGCGGGCCAGTCCTGGGCATCCCCGCCTCCACGGCGGCAAGAGGCGACAATGTCTTCCGCCCAAACTGGGCGGTGCAGAAAACGGACACCGGCCTCGGGGATAGCCGGGTGGCCACATAATTGATGTATCAGGGCGTCCTCCCGCGCGTCCGTCGGGAGGCCGAGAAAGAGGCGTCGGAGACCTGTGCAGAGGCGATCGCCTCCGCCCTCTATCAGCTCCAGGTGTACTCTAGAGATATGGCGAAGAAGAGTTATCTCTTCTCTGAGACGCTCACAGAGATAGAGTCCGAGAAGGGCCAGCTCCAAAAAGACAAGGACGGGCTTAGTGAAGCCGTCCAGGTCAAAGAGGCCGAATGCAACAGCCTGAAGGACGAGGTGCAGAGGGTCAAGAACCAAGCCGTGCAGGATCTCCTAACTACGAGGGAGAGAGCCGACCAGAGGGAGAAGGCGGCTATCGAGGCGGCCGTGAAAGTGGCAGTGCGGGAGGCCGAAGAGAGGAAGGACACACAGTTCTTCAACCTGGGCCTCCAAGCCTATAAGGCGGGGTTCCTTCTCTGCTCTAAGCAGGTTAAGAAGGCTTACCCCGAAATCTCTCTGGACGGACTGGACGTCCCATATGCACCTCCAGAGGATGAAGAGGACGAGGAGGAAGAAGGTGAACTGGACTCCTCCCAACCCAACGAGGTAGAACAGGAAGTCGCTCTGGCTTCCGAGGTCACCCCTCCAACCGCCGAGGCCGGCCAGGCTGCAGCCCTTACTGCAGAGGCAGTCACCGACGAGGCGGCCGACGGGGAGGCCTGAGTGGCCGGGCAGATCTCCTATTGTGGACCCCGATCCGAGGACGGCGCCGAGGGACGCGAGATCCCTCCTGCGATCCTCTAAGATCTCCACAACGTGGAGGAGAGCTCTACCAAGGAACTCTCGAAACTGTTGCCACCCTCACAGCATAGCATGAGTGGCGATATAAAAAGAAAGAGATACATCCTGATCCGGAGCCAGGGCTCGAAACCAAGATATATCTGAAAATAACTCAGAGTCGCCATCCATGGACACGCCATGGAACCAAAACAAATGCTCTGTTTGCAATGGATAACCAGAGATACAAAAGGTCCGTGCCTGATGACGAATGGAGAAGGTCCGAAGAGCGCCCCCAATTCGCCCGAGTGCGAACACTTGGTCTCTTATGCCATTTATTATTAACCTCGAAGAGTTTTGGGCAAAAATCATGTGAAATGGGAACAATCCTCAGGAGTCGTCTATCTAAACATGCATTTCCTGAGAATAGAAATAATAAACACATAAAAAATAAATGAAAGAGGTGCCACCTAAATATTGCTAGGTTGTGAGTGACATACCTAACTGGTGTCTAAGTTCTGATGGACAAGCACATGCATGCTACAGCTACAGGTATAAGGTTTGCACAAGAAAGTAAGAAAACACAACAAAATATACAATATAACAACACCACAAATCCTAAGACTCTAAACGATTTAGCCCGAGTCCTCGGATGGTCTGATATTCATCCAAAGAAGCCTACGTATCCCCGCCTCCACGAGAATCAAGGCAACGTAGTTCTTCGCGCCTATTCTAAGCTACGATGCCTAAGACACCTAGACCTCTATCTTAGACTCGATCTAAAAGACCGGACTAGTTATTAAAGCTTCTTGAACGATTATTTAAATTCCAGTGAATTGTAAATTTTAGGACACCCTATATGCCCTAACTAAATGCAGGTTAGCCCTAAGCTAATGCACGTGGTTCCTACAACCTATGTGTAACTAGGCTGTATTTCCTAAGGAAAACCAAAGGTGGACTAGCGTATCCTACTCTAGTCATCACTCGGCGATGTGGATCGCCGACTGACCGGACGGAGGCGCTCCTATAACTCTAGGACAGACCCCTAACTCTAAAACAAGCACACAGCAAACAAACAATCAAACAACCTATCAAAAGAAAAACCCTAACTCTAAAACTCTCTATCTAGGAGAAACTCCTAACTCTAGAGGAAGATCTTTTGAAAACAAGATTTTAAAGGTTTTTGAAGAAGGTTTAAAACATTTATTTACAAAAAAAGTTTGGCTGGACTTGAGATAAGAATCTCAAGCTGCACTACGTACCTCGTGGAAGAGGATCAAGCCAACGTAGTTCGAAACGAACTCTCAAACTACGCTTCTAAAATAAACACTCACACTTCAGATTTTTTAAGGTTTTTTATATTTTCAAATGTTTTTGATATTTTTAAAGTTTTCAAATGTTTTTGAGTTTTAAATTTCTAATGTTTTTGGATTTTAAAGTTTTTCCAATGCTCAGGACCTTTAGATGAATTCACTCTTACAGAGAACAAACAAGCATAACCATAAACTAGGGCAAAGCCCTAAAGCAAAAAGGGGAAACCCCAAACAAGCAACTAACGCCTCAAAGAGACGAACCACAACAAGAAAGATAGCGTCCCAAGAAGAGAGAAAACGATCCAAGATCCCAAGCAAGCAAAGCTCTAATAAGACTGAGTTAGCCTCTAATCAAAGCGAAGTAATCAACAACTCTAAAGGAGAAACTCCGAACTAACAACACTAAAGAGGGGAACAAATGAGTCAGAGACTCTCTAATAACACTACCGAGTCAAAGACTCACTCTAAAAGAGGAGGCCACTCTAACATGAGGCTAGGTAAGCCTCCTAAAGGGGAAACTCTCTACATGAGACAAAGCTTGTCTCCGAGACACAAATGACGTAAAAAGGAATAAGAGACCCTGTGCATATTTGGCAAAGGTAAAACACCCAGCCGGGCCGGACAGCTGCCTAGCCCTAGGGTGCAACAAATGTGCAACCCAATACCCATAAGGGTAGGGGTATGCTGCCAAGCCGAGTAGGGTGTTCTCCCAAAACCAAACGACGCACAAAGAGGAGGTTTAGCAAGAGAGTGAGACTGGGCAAGTCTCCTATATACAAAGGAGGGGTATGCTACTTGGACTGAGCAAGTCCCCTAAGGATGGGCTTGGGCTAGCGCCTTCATCGCCCTCGCAATGAGAGGGGTTTCAAGTATCTAAAGAAATTTAACAGAAATCTATAAGACTATGTTAGTCTATCAAAGAGAGAAGAAAAGACTATCAGATAATCGCAAACCCATTCTATTCTTATAAAAATAAAACAAGTGCTAAGCAAAGAAGAATTTTCAATTAAAAAATACACAACCTATAGCAATCATAAAATGATAAACAACATAAATTAGTCCAGACCAGCTGCTGGATAGCCTAATAAAGCAAAAAATAATAATATCAAACACTTCTATGCCCAACCACAAACACCACCCAATATGGAGATAAAATCAGATGATGCTAAAGTAATCATCTGATATCATAATACACATGATAATATTTCTAATCCCGCCTTGAAATCAGACAGTACTCATGTCGATAATATCGAATAGAGTAGTCATCTGATCTCCTTCTTTCCTAAAACAATTTATTTAAATAAAATTTAAACAAATATGATAAGCTTCAAAATAATCTCACCTGAACAGTCCATTCATTATTGTCTTCAGAACCTAACTCAATGCTTAAGATAAGAAGAGTCTTAAATTTATAATATTTCAGCTAAGCTAAACATGCTGATTTCACATGAGGACAATTGGTTAATTCACTATGAATGCAACCAACAAACATATCCAAGAAGATCAAATCACTCCTAAAATAAAAGATCAATGAGAAATCATGTGATTCACATCTCCATACCCGTGACATAGGGTCAATTGATAACCCAGATATTTGCACGACATGGGTTCAAATAGTCATTACATTAGCATTTTCCATTTGGCACAGACAATTTCATCATCCATTATCCATAAGACATTTAAATTAATCGAGGAAACCCAAAACCTTTTGCTTTCAATGGCTAATGACCAAAACAGAGTCCAAATCACAACATTAAACCTGATCTATTCACATAAATCAACTTATGATACCAGAAAACATTAGAATTACAATCAATTTTTATCTCTCATAACAGATCGACCAACTTGTGATCCGTTTATAATATGAAGCCAAGTCGAGATTTATGTTTCAATGATCGAAACCAAAACCTATTCAAGATCAAACTAAAACAGGACATCAACACTTATAACACAAACAAAATAATCAAGCTAATTATATAAAAAATAAAAAATAAAATAAATAAAATAAAAATACCTGAAACTGCAGAATTAAACGCCTCCTTCTTTTCTTCCAATATAAACAATGAAATTGAATATGCCGATGTAATTCACCTGACCAGAACTCTTAAAGCTGTGAAATGCTACCTGACCGGAGCTCCGGCAATTCAGCCGGAATTTAGCCAAGGAAGATGAAGAATGGATTATGGTTTGGGGTTAAGGTTTGGTGAAAACGGGTTTGATAGGATGATAGAGATGGGTTAGGCTATAGGGGAGAAGCTGGGTAAAAATGGGTTTGGGTTAAAAACGGAGTAAATGGAGATTGAGATACGGCCTGACAAGGGGGTCGGTGGAGGAGGTGGTAATGGAGCCGGAGAAGGGGGTGGCGGATGGTTGTGGGTTACAGAGATAGAAGATGGTGGCGGTTGGAAGAAGGCCGGAGCTCTGGCAAGAGGGCCGGAGGATGAAGGTGGCTCGGATTCCGGTGATGGTGGTCGGAGGTGACAAAGGTGGCCGGCCGGAGTTGCAGGGAAATGAGGTTTGGATTAGGGGTTTGCAGAGGGTGAGAAGGATGGAGAGAGTGGTGGTGGCTGCGAGGATGATGAGGCCGGAGATGGTGGTCGGAGGTGGCACGGCCGGAGTCGGCGGCTCCCTTTTTCTTCTCCCTCCCTCTTCCCTTTTCTCCCTTGCGGCTGCAGAAAATCCCCTCTCTGTTATGGGTTCCAGAACCCTAAATGAGAAGCAAGTGGTAGATGGAAGTGATTCAAGGTTTTTAATGGTGGTAGAGAGGGGGGAGCTGCCGGAATTAATGGAGGGTATGGCGGTGGAGGTGATGGTGCCGGAGGAAATGGGTTTCAATGGAGGTCTATGGGAAATGGAAAAGGGTGTAGGAGATGGAATGACCAGAGGTGGGTTTCAATGGAGGTGTAGGAGAGGCTGGGATGATGGGGTTTGTGGCCGGATTCCGGCGAGAATCCGACCGGAGAAGATGGCTTTGATGGTGGTGGAAAATTTTGGGTGGAATTTTGAGAAGAGAAAAGAAGAAGAAAAAGAAGAAGAAGAAGAAGAAGAAGAAGAAGAAGACTAAGATGGTGGCTGGGTGGATGGGCGGATGGTGGCTGCGGCCTTCTTCCCCTTTTCTCTGCAATCCCTCCTCACCCTCTCTGTTTTTTCTCTTCCTGCTCCTCTCTGCAGATGGGTTTCCCTAAAATAGGTTGAAGATGGTGAGGTTCGGGACCGGAAATGTTTGTGGGGTTCGGATTCGATGGATGCTTGGCCGGATTCCGGCGAGGTGCCCGGAGAAGATGGACGGATCGATTGGGGTTTGGGTTTAGAAAGATGAAGAGGTGATGGCCGATGGAAGGGAATGGGTTTCACTGTTTGAAACAAAGGTGTGGGTTGCAGAGATGGCTGGTGAGGGAAGAGGGTGGATTTAATGGAGGTCGAGGTGGGTTTGGATTTTTAGGGTGATGAGGATGGTGGCTAGATTGGAGAAGATGAAGATGGAGTTCTCTCTCTCGGATTTTGCAAAAAATGAAAAATCCCCTTTTTCCTCTAAGCCGATCGGGTTTATATGCAAGAACAAAATTCGCCACCCCCCCTAATCCCATGGGCAGCCCCTCTAATGTATTCAATGACTCTCTTTTACACAGCAAAGGGGGTGGCCTGGGCGAGAAAAATAGAAATGATATTATTCAAAGCCCTGCTGTTCCCTGGGCAGCCCCCCATCTATGTATTTTGGTTTTCTTCCATACAGGGCATGTGGTCCAGGTAGGAAACAGGGGAGGAGAATTTTTGCAAAATATCTTCTCTCTTTTGATCCCAACCCTCCAAATTGCCTTTTTGTTCAAGGGTTGGGATCAAAGGAGGCATAACCAACTAGGAAGCTTCCAAGGAAGCTTCCTAAGATGCTCTCCCAACTAATCCTAACCATGAACCTCCCTTAAGCTAGATTAGGGTCTAATGATTACTTGCAAAAGAAGAAAGGAATCTTTCTTATTTACAGAAATGCCCAGCTTCTGGATAATGCACCCCTCAATTAAGTTGTACACTAATCTGCATACCCCTATATCTCCCCGGACAGCCCATTACGGAATATTTGAACTGGTTTTCTAGGCTTCTACACACCCCTTTTCTGGCTAAATCACCACCCTTCTGAACTTGTCCCACGACACTGCCTTAGCTCGTTTGCTAGGCAAACGTGCACAGATCTTGGCGAAATTTTACAGGGGCCCTGGTGGGACCCTAAGCTAGCCTAGGGCGTAATTTGGGGTCCGCACACACTGATTTGAAAAGGTTATGCACAAAACAAGGAGGTGCAGGGCACGGTCAAAATGGGGTGTCTACACCTATCCTTAATTTTTGTAAATTTTTGTAATGGCCCGCGAGGCTCAATCTTTGTAAGCCAGCTCGGCGAAAAGAGCACTTTTGTGATACGAATACAAATTCAATTTTGTCTAACTGTCTGTACGGCTGTCTTGTTTTTTGTATTTATGACGTCTGTGCTTCTTCCTCATCTCTCTGCCGAGCCGGAGTGGTTAACCGGATGTCATTGGCCGGAATGACCCACTTCTGTCTCCGAGTTTGCAAACACTTAGAGTCTTTTTGGCGCCTAGCGATTGCGCCATATCCTGTCCGGCTAAGGCTGTGGACGGCCAGGCCAGGCAGGTCTTTGAGGAGGTTTCCACTAGGGTGGGTCCATGTGGTCGGAACTGATCTCCACACCAAATTGGACGCGCCGGAGTGCTCCACTGCTGTTCTCTAAGTCTGCAAACACTTAGAATGAGAGCCAAGTCTGCAAACACTTAGAGTCTTTTTGGCGCCTAGCGATTGTGCCATATCCTGTCCGGCTAAGGCTGTAGACGGCCAGGCCGGGCAGGTGTTTTGGCGTTTAGCGATTGCGCCATATCCTGTCCGGCTTCGGCTATGGACGGCCAGGCCGGGCAGGTGTTTTGGCGTTTAGCGATTGCGCCATATCCTGTCCGGCTTCGGCTATGGACGGCCAGGCCGGGCAGGTCTTTGAGGAGGTTTCCACAGGGGGGTCCATGTGGTCGGAACTGATCTTCACACCAAATTGGACGCGCCGGAGTGCTCCACTGCTGTTCTCTAAGTCTGCAAACACTTAGAATGAGAGCTAAGTCTGCAAACACTTAGAGTCTTTTTGGCGCCTAGCGATTGCGCCATATCCTGTCCGGCTAAGGCTAGGGACGGCCAGGCCGGGCAGGTGTTTTGGCATTTAGCGATTGTGCCATATCCTGTCCGGCTAAAGCTGTGGACGGCCAGGCCGGGCAGGTGTTTTGGCGTTTAGCGATTGCGCCATATCCTGTCCGGCTTCGGCTATGGACGGCCAGGCCGGGCAGGTGTTTTGGCGTTTAGCGATTGCACCATATCCTGTCCGGCTTCGGCTATGGACGGCCAGGCCGGGCAGGTCTTTGAGGAGGTTTCCACTAGGGCGGGTCCATGTGGTCGGAACTGATCTCCACACCAAATTGGATGCGCCGGAGTGCTCCACTGCTGTTCTCTAAGTCTGCAAACACTTAGAATGAGAGCTAAGTCTGCAAACACTTAGAGTCTTTTTGGCGCCTAGCGATTGCGCCATATCCTGTCCGGCTAAGGCTATGGACGGCCAGGCCGGGCAGGTGTTTTGGCGTTTAGCGATTGCGCCATATCCTGTCCGGCTTCGGCTATGGACGGCCAGGCCGGGCAGGTCCTTGAGGAGGTTTTCACTAGGGCGGGTCCATGTGGTCGGAACTGATCTCCACACCAAATTGGACGCGCCGGAGTGCTCCACTGCTGTTCTCTAAGTCTGCAAACACTTAGAATGAGAGCTAAGTCTGCAAACACTTAGAGTCTTTTTGGGGGGGAGCTGGCATATACTAGTGACTCAAAAGTGGGGGACACAGTTCAGAGACAACTCCACTTTATTTCTCTTTGAAATTTAATTACAGAGATTCTGTACAGGCCTTCAAAGGCAAAGGAAAAGACTATTGATAATATATTCGAAGATTTCTGGAATTCCAGGCGTGCGGCAGCAGCTGCTCGTCAAGTGTATCTAGGCGGTAGCTTCCTGGACGGATGACCTCTTTGACTCGGTACGGCCCTTCCCAAGTCGGGGAGAGTTTGCCCACCCTTCTTGGCTGGGAAACGACCGCTTTTCTCAAAACTAGGTCGCCTGTGCGGAACTCCCTTGGTCGGATCTTCGTGTCATGGTATCTAGACACCTTTTGTTTATACGCTGCGGCCCTGATCTGTGACTCCTCACGGACTTCTTCGAGTAAGTCGAGGTTGACACGGAGCCCGTCCCCATTAAGCTGTTCATTGAAGTGAACAATTCTTGGGGAAGGAATGCCGATGTCAACCGGGATCACAGCCTCTGTTCCGAAGGAGAGTTTGAAAGGCGACTCACCCGTTGCAGTGCGTGGGGTAGTCCGATACTCCCAGAGCACATGGTACAGCTCGTCAGCCCAGCGTCCGGCCTTATCATCCAGTCTCTTCTTTATCCCCTGCAGCAGAGTCCTGTTCGTCACTTCGGTCTGCCCATTCGTCTGAGGGTGTGCCACGGAAGTGAACCTTTGCTCAATCTTCAGATCTGCACAAAACTTTCTGAAGTTCCTCGAGTCGAACTGTTTGCCATTGTCCGTTATGAGGACCCGGGGTATCCCGAATCTGCACACCACTGATTTCCAGAAAAAGTTCTGGACGTTCTGCTCGGTGATCTTGGCCAGAGGTTCAGCTTCTACCCACTTAGTAAAGTAGTCGATGGCGACAACGACGAACTCGCGGCCTCCGGAGGCCGGCGGAAAAGGACCTAAGATGTCCATTCCCCAGATAGCAAAAGGGAGAGGGCTGATGATCGAAGCCATTGGCACGGCAGGCTGGTGAACAGCGGGAGAAAATTTCTGACACTTCTCGCACTTCTTCACAAGGCTCAGTGCATCTTGTCTCAATGTAGGCCAGTACAGGCCTCTTAGAAGGACTTTGATGGCAAGGGCCTTGCCCCCAAGATGTTCTCCGCAAATCCCTTCATGGGTCTCTCGCAGAGCATACAGGGCATCGGTTGGCCGGAGACACTTCAAGTACGGGAGGGTGTAAGATCTCTTGTACAGAGTCTCGCCGTCAAATGAAAACCTTGCTGCCCGCTGCACGACTTTACGAGCCTCTTTTTTCTCCCCGGGGAGCTCTCCGCTGCGCAGATATCTGATGATCTCATCCATCCAGCACGGCTCGTCGTCGATCTGCATTACTACGACGGGCTGGTCATCAATACTGGAGGTCTTTAGGAACTCCATACGGATTTCTTTGAGAGCGGTGTAGCCTGATGCCGCTAGCTTTGAGAGCACATCAGCCTTTGTATTTTCAGTCCGGGGGACTCTGATGACCTCAAAACTTCCGAACTTGCCGGCCAGGACACGGACCCTTTGCACATATTTTATCATTCGCTCTTCACGGGCCTCATATACTCCTTGGATCTGACATACGACTAGCTGCGAATCGCAGTACGCCTTCAGTTTCTGAGCGTGGGCCTGAGTGGCGAGGTTCATTCCGGCGATGAGCGCTTCGTACTCTGCCTCATTGTTTGACGCACGGAATCCAAACCTCAGGGCATAATTCAGGACGAAATCATCTGGTCATGTGAGAACTAGCCCGGCACCGCTGCCACTTTTATTTGAAGACCCGTCAACATATACCTCCCAGAGCGGCTCTTCAGAACACGGAAGCGGACTGGTCGGAGGAGCTGCACCCTCGAGCCCGGGAAGCGGAACCGCTTCGGCTTCGATCTGCTGCTCGGATATAACCGGTTCTGCTTCCGAAGGAAGCGCTACTTCTGACCCGGGGTCTGAATCTGGCATGGTACATTCAGCTATGAAGTCTGCAAGAACCTGAGCTTTGATTGCTGGCCTGGGCAGATATTTGATGTCAAACTCGCTGAGCTCCACGGCCCACTTCACAAGTCGGCCTGAAGTGTCTGGACGGTGGAGGATCTGCCTCAGGGGCTGTCCTGTCAGGACTTTGATCGTATGCGCCTGGAAATACGGCCTTAATTTTTTGGCCGCCATAACGAGGGCATATACGAGCTTCTCGACTCGCTGATATCTTGTCTCTGCATCATGGAGGACCTTACTGACATAGTAGATCGGCTTTTGCTGGTGGTACTCCTCTCTGATCAGTACTGCTGCAACTGCTAAAGGTCCCGCTGAGAGATACAGAATCAGTTCTTCTCCTGGTTCTGGCTTCGACAGCAACGGTGGAGAGGACAAGTACTGCTTCAGCTCTTCAAATGCCGCTTGGCACTCCGGAGTCCAGGGCGCGGTTTTTATACCCTTGACTGCGTTGAAGAAGGGAAGACATCTTTCTGCGGACTTAGAGATGAACCGCCCCAGGGCAGCTACTAATCCGGTCAGGCGCTGTACTTCTCTGATAGTTCTGGGCGGAGTCAGCTCCATCACCGTCTTGATTTTCTCAGGATTTGCCTCTATCCCTCTCTGGCTTACCATGAAGCCCAGAAACTTGCCTGCTCCGACGCCGAACGTATACTTGGTCGGATTGAGCTTCATGTTGTGCTTCCTCAAGACTTGAAACGCTTCTTCGAGGTCGGCAACATGATTGCAGGCAGCTCTGCTCTTGACCAGCATATCGTCCACATACACTTCCATATTGCGGCCGATCTGCTCTTTGAACAGCCTGTTGACGAGCCGCTGGTAGGTGGCTCCTGCGTTCTTCAGTCCAAAAGGCATAACTCGATAGCAATAAGTCCCCTGATCGGTTACAAAGGATGTCTTCGGAATGTCGGACTCATGCATTCTGATCTGATTATATCCTGAGAAGGCGTCCATGAAGCTTAGCAGCTCGTGACCTGCAGTAGCGTCGATGAGCTGATCAATCTTTGGGAGCGGGTAGCTGTCCTTCGGGCAGGCCTTATTCAGGTCTGTAAAATCTATGCAGGTCCTCCACTTCCCATTAGATTTCTTTACCATCACAACATTCGCGAGCCAGTCCGGGTACTGGATCTCGCGGATGAAGTCGGCCTTCAGAAGCCTTTCCACCTCTTCTCTAATGGCCCTTCGCCTCTCCGGTGCAAAGTGCCTCCTCTTCTGCTTTACGGGCTTGCAGGTCTGATCAACCCCGAGCTCATGGGTGCTGATTGCAGGGTCGATACCGGGCATGTCTGAAGGAGCCCAGGCAAAGACATCTCCATTGGCTCTGAGGAACTGAGCAAGATCCTGCTGCGCGGCCTCTGACAGAGCAGAGCCGATCTGAACAACCTCTGGTCGTCATCGCTATACAACGGGACAGATATGACGTCCTCGGCCGGCTCGTTTACTGTGATCTGGGCTTCGTCCCTTAGATCAAACAGCTCGATCGGCAGAGACTCGGACGCATTCTTTCCTTTCAGCGCCGCTGCATAGCACTGCCTCGACTGGGGCTGGTCCCCTCTGACCTCCCCTACGCCCCCTGGTGTACTGAACTTCATCTTCTGATGATAGGCGGAGGGAACGGCTCGGAGGAGATTCTGGCCGGGGCGGCCAAGGATAGCATTATAGGCCGACTTGGCCCTTACCACCAAGAAGTTTACCATGGCGACGGACTGGCAGGGCGGCTCCCCGATAAGAACTGGAAGCTCGATCTGCCCTTCGACTTTAACAACTTCTCCGGAGAACCCGAACAGATCGGAGTTGGCCGGCTTCAGACGGTCGGCTCCGATCAGCATCCGCTCGAAGGCGTGATAATAGAGGATGTCCGCGGAGCTCCCGTTGTCGACCAAGATCTTCTTCATTTCCCAGTTCGCCACCAGCATGGTGATGACCAGGGCATCATCATGCGGAAGGATCAGGTCGTCGAGATCTGCATCTGAAAAGGATATCTCGTTCTCTAGCCTGGCCTTCTTGCTGCAGGTATGGACGGCGTTGACCTGCCGGGCATAAGTCCTGCGGGCTGATGAAGAGGTTCCTCCTGCGGTCGGCCCTCCTGAAATGGTACCAATAACACCATGAGGTTGAGGTACCTGAGGAGGAGGGCTGGCCGGGGCCGGAGCTTGAATGCGGTCGCCTAGAGGTTGAGCACTCCGGGGGCTTCTGCCTCTGGGCTTCGGCTTGTCCCTGCGCTCTCTTTTGTTGTCATCATTTTTCAAGTACCTCCCGAGGTACCCTCGGCTGATCAACTGCTCGATCTCCTCCTTCAGATGAAGGCACGCGTTGGTGTCGTGGTCGTGGTCCTTGTGGAACCTGCAGTACTGGGACATGTTTCTCTTTGTCGACGAGTTCTGCCTCTCCGGCCACCGGATGAAGTCCTCTTCCCGAATGGCTGCCAGGATTTGTGCTCTGGACGCGGTCAGCCGCGTGTAATGCTCTCTCGCTTGGGGGCTTCTCCCCTTTCGAGAAGGGCTTCTCTCCTTCTTCTGAGACTTATCATCCCTACGCTGCTTGGTAGGGTTCTTCTCCTCGGGCCTTCTCCTGCCAGCGGAGTCCAGGGCGGCGAGAGTTTCCTCCACCGAGATGTATTCCTCCGCCCCGGCCATCAGGTCTGCGAGGGACTGCAGGTTGCGCCGGGCCACTGCTCGCCTGAAGTCAGTTGATCGGACGGCGGCCAGAAGAGCGTTCGTGGCCGCGGAGGGATCCAGGTTGGGAACCTGAAGAGCTTCCCTGTTAAAGCGACCGACGAACACTTTCAAGGCCTCATCATCTCTCTGCCTGAGGGCCATCAGTGAAGCGGTCGTCTTCCTGGGTCTCCTGCTGATCATGAAATGGCGGGCCAGGTCATCCCCAAAATCCTCAAAATTATCCACTGACCTGGGCTTAAGCCGCGAGTACCAGTCCCGCGCCGCTCAGGTCAACGTGGTGGGGAATGCCCGGCAAAGGAATCCATCCGACGCCCCGTGGAGGAGCATTGTGGTCCTGAAAGTCTCCAGGTGGTCCACGGGGTCGGTGGTCCCGTCATACTGCGGAATCTGCGGCATCTTCCAGCCCGCAGGGGCCTCTGCGCTGAGCACTCTGTCCGAAAATGGTTGAGCGCTTGTGAAGATCCGGGAGGCAGGCCGGCCCTGCTCTCTGGCGAGCTCTTCGATCCGGTGGTCGATCTGCTGGATCCTTCGCAACACCGGGTCCTCTCTTTCCTCAGCCCGGTGGACGGGCCCCTCTCTCCTCACTGGTGGGCTTACAGCCGATCCGGACTGACTGGCCGGACTCCTTCGCCGGTGCCGCGATCCCTCTCCGTGCGTGGTGTCTCTCTTGCTGCCATGCCTTTGTACGGAGGGAGATCGTGACCGGTGATGTAGGCGAGGCTCGGGGCGCACATGCTTGTCCCGGGAGAGGTGATCTCGTCTTGTAGAGTGACGAGTCTGCTCCCGGGGCGGAGGCGTGTGCTCTCTGCGGGAGCTTCCCCTCCTCTGGGCGGGCTGAGAGGCCTTGGCTGGGTGCTGCTGGAGTGCGGTGGCCGGATTCCTGAACTGCGCAATCACAGCAGTCATTTCTTGGAAAATGGCCCGCATCTCCCTCGGGGTCGGGGTAGGGTCTGAACGGTCCGAGCGAGTCGGAGTGCGCTCCCCTGACGCCCCGACCTCTATCTGCGAGGCCAATCGCTCGCTTCTTCCTTCGCGGGGGGCTGTAGCCCGGGTCGTCCGGGAGGTTGGCACATGTTTTCCGTTTTTTCCTACCATTGCTTAAGTGAGGTTCCGAACAGCTTTTTGTTGCGGGGTCCCACGGATGGCGCCAAATCTGTTAGGTCTAAAATTGGTAACAGGTTATGGTAGGGCCGGAAGGGCTGATCTGGGCCTGAAGGGCTGATCTGGCAAGTCACACCTGAAAGGCTAGGGGAGTCCTGCGCTGCACAAGGACACAGACAAGAAGACAAAGGGTCAGAGGACCAACCCGGAGTGTTGCTCCGGACGGGCGCTTCGACACTCAAGTCAGTATGAGCAGGAGTGCAGAGCAATGTCAGAGCAAAAAGCTTAGGGTTTTGATTTTCAGATCCCTCACCTTAGCACAAGTGAAGGCTATTTATAGTGATTCTGAGCCACCTGTCTAGGACAGGTGGTAGTTCTGAGCCACCTGTCCAGGACAGGTGGTGGCCTCTGTATGGACCAGGTCTCATACCTAAGAAGGGTAGGTGGAAGTCCCTGATTGGTCCAGGTGTCACACCTAGCAGGGACAGGTGTTGGCTTTGCAACGGTCACTGTGAGGGCCACGTGCCAACAGCCAATTGGTTGCTGAGTTCGGACCTCATCAGTGCTGAGTTCGGACCCATCAGTGCTGAGTCCGGACCCCATCACATTCTAAACTTAATGAAGACAATAAAGAGATAATTTAGATAATTACAAATCAACTAGCATTCTAGACTCATTACTTAAAAACTGAAGTTTCAATTCGATGATTCGATGTCAATGACAGAAGAAAATCCAATTTTCCTTGATATCACAACCATTAGATCTCATCAAACATTAGATTTTTTTATCAAGTAAATTTTAGTTCAATTTAAGCTATGCAGAGGGAATTACTAAAAACCCACATTATATTTTAGTTCAATATCGATCATTAGATTTTATCAATCAAATCATAGGTTTTCAAGGAAAGCGAATCATGCTCTTGTGCGATGGTAAGGATGTTCGGTTAATCCTAAACACGAGGTGGCCTGCTTAAAGTTCTAATTAATGGCCAAGCTCTTATGCGCCAGGTTTCGCTAAAAACATTTAGTATTAGATGAACATCAAAGGCTTTGTTTATCTATATCAAAAAATGTAAATGTGGAGTCTTGGGAGAGGGAGAAAAGTGATGGGCATCACTTTCTCTTCCCAAAACCTATACGAAGACCTCTGGTCCCTTGCTCATGCATCCTTTCTTTCTCACTTGATTTCCGCGGCAAGAAGGAACAAAAAGAGGTCGGTCTCCATCACCGTCGGTTTGTAGTAACGAAAATATATACCCAAGTTGTGATTCAACGGTGACAATGCCTTAATGGCGACAATTTCTTCTTTTTTTTTTTGTTGGTAAGCTGGAGTTAGGCAGGCTACCAATGTATTAAGAATTTAAGATAAAAAGATATTACAATCAAGAGTATAAAACACCAACCCTATCCTTAGATACGATGTCTAAACAATAAGGGGACTTTGACAGCAAGTACACACCAAACTCAGTTGCAATGGTGGGATTTTATTTTGGAAACTAAGTACGCATGTAAATTGATCTTTTCTCAAAGTTTATCGCCAATATCCAATCAGATGTGTTCATTAATAATGCTAAGAGTGCTACTTCGATTTGGATATATAGGATCTAACGAAAGCGAATGAAAGTGACGGAAAGGTTCGGTTGCTATTCAACTTCTCCATGGCCCTCATCCACATCCCTATTATTAAGCAATATATTAGTGAGGGCAAACAGAAAGACGCGGCAAGGTCTGCTAGAGATTCTGGTGAGAACACCACAAAGGAAGCTGACCCTTACCTTTGTGATCTCCCTCCTTATATGGTTTGGTTGGTCCAAGGTATTTCACGAGGACTTTGAAGCATTTTCATAGTCTTTACAAGAAAACAGAACTTGCTGATTTAGTTTTCCAATCCCCGATTGTTATGGAGCAAAGACAACTAAAGATGGTCTTTAGTGTGAGGCACGAGCACAATTATTGCAAGAAACCTTTCTTAAAAATCTCTGACCTTTGTAAGGTTTTCCTTGCATAAGTGTAAAAGCATGGGTCTTAAAAATACACTGAGGCCATGTTTGGCCACCATGAAAAATGTTCCATAGAATATTTGACACGAGTTGTAAGAGATGACCACGAGATGGAGAGAGTTGAGAGGGTGGGAGCAAGGGAGCATGAAAAACTCTTATAAACCAGGAAAACAAAAAACCGATTCTAAGTTGGTATTTTCTTTTCACTGGTTTTAGCCCTCCCAGACCTCGCAATGGCTGGGCGGCCCTTTTTTTTAATTCTATCCCTACTCTCTCAGCCCCTCTCACACATTTGGGCCCACAAATATTCAATGAAATAATTTTTCATGGTTGAGAACTTGGCCATGAAAGTCATGCTATAAATCATTTCATAGTCCAAGTTGATCCAAACCATCCAATCCTGGATCATTCCAAACCATCAACCTTTGTTTTCATCAAGTGGACATGTATGTCCAATCTAGACCGTTGATCTTTTAGACTACGATGAGGCGACCCTCATTGTCCTGGTCTCATATCCTGGATTGTTTGGGTAATGGCAATGAGATTCCCCAATATCATGCTAGGAATAGCTAGGATTTCCAAAAGAAGATGCCATTCGTTTGATGAGAAATAAAAAGGAATATCAAAAATTCGAGTGGCCTCACTAACCCTAGGGTTCTGACCCGTTGTGAACATAACGGCGTTTTGCAGTTTGGTCATCAGATCTCTCCCGTCTCACAGCCGGACGCCCCACACCCAGTCCAAATAGGACGTACTGGACATGTAGAGTTGAGTGTCAGCGCAAAAGCCCTATAACAAATATAGAAAACCATTTTTTAAGTGTTTTTTTTTTTTTTTGTTATAGAGCGCTTAGGCCAACACTCATGGCGGAGGACTGAGGAACTCAATGCCTCAGCTGCTAATTGGTCTTCTTTTGAAGGCAATGAAGAATTGTTGTTCTACTCAAGAAATCTGTATTGGGACCTACCTGTTTGCAAGACAAGTGGTTAGCCTAATACGGAGGTCTGCATGGTTACATCTTGGTATGTACCCGAAGGCGTGAGCGTTTGCACTTCAATGCTATTACTCATGCATATGATAATATATTGTAAAATCAATGGTTTAACTTTTTCTTGGAGGAACCCGGATAAGGATTATGGATCAAGTAGATAGGAGAATCTGATCACGGGTTGGACTTGTGAGCGCAGTTTAGATAAATGGACCCGGATCACATGATTAAGTGGCACACGTGAGACCCACAAGGTGGTTGTTAGGAAAGATCGAGCCTAACAAGTAGCAAGCTAACTATATATAAGTGGGCCCCATCAAATTATCTATTATTTTGACACTGTAGATAAGCCCTCATTGAAACCAAAGTCCACGGACTCTAACAGCAAAGTAATGAAGGCCCAAGTCTAGATAGCAAAATTTCTACACGCTATAAGAAATTCCATGGCCCAAAGATAGTTCAGATTGGACAATCCTAACCATCCATCATAAGAGTTAAATCCAGACCATTAATGTCACGGATCTAGCAAATTATCATTTTTTAGGAGCACCCATGGGTTGGCCTCATGTTGCTATGCATGGACGAGTAGAACGGTTGCCATGTCCTTATGAATGTTAGGTATACCATTATAAATTAAAGATTTATGTAAATCAAACTAGAACAGGCCGGGTGTTTCAAGTCACTTTTTCCATGCATAATCAAACAATTGAAAGTGTTGGGGATCCAAGCAAAAGCAAATAGTCCCCACATCGAATAAGTAAAATGGATGGGGATGGGTATTAAGGGGATGGGTTTTAAGGGAATGGGAACCCTCCCTCTAACGGCTAGCTTTTAGGGCTGAGTTCTACCCGATTAAATTCCCAACAAATGGTATCAGAGCTCAGTGCGTGGTAACTCCAGTTTGCCTCTGAGGGCGGGAACATCCCTCGGGGAAGATCTCGGAAACCCCGGTGTAATATCTCATGGTTCCCGCGCTGCAGCCGTGTGGAGGGGCGAGATTGTCCACGTTGCTTCCGCGTGGAGGGGGAGATTGTTGGGGTTCCACACAAAAGCAAATAGTACCACATCGGATAAGTGAAATAGAAGGGGATGGGTTATAAGGGAATGGGCACCCTCCCTCTAATGGCTAGCTTTTAGGGGTGAGTTCTACCCGGTTAAATTCTCAGCAGATGGTATCAGAGCTCAGGGCATAGTAATCCTGGTTAAAATCTCAACAAATGGTATTAGAGCTCAGGGCGTGGTTACCCCGGTTTGCCTCCGAGGGTGGGAATCTCCCTCAGGGAAGATCTTGGAAACCCCGGTGTAGTATCTCGTGGTTCCCACGTTGCCGCCACATCGGACGAGTGACATAGATGGGGATGGGTTATAAGGAAATGGGCACCCTTCCTCTAATGGCTAGCTCTTAGGGGTGAGTTCTAACCGGTTAAATTCCCTTCAGAAAGCATGAAATTTTGGAAAAGTTTTTCCCAAACTTTTCTAGAAAGTTCCATCAATCCAAACAGGACATATATGGGAAACAACCTCCAGGTTTAAAACTCACATATTTCTCCATGATTGTGACTTCCTTCACTAGGTTCTCAAGGATAGAACCCATGTTCACCTCTAAACCATCTAGGCTTGTTAATCCACCAATGAATGGACATGAACTTGTAACCACATGAAAAAGAATACGAATTATCAAAGGACATGTGCCCTCACTGAATGTCTGGTGGGACCATTGGGCGCCCACTTCTTGTCAAGCCTGCAAAGCTCAGGCTCGATGACCATGGAGTGTCACCGATTTTACTAGTATTGATCGTTGAAGTCTATTTAAGAGGGCATTTTGATCTAGGGAAAAGAAAATTAAGGAAAAGAATATTTTCTATGAAAAGAATACCCCGCAGAAAATAAAATTGTAGTTTCTAGAGGGTTTGTATTTTTCTTTCAAAAGAAAATTTAGATTTAAAAAAACTACATGGAAAATGAATTTACCAAACACTAGAAAATTCATTTTCCATGGAAAATCTGAAAATGTTTTTTCCCTACATCCAAACAGTCCTATTCTGGACAGTAGGGCTTCATGACAAAAGGTGAGGGGACCAAAATCCCTTGTGAAACCAAGGGCTTTTGAGATTCAGGCATGGAGACAATGTTACTATGAGAATCACATCCATTGTCCACAAGATATTTGGCATTGAATATCATGTGATATCTAGGGTTTAAATCTGACGCAAAACTCAGATATTCATAAATAGGGTTTGACTCTCTTACTATTGTATTGAAGTACATGGACATGCAGGGACTTTTAATGGTGTGTGTGCGTGTGTGGTTGGTATCCTAAAGTTGAAGTTGGGCTATACCTAGCCTCCCCATTTAATGAAACCTAATTCCATAATGGCGTTTTGGTTCCAACCAGATGACATGATTCTAGAACTTTGATCAAGCATTGATGAAAAGGATATATAGGTAAATGATATATTCGCCAGTTTCTCTTCCTTGGGCCACCCCCTAGTAGTGGTGCAACTTGGATCAATTTTGGGGAATTCAGGTTCAACTTTTTAACTTAAAGTCAGTCGTGTTCAGGTTGATTCCAATTCTGCTTTTTAGTAAAAGCTTAACCTGACCCGAGCCAAGTTGCACCCCTAGTAAAAAGGTAGTCATAAATACACCAGCGGGGCTGGCCCAGGGAAGAAAAGGGGGTGAATAGGTAAAGGATATCTTTTGTGAGAAATTCAAATGATTCTCTCCTTTTCTCATCTGCTATATATTTGAATTTCTCCGAAAATTCTATGAGAATTATACGTCACTTTTTTTGACCTTTTTTAACAGAGGCACCCATTCAACCCCCATATTTTCAATCCGACCCCCTCCTTTATGCTTTTTAACAAAGGCACACATTAAAGCCACATAATTTTAATCCTACCCCCCTCCCTTATGCTCTTTTTAATTATGGAAACCTCTATAGATTGGAGGGCTAGGATCAGCCGATGGAAATGATGTGGTCCATCACATGGACGGTTTGGATCAACCTATGATGTTGTCCGTACAGTTCTTTGTCGGCCCGTGCATCGCACGGGGTTTTTTACTGTACGGACCACATCATAGGTTGATCCAAACCGTCCATGTGATGGAACACAACATAAATAGGTTGTGCCCCAAAAATCATTTCCATAGGCTGATCGTAGCCCTCCAATCTATAGAGGTTTCCATAATATGTTGTTCCTCTTAAATCGGATGGTTAAGATCACCCTATAGATTTTTTATTAAAAAAGCATAAAGGAGAGGGGTAAGATTGAAATTATGTGGCTTTATAGGTTGATCCAAACCGTCCATGTGATGGAACACAATATTAATTGGTTGTGCCTGTAAAATCATTTCCATAGGTTGATCCTAGCCCTCCAATCGATATAGGCTGATCCTAGCCCTCCAATCGATAGAGGTTTCCGTAATTGTTGTTCCTCTTCAGGTACCCGGAATCCGTCAATATTTTGCAAGTGTCCTGCATGAGTAATATAAAGTAGTTCTTTCGTCATTGTCATATGTCTTTACCTCTTCTCGGTAGTTTTTTCCATAATTGTCATAGATAGGTACCCGTGTCGGTACTTTTCGTATGTAGATTACGATTTTACCCTCACATAGATAGTATGTACAGATATGTGGGGAGGGCAAAAAACGGTAAAAATCAGCCACATTGACGTGTTAAATGGACAATGTGACTGATTTTTGTCCATTTTTTGCCCTCCGTGCAGTATTATTGTCAATTTAACACGTCAATGTGGCTGATTTTTACCGTTTTTTGCCCTCCCCACATATCTGTACATATTATCTATGTGAGGGTAAAAAAGGTATGAATATTCGGAATTATTTGTAAAATCTGTGGCATTAAGACCTCGCTCGTAATTTCGAATCTTGATTTGCTAGCCACCTTCTCCAAACGCTATGTCTCGCCCATCCTTTGCAATTGTATGTATTCAGAGATTTGTCTTATTAGATGTGATGAAAAACTGCACGGAAATATTATTTCTTGAAAGGTTGCTAGCAATAATACGTAAAGAAAGAAGCTAGCAATAATAATCATTACGCAGTAAAGTTTGGGAGGAAAATTACGGACAACGGGTACCTGGATATGACAATTACAGAAAAAACTATAAAGAAGAGGTATCAAAATATGTCAATTACTAAAAAACTACTTTTAATTTTTGAGGATATTACGAATTCCGCACACCTGTAAAAATATTTACAAATTCCGGGCACCTTCAGACGAACAACAGATTTTGGAAACCTCTATAGATTGGAGGGCTAGGATTAGCCTATGGAAATGATTTTACGGGTACAACTTATTGATGTTGTGTTCCATCACATGGACGGTTTGGATTAACCTATGATGTGGTCCGTACAGTTCTTTGTCAGCCCGTGCATCGCACGGGGTTTTTCACTAGTATTTATTATTATTATCTACTATAATAAGCTGGGAGGAAAAGCCCATGCTTATTTGAATTTTGTGAAAAAATTGTGGAATTAACACCTCACTTTTTTGACTTTTTTTAACAAAGGCACCCATTCAATACACATTTTCAATCATACCCCCTTTTTTATGCTTTTTAACGAAGGCACCCATAAAGCCACATAATTTCAATCCTACCCTCCTCTTCTTTTTACTGATTGGGTGCATATACCGTAATTGTCATATTTCTAAACATCTTCGTTGTAGTTTTAGCTGTAATTGTCATAACAAGGTACCATTTGTGGGTACTTTTTTCCGTAATTGTTCTACTTTACAACACTTTTGCCGTAATTTCCCTCCAAAACTTTCGTACCTTATGATTATTATTCCTAGCTTCTTTTGGTACTTATTATTGCTAGCCACCTTTCGAGAAATAATACTTCCGTGCAATTTTCACCACGTCTAATAAGACAAATCTCTCAACACATACAATTTCAAAGGATGGCCGAGAAGTAGCCTTTGGAGAAGGTGGCTAGCAAATACCTAGCAAAACAAAAAAAAATACAGCAAAAACAAAGATTGGAGAGTTGTGATCATCCCATGGAAATGATTTTTGGGGCACAACCTATTTACATTGTGGCCCATAAAATGGATGGTTTGGATCATCCTATGGTGTGGGTCGTGCATTAACATTAAGGCCCAATTGTAGGCCCCACCCATATTTGTCAGAATGAAGTTTACGGTCAACGCCATAGGATGATCCAAGCCATCCATTAGATGGGCCGCGACGCAAGCCTCAAAAAGCATTGCCATATGATGATCCTAGCCCTCCGATTTATAGAGAAACTAATTACCATGTCAATTATCGAAGCCATTGCCCTTTTTTATCATTTCGTATGTATGCCACTTTGAGTTATACAATTTCTTCAATTTCGCTATTGTTAATAGTTTTAATGCTTCTTTTAATTAACCATTATCTTTTCTTCGCCGCCCGGGCATGGCACGGGGTTTTTTACTAGTATATATATATAGCATAAGAGAAAAGGAGAGAATTATTTGAATTTCTCCCAAAATTCTATGAGAATTACACATCACTTTTTTTACTTTTTTTAACAAAGACACCCATTCAACCCACATATTTTCAATCCTACCCCCTCCTTTATGCTTTTTAACAAACGCACCCATTAAAGCAATATTATTTCAATCCTACCCCCCTCCTTTATGTTTTTTTAATTATGGAAACCTCTATAGATTGGAAGGCTAGGACCAGCCTATGGAAATGATTTTACGGGGCACAACCTATTACTGTTGTGTTCCATCACATGGACGGTTTGGATCAACCTATGATGTGGTCTGTACAGTTCTTTGTCGGCCCGTGCATCGCACGGGATTTTTTACTAGTCTATATATAATAAAGAGGAAGGGGGTTTACTATTCAAGGCTGATGTGGCAGCCCTCCCCTTCCTCCCTCAAATCTATGTGGCATCACAATTTCCTACTTGGAATTTTATACGATTTATATCTACAAAATCCATAGCAAGACGTCTGGACTTTCCACCCCTAAAACGTATGTCTCTACAACTTTCCAAAAACGTATGTCTCCAATTAAATAGATATATTATTCCCTCTTCAGATTTGTATCCCATTAATTTTGGCATTTCCTCCGGCAATATCTCAGAAAATCTCGCCCAAGAGAAAATCACTCTCTCCAAAATTTCACCCTAACCTAACCCTTTACCTTCTCCATCTCTTGCACCATACTAATGCAATACTAATGCGCCTCTTTCGAGGATTAATTTGCAATTTGGATGTATGTCACAAGATTTTTCACCGATTTGAAACACCCTTCCATATTAATGACATTATTCCAACCGCATATAACCCCCCCCCCCCCCCCCCCCCAAAAAAAAAGGAAAATAAATCGCACCTAATATTCCAAAGAATTATATTCCTTATTAATGACATTACGATCATATTACATTTACACCCTCTCTACTCTATTCATTCAGTTATGTGTCTCTTCCACTTCCTCGCTCTCTCCTTCAAGAAACACCATAGGTGCAAATAAGAAGATTTAGACTGAGAATCCAAGGTACTGTTGCTTTTGTTGCTTCCATTTTCTTCCTATTGTGGGTTTATGTCAATCAAACATTATTTGTAGTGTCACTGATAATCAAATGTGAGTTATGGTTGTAGTTGGTAACTTGGTATTGGTTTCTGCTTAGACAGCAAATATTAAGTCGGAGATAACATTCGTTTCCTTTTGCACAAAGTATTGAGCAATTCAACGTGGGTAATATCTTAGATTTGTTCTGCTAATGGTTATTCCTTACCTTTCATCTACTTATTTTTCTCTTTACATTTTTTTCTCTAAGTTATTGTCAATGAATTACAAGGGAGCAGAAACCCATATGCCAGATTCGCAAGCAAGAATTCCTGAAATTTATATTTCACCAATCCTAGCAGGAAGATCATCCATCTCATCTTTCTGCCCTTCCTACTGCCACCTTCCATGAATTCTTTCTCAAACCCATAATAAATTCTTGACAATTCTTTTCTACAAACCCATAATAAATTCTTGACAATTCTTTTCTACGAGGATGATTGTTTTCTATTCCATAAAGGAACGCTATCCACAAAACCACATTCTTCCCTAATATATGGGTGGAAGATCTTGCTCTGCTGCAGGCCATTGTATCCGAGCCCCCAACACTAAATCATTCCGTTTTTCACTTGCTTTTGATTTAAGCGCTTTTTCCATTTTTGTCTGGGTATTTGTTTAGATTACAAATTAGGAGAAATTATATGATGCCCGACCGTCAAGTCACGTGAAGGTGGTACTTCAAAAGTACCACCCTTGATATTTGATCCAACAGTAGCATCTTAAAAAGTGGGCTGCTGTTGGATCAAATATCAAGGGTGGTACCGTTTTGACGGTACTTGACGGTCAGGCACCATATAAAAACTCACAAATTAGAATGATCATTACGCGTTTGTTTGGTTTAAGTTTCATCATAATTGATTTTTTGATGGATTTGTTTGTAGGTTGAAATTATGCAGACGAAATCTTGTAATGTTCAAAGAAAAATATCAGCTTTAATATTTATTTAACGATCAATATTTCCAGAGCGGATCATAAAGTGGCCACATGGTGGAAGAGGACCTTTTTTGGATTCACATTTCTCGTCAGATTCGTGTAAGATTTCGATCAAATTTCTTTTTCTTTTTCTTTTTTTGGAAATTAAAATTGTCGCCATTTTCAATCTTTTTTTTATGCTTTTTAGTATCTTTATGGGATGTTAACACCCAAATCACAATCAGCCGATCAGACGTACTTAATATCTCATCCTCAAGCCTCCCCAAGTGAACAATGTTAGCATTTTTATTTTTATTTTTATGTGACTGGCCTTGAATTTTCAGTGTTTCTTTTGATTACAAGGATCTGATTCAAGTATACAGAGGGATGAACAAATGTTGCATTTTTATGTTTCTTCATGCATCTGTTGTTTTCTTCTATATATAATTGTAATCCTAATATTGCTACATTATGTTGCCTATGCGAAGCCTGGATAATAATGGCTGATGTTTCCTTTATTTTTTGAATTCATCTTTTTAATATAATTTTAACATTGCGGCTATAGCTTGTTATTATCATGTTTATTTTCATAAGGGTTTTTACCATAGCTTTAATGCATAATTTTATTAATCATTTTCTTTTCCTTCCTCAACCATGTGCATCGCACAAGTTTCTTACTAGTATATATATATATATATATATATATATATATATATATATCTACTATAATAAGCTGGATGCAAAAGAAGAGAATTTTTTGAATTTTTTGAAAATTCTATGAGAATTACACATCACTTTTTTTTTACTTTTTTTAACAAATGCACCCATTCAACTCACATTATTTCAATCCTACCCCCTCCTTTATGCTTTTAACAAAGGCACCCATTAAAGCCATATAATTTCAATCTTACTCCCCTCCTTTATGGTTTTTTAATAAAAAATCTATAGGGTGATCTTAACCATCCGATTTAAGAGGAATTATGGAAACATCTATAGATTGGAGGGCTAGGATCAGCATATGGAAATGATTTTTGGGGCACAACCTATTTATGTTGTGTTCCGTCACATGGACGGTTTGGATCAACCTATGACGTGGTCCGTACAGTTCTTTGTCGGCCCGTGCATCGCACGGGGTTTTTTACTAGTATACTATATAGCAGAAGAGAAAAGAAGATAATATTTTGAATATTTTGAAAATTCTATGAGAATTACACATCACTTTTTTGACTTTTTTTAACAAATGCACCCATTCAACCCACATATTTTCAGTCCTCCCCCCTCCTTTATGCTTTCTAACAAATGCACCCATTAAAGCCACATAATTTCAATCTTACCCCCCTCCTTCATGGTTTTTTAATAAAAAATCTATAAGGTGATCTTAACCATCCGATTTAAGAGGAATTATGGAAACCTTTATAGAATGGAGGGCTAGGATCAACCTATGGAAATGATTTTGGGGCACAACCTATTTATGTTGTGTTCCATCACATGGACGGTTTCGATCAACCTACGACGTGGTCCGTACAGTTCTTTGTCGGCCCGTGCATCGCACGGGGTTTTTCACTAGTATATATAAAGCAAAAGAGAAACGAAGAGAATTATTTAAATTTCTCCCAAAATTCTATGAGAATTACACATCACTTTTTTTGACTTTTTTTTAACAAAGGCACCCATTCAACCCACTTATTTTCAATCCTACCCCCTCCTTTATGCTTTTTAACAAAGGCACCCATTAAAGCCACATAACTTCAATCCTACTCCCCTCCTTTATACTTTTTTAATTATGGAAACCTCTATAGATTGGAGGGCTACGATCAGCCTATGGAAATGATTTTACGGGCACAACCTATTGAAGTTGTGTTCCATCATATGGACGGTTTGGATCAACCTATGATGTGGTCTGTACAGTTCTTTGTCGGCTCGTGCATCGCATGGGATTTTTTACTAGTATATATATATATATATACTAATATACTATATAGCAGAAGAGAAAATGAGAGAATTATTTGAATTTCTCCCAAAATTCTAATAGAATTACACATCACTTTTTTTGACTTTTTTTAACAAAGGTACCCATTCAACCCACATATTTTCAATTCTACCCCCTCCTTTATGCTTTTTAACAAAGGCACCCATTAAAGCCACATAATTTCAATCCTGCCCCCCTCCTTTATGCTATGTTAATAAAAAAAGTGGACAAAGTCAACATGGTGAAATTTTTTTTTTGCAAAATTACGGATTGGGTACACATGTTACATAATACTACGGAGTTTTGTGATCATATTACATAATACTCCGGATTCATGACGCCTTTCAAAATATTGACGAACCTGTGCATCTTAAGAGGAACAACAATTATGGAAACCTCTATAAATTGGAGGGCTAGGATCAGCCTATGGAAATGATTTTATGGGCACAACCTATTGATGGTGTATTCCATCACATCGACGGTTTGGATCAACCTATGATGTGGTCCGTATAGTTCTTTGTCGGCCCGTTCATCGCACAGGGTTTTTTACTAGTATACTATATAGCAGAAGAGAAAAGGAGAGAATTATTTGAATTTCTCCCAAATTCTAATAGAATTACACATCACTTTTTTTTACGTTTTTTAACAAAGGCACCCGTTCAACCCACATTTTTCAATCCTACCCCCTCCTTTATGCTTTTTAACAAAGGCACCCATTAAAGCCACATCATTTCAATCCTAACCCGTCCAAAATTACGTGCATATGTTACATAAGAACCATAATTGTCATATTTCTATACATATTCGTTGTATTTTTTTCGTAATTGTCATAGCAAGGTACCATTTTTGGGTACTTTTCTCCGTAATTGTTCTAGTACTGTACAGCACTTTTTCCTTAATTTTCCTCCAAAACTTTAGTACCTTATGATTATTATTGCTAGCTTATGTCGGTACTTATTATTACTAGCCATCTTTCCAGAAATAGTATTTCCGTGCTGTTTTCACCACGTCTAATAAGACAAATCTCTCAACACATACAATTGCAAATGATGAGCGAGAAGTAGCCTTTGGAGAAGGTGGCTAGCAAATACATAGCGAAACAAAAAAACCGCAAAAACAAAGATTGGAGAGTTGTGATCATACCATGGAAATGATTTTTGGGGCACAACCTACTTACATTGTGGCCAATCAAATGGATGGTTTGGATCATCCTATGGTGTGGGTCGTGCATTAACATTAAGGCCCAATTGGAGGCCCCACCCATATTTGTCAAAATGAAGTTTACGGTCAACGCCATAGGAGGATCCAAGCCGTCCATTTGATGGACCGCGACGCAAGCCCCAAAAATCATTGCCATATGATGATCCTAGCCCTCCGATTTATAGAGAAACTAATTACCATGCCAATTATCGAAGCTATTGCCCTTTTTTATCATTTAGTATGTGAGGGAGTCTAAACTGAAGGGAGCCCTTGCAAAAAAGAGGTGAAAGGGCTCCCCCATTGGCTGTACATCACCATCATGTTTGACTTTTCAGTCGTTATTAATGCATGATGGTGATGTGTAGCCAATAGGAGAGCCCTTTCACCTCTTTTTTGCAAGGGCTCCCTTCAGTCTAGAATTCCTCTTAGTATGTATGCCACTTTTAGACTGAGAATCCAAGGTACTGTTGCTTTTGTTGCTTCCATTTTCTTCCTATTGTGGGTTTATGTCAATCAAACATTATTTGCAGTGTCACTGATAATCAAATGTGAGTTATGGTTGTAGTTGGAACTTGGTATTGGTTTCTGCTTAGACAGCAAATATTAAGTCGGAGATAACATTCGTTTCCTTTTGCACAAAGTATTGAGCAATTCAACGTGGGTAATATCTTAGATTTGTTCTGCTAATGGTTATTCCTTACCTTTCATCTACTTATTTTTCTCTTTACATTTTTTTCTCTAAGTTATTGTCAATGAATTACAAGGGAGCAGAAACCCATATGCCAGATTCGCAAGCAAGAATTCCTGAAATTTATATTTCACCAATCCTAGCAGGAAGATCATCCCTCTCATCTTTCTGCCCTTCCTACTGCCACCTTCCATGAATTCTTTCTCAAACCCATAGTAAATTCTTGACAATTCTTTTCTACAAACCCATAATGAATTCTTGACAATTCTTTTCTACAAGGATGATTGTTTTCTATTCCATAAAGGAACGCTATCCACAAAACCACATTCTTCCCTAATATATGGGTGGACGATCTTGCTCTGCTGCAGGCCATTGTATCCGAGCCCCCAACACTAAATCATTCCGTTTTTCACTTGCTTTTGATTTAAGCGCTTTTTCCATTTTTGTCTGGGTTTTTGTTTAGATTACAAATTAGGAGAAATTATATGATGCCCGACCGTCAAGTCACGTGAAGGTGGTACTTCAAAAGTACCACCCTTGATATTTGATCCAACAGTAGCATCTTAAAAAGTGGGTTGCTGTTGGATCAAATATCAAGGGTGGTACCATTTTGACGGTACTTGACGGTCAGGCACCATATAAAAACTCACAAATTAGAATGATCATTACGCGTTTGTTTGGTTTAAGTTTCATCATAATTGATTTTTTGATGGATTTGTTTGTAGGTTGAAATTATGCAGACGAAATCCTGTAATGTTCAAAGAAAAATATCAGCTTTACTATTTATTTAACGATCAATATTTCCAGAGCGGATCATAAAGTGGCCACATGGTGGAAGAGGACCTTTTTTGGATTCACATTTCTCGTCAGATTCGTGTAAGATTTCGATCAAATTTCTTTTTCTTTTTCTTTTTTTGGAAATTAAAATTGTCACCATTTTCAATCTTTTTTTTATGCTTTTTAGTATCTTTATGGGATGTTAACACCCAGATCACAATCAGCCGATCAGACGTACTTAATATCTCATTCTCAAGCCTCCCCAAGTGAACAATGTTAGCATTTTTATTTTTTATTTTTATGTGACTGGCCTTGAATTTTCAGTGTTTCTTTTGATTACAAGGATCTGATTCAAGTATACAGAGGGATGAACAAATGTTGCATTTTTATGTTTCTTCATGCATCTGTTGTTTTCTTCTATATATAATTGTAATCCTAATATTGCTACATTATGTTGCCTATGCGAAGCCTGGATAATAATGGCTGATGTTTCCTTTATTTTTTTAATTCATCTTTTTAATATAATTTTAACATTGCGGCTATAGCTTGTTATTATCATGTTTATTTTCATAAGGGTTTTTACCATAGCTTTATTGCATAATTTTATGAATCATTTTCTTTTCCTTCCTCGACCATGTGCATCGCACAGGTTTCTTACTAGTATATATATATATATATATATATATATATCTACTATAATAAGCTGGATGCAAAAATTCTATGAGAATTACACATCACTTTTTTTTTTAAATGCACCCATTCAACTCACATATTTTCAATCCTACCCCCTCCTTTATGCTTTTAACAAAGGCACCCATTAAAGCCATATAATTTCAATCTTACTCCCCTCCTTTATGGTTTTTTAATAAAAAATCTATAAGGTGATCTTAACCATCCGATTTAAGACGAATTATGGAAACATCTATAGATTGGAGGGCTAGGATCAGCATATGGAAATGATTTTTGGTGCACAACATATTTATGTTGTGTTCCGTCACATGGACGGTTTGGATCAACCTATGACGTGGTCCGTACAGTTCTTTGTCGGCCCGTGCATCGCACGGGGTTTTTTACTAGTATACTATATAGCAGAAGAGAAAAGAAGAGAATATTTTGAAAATTCTATGAGAATTACACATCACTTTTTTGACTTTTTTAAACAAATGCACCCATTCAACCCACATATTTTCAGTCCTACCCCCTCCTTTATGCTTTCGAACAAATGCACCAATTAAAGCCACATAATTTCAATCTTACCCCCCTCCTTCATGGTTTTTTAATAAAAAATCTATAAGGTGATCTTAACCATCCGATTTAAGAGGAATTATGGAAACCTTTATCGAATGGAGGGCTAGGATCAACCTATGGAAATGATTTTGGGGCACAACCTATTTATGTTGTGTTCCATCACATGGACGGTTTCGATCAACCTACGACGTGGTCCGTACAGTTCTTTGTCGGCCCGGTTTTTTACTAGTATATATAAAGCAAAAGAGAAATGAAGAGAATTAGTTAAATTTCTCCCAAAATTCTATGAGAATTACACATCACTTTTTTGACTTTTTTAAACAAAGGCACCCATTCAACCCACTTATTTTCAATCCTACCCCCTCCTTTATGCTTTTTAACAAAGGCACCCATTAAAGCCACATAACTTCAATCCTACCCCCCTCCTTTATACTTTTTTAATTATGGAAACCTCTATAGATTGGAGGGCTACGATCAGCCTATGGAAATGATTTTACGGGCACAACCTATTGAAGTTGTGTTCCATCATATGGACGGTTTGGATCAACCTATGATGTGGTTTGTACAGTTCTTTGTCGGCTCGTGCATCGCATGGGATTTTTTACTAGTATATATATATATATATATATATATATATATATATATATATACTAATATACTATATAGCAGAAGAGAAAATGAGAGAATTATTTGAATTTCTCCCAAAATTCTAATAGAATTACACATCACTTTTTTTGACTTTTTTTAACAAAGGTACCCATTCAACCCAAATATTTTCAATTCTACCCCCTCCTTTATGCTTTTTAACAAAGGCACCCATTAAAGCCACATAATTTCAATCCTGCCCCCCTCCCCCCTCCTTTATGCTATGTTAATAAAAAAAAGTGGACAAAGTCAACATGGTGAAATTTTTTTTTTGCAAAATTACGGATTGGGTACACATGTTACATAATACTACGGAGTTTTGTGATCATATTACATAATACTCCGGATTCAGGACGCCTTTCAAAATATTGACGAACCTGTGCATCTTAAGAGGAACAACAATTATGGAAACCTCTACAAATTGGAGGGCTAGGATCAGCCTATGGAAATGATTTTATGGGCACAACCTATTGATGGTGTATTCCATCACATCGACGGTTTGGATCAACCTATGATGTGGTCCGTATAGTTCTTTGTCGGCCCGTTCATCGCACAGGGTTTTTTACTAGTATACTATATAGCAGAAGAGAAAAGGAGAGAATTATTTGAATTTCTCCCAAATTCTAATAGAATTACACATCACTTTTTTTTACGTTTTTTAACAAAGGCACCCGTTCAACCCATATTTTTCAATCCTACCCCCTCCTTTATGCTTTTTAACAAAGGCACCCATTAAAGCCACATCATTTCAATCCTAACCCCTCCAAAATTACGTGCATATGTTACATAAGAACCATAATTGTCATATTTCTATACATATTCGTTGTATTTTTTTCGTAATTGTCATAGCAAGGTACCATTTTTGGGTACTTTTCTCCGTAATTGTTCTAGTACTGTACAGCACTTTTTCCTTAATTTTCCTCCAAAACTTTAGTACCTTATGATTATTATTGCTAGCTTATGTCGGTACTTATTATTACTAGCCATCTTTCCAGAAATAGTATTTCCGTGCTGTTTTCACCACGTCTAATAAGACAAATCTCTCAACACATACAATTGCAAATGATGAGCGAGAAGTAGCCTTTGGAGAAGGTGGCTAGCAAATACATAGCGAAACAAAAAAACCGCAAAAACAAAGATTGGAGAGTTGTGATCATACCATGGAAATGATTTTTGGGGCACAACCTACTTACATTGTGGCCAATCAAATGGATGGTTTGGATCATCCTATGGTGTGGGTCGTGCATTAACATTAAGGCCCAATTGGAGGCCCCACCCATATTTGTCAAAATGAAGTTTACGGTCAACGCCATAGGAGGATCCAAGCCGTCCATTTGATGGACCGCGACGCAAGCCCCAAAAATCATTGCCATATGATGATCCTAGCCCTCCGATTTATAGAGAAACTAATTACCATGCCAATTATCGAAGCTATTGCCCTTTTTTATCATTTAGTATGTGAGGGAGTCTAAACTGAAGGGAGCCCTTGCAAAAAAGAGGTGAAAGGGCTCCCCCATTGGCTGTACATCACCATCATGTTTGACTTTTCAGTCGTTATTAATGCATGATGGTGATGTGTAGCCAATAGGAGAGCCCTTTCACCTCTTTTTTGCAAGGGCTCCCTTCAGTCTAGAATTCCTCTTAGTATGTATGCCACTTTTAGACTGAGAATCCAAGGTACTGTTGCTTTTGTTGCTTCCATTTTCTTCCTATTGTGGGTTTATGTCAATCAAACATTATTTGCAGTGTCACTGATAATCAAATGTGAGTTATGGTTGTAGTTGGAACTTGGTATTGGTTTCTGCTTAGACAGCAAATATTAAGTCGGAGATAACATTCGTTTCCTTTTGCACAAAGTATTGAGCAATTCAACGTGGGTAATATCTTAGATTTGTTCTGCTAATGGTTATTCCTTACCTTTCATCTACTTATTTTTCTCTTTACATTTTTTTCTCTAAGTTATTGTCAATGAATTACAAGGGAGCAGAAACCCATATGCCAGATTCGCAAGCAAGAATTCCTGAAATTTATATTTCACCAATCCTAGCAGGAAGATCATCCCTCTCATCTTTCTGCCCTTCCTACTGCCACCTTCCATGAATTCTTTCTCAAACCCATAGTAAATTCTTGACAATTCTTTTCTACAAACCCATAATGAATTCTTGACAATTCTTTTCTACAAGGATGATTGTTTTCTATTCCATAAAGGAACGCTATCCACAAAACCACATTCTTCCCTAATATATGGGTGGAAGATCTTGCTCTGCTGCAGGCCATTGTATCCGAGCCCCCAACACTAAATCATTCCGTTTTTCACTTGCTTTTGATTTAAGCGCTTTTTCCATTTTTGTCTGGGTTTTTGTTTAGATTACAAATTAGGAGAAATTATATGATGCCCGACCGTCAAGTCACGTGAAGGTGGTACTTCAAAAGTACCACCCTTGATATTTGATCCAACAGTAGCATCTTAAAAAGTGGGTTGTTGTTGGATCAAATATCAAGGGTGGTACCATTTTGACGGTACTTGACGGTCAGGCACCATATAAAAACTCACAAATTAGAATGATCATTACGCGTTTGTTTGGTTTAAGTTTCATCATAATTGATTTTTTGATGGATTTGTTTGTAGGTTGAAATTATGCAGACGAAATCCTGTAATGTTCAAAGAAAAATATCAGCTTTACTATTTATTTAACGATCAATATTTCCAGAGCGGATCATAAAGTGGCCACATGGTGGAAGAGGACCTTTTTTGGATTCACATTTCTCGTCAGATTCGTGTAAGATTTCGATCAAATTTCTTTTTCTTTTTCTTTTTTTGGAAATTAAAATTGTCACCATTTTCAATCTTTTTTTTATGCTTTTTAGTATCTTTATGGGATGTTAACACCCAGATCACAATCAGCCGATCAGACGTACTTAATATCTCATTCTCAAGCCTCCCCAAGTGAACAATGTTAGCATTTTTATTTTTTATTTTTATGTGACTGGCCTTGAATTTTCAGTGTTTCTTTTGATTACAAGGATCTGATTCAAGTATACAGAGGGATGAACAAATGTTGCATTTTTATGTTTCTTCATGCACCTGTTGTTTTCTTCTATATATAATTGTAATCCTAATATTGCTACATTATGTTGCCTATGCGAAGCCTGGATAATAATGGCTGATGTTTCCTTTATTTTTTTAATTCATCTTTTTAATATAATTTTAACATTGCGGCTATAGCTTGTTATTATCATGTTTATTTTCATAAGGGTTTTTACCATAGCTTTATTGCATAATTTTATGAATCATTTTCTTTTCCTTCCTCGACCATGTGCATCGCACAGGTTTCTTACTAGTATATATATATATATATATATATATATATCTACTATAATAAGCTGGATGCAAAAATTCTATGAGAATTACACATCACTTTTTTTTTTAAATGCACCCATTCAACTCACATATTTTCAATCCTACCCCCTCCTTTATGCTTTTAACAAAGGCACCCATTAAAGCCATATAATTTCAATCTTACTCCCCTCCTTTATGGTTTTTTAATAAAAAATCTATAAGGTGATCTTAACCATCCGATTTAAGACGAATTATGGAAACATCTATAGATTGGAGGGCTAGGATCAGCATATGGAAATGATTTTTGGTGCACAACATATTTATGTTGTGTTCCGTCACATGGACGGTTTGGATCAACCTATGACGTGGCCCGTACAGTTCTTTGTCGGCCCGTGCATCGCACGGGGTTTTTTACTAGTATACTATATAGCAGAAGAGAAAAGAAGAGAATATTTTGAAAATTCTATGAGAATTACACATCACTTTTTTTGACTTTTTTAAACAAATGCACCCATTCAACCCACATATTTTCAGTCCTACCCCCTCCTTTATGCTTTCGAACAAATGCACCAATTAAAGCCACATAATTTCAATCTTACCCCCCTCCTTCATGGTTTTTTAATAAAAAATCTATAAGGTGATCTTAACCATCCGATTTAAGAGGAATTATGGAAACCTTTATCGAATGGAGGGCTAGGATCAACCTATGGAAATGATTTTGGGGCACAACCTATTTATGTTGTGTTCCATCACATGGACGGTTTCGATCAACCTACGACGTGGTCCGTACAGTTCTTTGTCGGCCCGGTTTTTTACTAGTATATATAAAGCAAAAGAGAAATGAAGAGAATTAGTTAAATTTCTCCTAAAATTCTATGAGAATTACACATCACTTTTTTGACTTTTTTAAACAAAGGCACCCATTCAACCCACTTATTTTCAATCCTACCCCCTCCTTTATGCTTTTTAACAAAGGCACCCATTAAAGCCACATAACTTCAATCCTACCCCCCTCCTTTATACTTTTTTAATTATGGAAACCTCTATAGATTGGAGGGCTACGATCAGCCTATGGAAATGATTTTACGGGCACAACCTATTGAAGTTGTGTTCCATCATATGGACGGTTTGGATCAACCTATGATGTGGTTTGTACAGTTCTTTGTCGGCTCGTGCATCGCATGGGATTTTTTACTAGTATATATATATATATATATATACTAATATACTATATAGCAGAAGAGAAAATGAGAGAATTATTTGAATTTCTCCCAAAATTCTAATAGAATTACACATCACTTTTTTTGACTTTTTTTAACAAAGGTACCCATTCAACCCAAATATTTTCAATTCTACCCCCTCCTTTATGCTTTTTAACAAAGGCACCCATTAAAGCCACATAATTTCAATCCTGCCCCCCTCCTTTATGCTATGTTAATAAAAAAAAGTGGACAAAGTCAACATGGTGAAATTTTTTTTTTGCAAAATTACGGATTGGGTACACATGTTACATAATACTACGGAGTTTTGTGATCATATTACATAATACTCCGGATTCAGGACGCCTTTCAAAATATTGACGAACCTGTGCATCTTAAGAGGAACAACAATTATGGAAACCTCTATAAATTGGAGGGCTAGGATCAGCCTATGGAAATGATTTTATGGGCACAACCTATTGATGGTGTATTCCATCACATCGACGGTTTGGATCAACCTATGATGTGGTCCGTATAGTTCTTTGTCGGCCCATTCATCGCACAGGGTTTTTTACTAGTATACTATATAGCAGAAGAGAAAAGGAGAGAATTATTTGAATTTCTCCCAAATTCTAATAGAATTACACATCATTTTTTTTTACGTTTTTTAACAAAGGCACCCGTTCAACCCACATTTTTCAATCCTACCCCCTCCTTTATGCTTTTTAACAAAGGCACCCATTAAAGCCACATCATTTCAATCCTAACCCCTCCAAAATTACGTGCATATGTTACATAAGAACCATAATTGTCATATTTCTATACATCTTCGTTGTATTTTTTTCGTAATTGTCATAGCAAGGTACCATTTTTGGGTACTTTTCTCCGTAATTGTTCTAGTACTGTACAGCACTTTTTCCTTAATTTTCCTCCAAAACTTTAGTACCTTATGATTATTATTGCTAGCTTATGTTGGTACTTATTATTACTAGCCACCTTTCCAGAAATAGTATTTCCGTGCAGTTTTCACCACGTCTAATAAGACAAATTTCTCAACACATACAATTGCAAATGATGAGCAAGAAGTGGCCTTTGGAAAAGGTGGCTAGCAAATACCTAGCGAAACAAAAAAACCGCAAAAACAAAGATTGGAGAGTTGTGATCATACCATGGAAATGATTTTTGGGGCACAACCTATTTACATTGTGGCCAATCAAATGGATGGTTTGGATCATCCTATGGTGTGGGCCGTGCATTAACATTAAGGCCCAATTGGAGGCCCCACCCATATTTGTCAAAATGAAGTTTACGGTCAACGCCATAAGAGGATCCAAGCCGTCCATTTGATGGACCGCGACGCAAGCCCCAAAAATCATTGCCATATGATGATCCTAGCCCTCCGATTTATAGAGAAACTAATTACCATGCCAATTATCGAAGCTATTGCCCTTTTTTATCATTTAGTATGTGAGGGAGTCTAAACTGAAGGGAGCCCTTGCAAAAAAGAGGTGAAAGGGCTCCCCCATTGGCTGTACATCACCATCATGTTTGACTTTTCAGTCGTTATTAATGCATGATGGTGATGTGTAGCCAATAGGAGAGCCCTTTCACCTCTTTTTTGCAAGGGCTCCCTTCAGTCTAGAATTCCTCTTAGTATGTATGCCACTTTTAGTTATACAAGTTCTTCAATTTCGCTATTGTTAATAGTTCTCATGCTACTTTTAATTAACCATGATCGGGTTTTTTACTAGTATACTATATAGCATAAGAGAAAATGAGAGAATTATTTGAATTTCTCCCAAAATTCTAATAGAATTACACATCACTTTTTTTTACTTTTTTTAACAAAGGCACCCATTCAACCCCCATATTTTCAATCCTACCCCCTCCTTTATGCTTTTTAACGAAGGCACCCATTAAAGCCACATAATTTCAATCCTACCCCCCTCCTTTATGCTTTTGAATAAAACAAGTGGACAAAGTCAACATATTCTATGCAAAATTACGGATTGGGGACAAATGTCACATAATACTACGGATTTTTGTCAACATATTACATAATACTACGGATTCAAGACACCTTGAAAAATATTGACGAATTCCGGGCACCTTAAGCGGAACAGCGTCTTATGGAAACCTCTATAGATTGGAGAGCTACGATTAGCCTATGGAAACGATTTTACTGGCACAACCGATATATGTTGTGTTCCATCACATGGACAGTTTGGATCAACCTATGATGTGGTCCGTACAGTTCTTTGTCAGCCCGTGCATCGCACGGGGTTTTTTACTAGTATACTATATAGCAGAAGAGAAAATGAGAGAATCATTTGAATTTCTCCCAAAATTCTAATAGAATTACACATCACTTTTTCAAAAAAAATTTAACAAAGGCACCCATTCAACCCACATATTTTCAATCCTACGCCCTCCTTTATGCTTTTTAACGAAGGCACCCATTAAAGCCACATAATTTCAATCCTACCCCCCTCCTTGATGCGTTTGTAATAGAAAAAGTGGACAAAATCAACTTAGTGACTTTTTTTTCTTTGCAAATGACGGATTTGGTACATATGTTACATAATACTACGGATTTTTGTGAACATATTACATAATACTACGGATTCAAGACGTCTTTCAAAATATTGACAAATTCCGGGCACCCTAAGAGGAACAACTTATTATGGAAACCTCTATAGATTGGAGGGCTAGGATCAGCCTATGGAAATGATTTTACGGGCACAAGCTATTTCTGTTGTGTTCCATCACATGAATGGTTTGGATCAACCTATGATGTGGTCCGTACAGTTCTTTGTCGGCCTGTGCATCGCACAGGGTTTTTTATATACTAGTAAAAGTCCCCGTGCATCCGGCCGACAAAGAACTGTACGGACCACATCATCGGTTGATCCAAACCGTCCATGTGATGGAACACAACATCCATAGGTTGTGCCTGTAAGATCATTTCCATAGGCTGATCCTAGCCCTCCAATCTATCGAGGTTTCCATAATTAAAAAAGCATAAAAGAAGGGGGTAGGATTGAAATTATGTGGCTTTAATGGGTGCCTTTGTTAAAAAGCATAAAGGAGGGGGTAGGATTGAAAATATCTGGGTTGAATGAGTGACTTTGTTAAAAAAGTCAAAAAAAAGTGATGTGTAATTCTCATAGAATTTTGGGAGAAATTCAAATAATTCTCTCATTTTCTCTTCCGCTATGTAGTATATACTAGTAATACTAGACGTGCGATGCACGACACTGCCAAAAAAAGGACTATGATACCAAGAAAAATATTAGTTAAAAATATGTAAAAACAATATTTTTAACTACGACGTGCGATGCACGACACGACCAAAAAAAGGAATATGATACCCGACGTGCAGTGCACGACACGACAAAAAAAAGAATATGATAACAAAAAAAAAAGTTAAATATATGTAGAAACAATAAGCAAAAAAGTATGCATAACCACGTACCAAGTAATGAAAAAAATGCAAAAGAAAGAGTTTTCTAATTACTTTTACTGGAAAAAACATATGCACGATACGGCGAAAAAAAAGTATATGATACAAAATTTCGTAATTAATTTTTGTGTAAAAAAATAAAAATATGCACGACACTGTAGACACCCCATTTTGACCTGACCCCAATTTCCCCCCAAATTTGAATAAAATCCTAGAACTGAACAAAGTTCCTGAGTACCCGAGTCCCGAAATCAATTTTTGAACCCTGAAATTGAGCCCTGACTGAAAGTCCAAGAGCCAAACCTAAGTGCGAAGAAAACCCGAATGATTACTTACCCATTGTGCCCATTCTTGGGTGCAAAATTCCCAAGAGGTTGCTGATGTTCCCAAGAGGCCCTTGCATATTTTTAGATAAGCTGGGCGAAAAATTGCCAAAAAAAGACAAGCCGAGCTTGTGCCATTACCAGAGCTAGGTTGAGCTAATATCAGTTGCAAGAAAAAGCGGTGTGAATTTAAATTTCAAAGGTGTGCCTATACCAACCCATGTGCATTGAAACCAAGATTCAAATGACATTCCCCTTCTACCCAGACCACCCTTTTAGACTAAAAGAGTAGCCATAATGCACTAGATAGGAGGTTGTACCAGTAAGAAGGGGGGGTTGGAAATTTCATTTTCTTTTGTTAAAACCCCACCGATTTAGGGTTCTAAGGGGGAGGGGATTTTTTCATTTTTTTCACACAGCAGGGAGAAGAGGGGTAGAGAAACCCTAGCCATAAAAAAGGGGGTTCTTCATGTTGGCTTCTCCCAACAGGGGAGCCGGATAGGGGCAGCCACCAAGAGGAGAAACAGAGAGAGAGAGAGAGAGAGAGAGAGAGAGAGAGAGAGGGAAGATGGAGGGGTCCACAGGCTGGCGACTCTGCTGGGGAGTTCTTAAAACATTGCCTAACTCTTTTAAAATGCTATTTTTACTAACTTTGGAGGAATTTGGGTTAAAATCATTTTAAATGGGAACCTTTTCGCTTAGAATCCAGGGGCACCAAATAGGTGCGTAATTAAAACAAGGGATTCACACACTACACATCATGCATTATCAGATTTTTTATTTATTTCATTGTTTTTCATTATTGGCTCCACGGGATAGATTCAATGCGTGCCCGACTGGGATGTCATTATCCTGATGGTACTGTTGAATCTATTTCCAAGCTATGCGCCGGTGCTGCAGCCGTAAACACTAGGTGTACTTGTGTTTACAGCAGCCGATGAGCAATGAAGCATACTATGTATAACACTAGGTGTACTTGTGTTATACATATTAAGTATGGTTCATACGCATAGTACCGGATAGATTGAGTCTGAAGCCCTACTTTGTTTTATATATTATGTATATACTTACTGACTTAGTGAAACCCCACTAGGAAGTACTCGTGTTTATATATGTATATGTTGCATTCATATAAGGACGAACATGTGTTGCTTACACATGTGAAGCCTAGAGTTAGGAGCCTTGTCCCATTTGTAGACTATGGTAGCTCACCTTGCGTGGCTACAGCGCGGTTCTAGTACACTCATCAGTCTGTCATGAGTCGAGACCTCCTTGGCTCCGCTAGATTAGACTAGGGTTTGTGCCCCTAGTTATGATGTATATATATGTATATATTTATTATTAGATTAGGGCTTGCTTCTTAGTTAGGTTTCCTTCTAATCTAATCAATTTTTCCCCATCTATCCATTCTGTGGATTATCATCAGATTCTTGGCTCTTTTAGTCATGATCTGTCTTCCGTAAGCCTGAGCCTTTGATTGATCCTGATCAGACCGTGTTCCACATGTCGATTGTGAGTCTATCTTGCCATTATTATTACATGTGTGTTCTTGCTGAGAGCCCTGCTTTATATTGACCATGACGTCGTACTCTTTATGTTTAGTTGCTGAGACCCACCTAGCATAGCCGTCATGCTGCTGAATTTTCTCTAAATACCTTGAGTGTGGTCATCATCATTTTAGGCTTGTTGACAAACCATGTGCTTATCTATCCCATCTCCATGTACAGCCATTATTCTGCTGGATTTTATCTAAGGGAAGGATGTGTTTGTGCTACCTTTGGTTTCAACTTGCACATTACATTGTCATGTGACTACTTCTCATTGAGCCGAGTGTTTGTCAATTCCATGACAGGAGTCTCACCCAGTTACTCATCATACCTCCTAAACCAGCTCCCATCTCTAAACTCCTCAGTCTCACCAGTCTGTTGTACCTATTCCATTTCACCTTGCCCGGATGGCTGAGCCTACTGAGAGTCTCGTCCTGGCAGAAATGAGAGAGATGATGATGAAATCCCGGACCTGATAGATGGGGATCCCCTCATTCTTCTCGAATTCAAATGCTTCTGAGAACTCTACACCTAACTATGTTGCACCTTTTTCACCCACCATGGGAACTACTTTACCATTTCAACCCTTCATAGATCTCAGCACCTTTGCCTGTACCACCTCTGGGCTGGAAAATGAATGGGGAGGAAAAGAAAAGATGTCATAGCTTGAACCACTTGAAAACATCATACCAGAGAAAGCCTTGTGTAGACACCCCTATTTTGCTACGCTTTAAAAAGCAAAAGATTCGGTAGTATCATCGAGTTTTGAATCCGTATTCAGCATTAGATTAGGCGTCCATGCATTTTAAGGTAGATTTCATTTCATTATGGGAGTTTTGATGTTGATTCGCGATCCTGAAGGTTTCTAGGGGGTTCATTTGGCCTCTGGAAGATGAAAGTTCAAGTTTCCAAGCAAATGAAAAAACCTGCTATTTTTAGAATTTTCAGGGTTTCCCTCATTTTTGCCTATTTCGCACTGCTGGGGTATTTTGGTCATTCCCGATGTGTCTCGTTTGACCCCCGAGTTATATTTGAGAAATCTTGAGTGATTTTACAAATTTTGAAAAAGCTGCTATTTTTAGAAACTCATGGCGCTTCCACATTTTCATTATCTTATGGATATTTCAATCATTTCTCATATGTCCAAAAACATCTCGAGGGTACGGCTGATGGATTATGAGTAATTTCGTAAGATTTGGGAAACCTGCTAAATTTAGATCTCTCAAGATTTTCTCTTAGTCTTGCACTTCGGGGGTATTTTAGACATGTCCAAACATATCATATTTGGTCCCTAAGTTTTGTCTAAGAAATCTTGAGTCCGTTCATAAATTTTTGAAAATTTGTTATTTTTAGAATTTCTCAGGGTTTTCCCTAGTCTCGCCAAATTCTAGCACCTCGGGGTAATTTGGTCTTTTCCTGTGTAATTCTTTTGATCCCTGAAATATGTCTGAGAGACTATGAATGATTTCCTGAATTTTGGAAAACCTGCTAAATTTAGAATTTCTCAGGAGTTTCGCTTAATTTGAAAATTCTAAGTGTTGAGGGCATTTTGGGTATTTTCAGGAGATACCAAATGATCCTGTTTAATATTGCTCACCGAAAGGACCCAATTTTAAAAGTTTCTATTTTTGAAGTTTGACCACAAAGACTTTCCATTTTTAATTTTTCCCTTTAGGGGTGAATCAATCTGAGGGTATTTTGGTCGCATTTGAATGTCTAACAGTCAAATAGGAGCATTTTGGTCCGAAAAGTTATTTTCCAAAAAAGATGGTCCGATCATGTGTGAGGGATGCACCATAAATGTCAAATGGGTTGGGTCCATATATAGAATGTTGAATTTAGAAAGATTTTATTGATTTTTTACGGAAAATCCCGAAACCCGTGTGAAATGGCCCATTGGGCTAAAGCCCGCAAAGATGGAGCTCATGTGGGTTCACCCATATGGGTCAACCACCATGGTGGGCGGCCCACATGGTTGACCCACATGAGTTGAGCACCCAACCTTGATGATGTCACAATGGCATTGTGACATCATATTTGTTAAAAGAAAAATAAAAAGAATAAAAAATGAAAAGAAGGAAAGAAGGAAAAGATGAATGATTGCTTAAAAATGTTTTCTTCCAAAGAAGCAATGTGGAATGAGAATAACATGTCTTGATTGACAAGAAATTAAGATTGGAATCAAATCCAATTTGGAAATAAGAAAGAAAGAAAGCAAGAGGGGAAAATTGGAAACAAGCCAAAAAGGGAGCTCTCACATTGGAAATTACTATTTCTCTCTTAACCCTAGCTTTTTTTGTATAAAAATCAAAGCAAACAATCCTAGAAAAGATATAAAAAAATCCAAATTCGTCATTTTTCTCTCTCATCCCAAGAAAAAAAAGAAAAAAAAACTTCTTCTCTCTTAAAGTGTGTTCATCTCTCTCCAATGTTCTTCACAAAAGGGATTCTTAAAATCCCTTTTTTTTCTTCAACAAATCACACATCAAGGATCTTTGAGGTGTTCTTTGGGTCTTCTTCATCATATAAAATGGTGCGACAAAGCGTATACCTAGGATCTACGCACCCTAGAGACAATAAGCGCGATCAACGGTAAGATCTTTATCTTTGTAATATCAAAAGTAGAAAAGCATGCTAGGGTTTTAGTTTTGATAGATCAAATCAATGAATTTTTCCTTGAAATTCCAGTATGTTATAATATAGATTATAAGTTTTCAAAATTCAAAATTTCACCAAAAAATTAAATTTCCTCCATTTAATAATGATTTTCTTTCGTTTTTTATTCAATATGGATTTAAATCGGATTATCAAAGCAAGTGTTAGAAAACGTGGGTTTCTTTAAAAACTGATATTTTTTGGGATTTCTATACAATAAAATACAACTGGAAACTTAATTTCCAATCGCGGTTTGGCCGTTTTAATTTCCATTCTATTTTTCAAACAATAATCCCGAAAAGGGTTATTTCTTGATGAACGAATTCAAAAGTATATTAAACCATGTCCACAATTTGTGAAATCTTGTTTCCAAACCAATGTTTTGATTTCCAGAACACCCAAAAATTTTTAAATTTTTTTGAATTTGTTTAATCCGGTTTTAAATTATTTTAAATTTTGACTATTTTTAATAAATATCAGAATATTTTACAAATTGATGAAACTCTTCAGAATTAATGGTCAATAATAAATTGAATTTCTCATAAAAAAAATTTTCGAAAAAAGGTTTTTTTATTTGTTTTCTAATCGCTTCTTCGTTTTACGTGCCGCAATTCGTTTTCGTATTAAATTAGTAAATTTTTGAAATTTTTCTTCACAAATCAGTAACTTTGGTTACTGGAATATTAGATAAAAAAATTTAATTGGTTTTGCAAATTTTTAATATGGTTTTACAATTTATTTTAATAAACGGATTTTAACGCCTAGGAAACAAATTGATCTCTTATATTTAAAAACCAATTTTATGGAGTAGATTTAAGTTTTAAGTTTTGAAATTTTGATAATAAATTCTATAATCTATTATATATCTACTGAAATTTTTCATTTGATTTTAGGATACCATTAGGTTTGCTTTTTAAGTAATTCTTTGGTTACATCTGATTTTTGTGTGAATTTAAATGGGCATCAAATCGTCATAAAATCCATGAAAGTCATACAGTAGTCTAAGATCATGATTATAATTATACTGTAAGAGTTTAAGTTGATTTGAAATTGATATGTTATAGGTTACTGTGTTAATCTATAATCTGATTTGAATTGTGAAAAATCAAAAATTGATATCTAATCTTAATGATAATTCATGAAAAATTTTCAGTAAGCTTTAATCATCTATATCTTTATTCTGCAAAAGTTTGGAGTAATTTACAAGTGATATGATATAGGTTGATGTCTTAATCTATAATCTGATTAGAATTTTGAAAAATCGGGAATTGATATCAAATCTTAATGATAATTCATGAAATTTTTCCAGTAAGCCACAATCATCCATATCTTGTTACTTAAAAAGTTTTAACTGATTTGGAGTTTGATTGCTTAGGGTTACTGTCTAATTCTAGCAATCTGGTCTTAATGATATTAAATCACAATTTAATAGCAAATCAATACAAAAGTCAGTAAAAATCTCCAAAAAAACCTTAAATTTTCATCATAAATTCAATCCCTAAATTTTTTGAAACATAAACCTTAGGGTTCATAGATTGCCTTTGTAAATTGGCTATGTTGTGACAATTTAACTGCCGAGATCGTAACCATAATCATATACTAATTACGATCGATCCAGCATAATTGGAGTGCGTAAATTATAGTATGTTATTGGCTCCGAGGTCCACTGTCCACGGAAATCCTGAGAAACATGCCAGGCAATAAGATACTATAACTTACGTGCTAAATTATACAAGGGTTGAGAGCACGATTCCCTTCCATGGTTGCGATTCGAGGCCGAAACTTGTGAACCATAGAGCCTTTGGTATTCCTTAGATGTTTAAGAATCGAAAATTCTCAAAAATCAAAAATCATTAAGTTCAACAAATCGAATTAACTCGATCCGCGTCTTAGGAGCCGTTGGATTACGGTCTCCTATCGTAGGAACCTTATGCTCTGTTTGGTTGCCGGGTTTTTTTTGTTCCTGGGAGTTATGTGGGAGAAAACATTCCCTGGGAGATAGGTGGGAAAAAAATCCTAGAAGTATCCTGGTAAAATAAAAATCCCATGTTTGGTTGACCGGATTATGGTGGGAAAAAAAAAACCTTTGTTTGGTTGCTTGAACTGTTGGGTAGAAAAAAATTCTTCTCAAGCTTGTTTTTGTTTCCCGAGTTTATTTTTGTTCCTGGGGTTATTTTGGGATGGGATGAAAAGGTAATCATTACAAAAGTGGGATTAAAAAATTCACCCCACAAGTAATCATTACAAGAGTGGGATTAAAACAAACCTAGTGCTAAAAGGCAACCAAACATGGGATGGGACCAAAAGTTAACTAACTCTTCCTGGGACAAAAATTTAACTCGCAACCAAACGGTTATTAGGGCCCCTTAGGAACACTTACGTCTCGTTGTGTCCTAGGTTTTAGGAAGTCCTAGAGTTATGAGTCAAGCCTCATCACGGTCGTTTGCTATGGATAGTAACCGTGCCAATAGATCTAGTTACACTAGTCACCCCTTTTTTCCCATAGGACAAGCCTAGTTACCTAGGATGTAGGTTCACCTTCATTAGTCAAAGGGATGTCTTGCACTTAGATAGGACCATATAGCATCTTAGATGAAGTCCTAGAATAATTAAATCTTCAACTTGAACTAAATAATTTCTTTTAAACTATTAAAACAGTAAATCCAGTCTAGATCGGTGTCCTAGATGAGTTAGGCATAAGTAGCTTAGTTCAGGTGCACTGAACTACGATCGACTCTGATTCCAGTGAGGCTGGGATACGTAGGCAACTTGGATACTTGAGTGGCATACCAAGCCCGAGTCGGCTCCACACATAAGTGGTGGGGTTTTGTATATTAATCCTTAAATTAAAAGTAATTAAATCACTTAGGACTTTCCATGAAATTAGAATTTTAGGAGAACTTTCACTTAGATTGAATTCAAACAAATTAAGAAAATCAAAATACACATTTAGGAATTACACTGAAATTAGATCTTAGGATACATGTCATGTAGTTCGCACATTAATATAGAGTTAAATGAGCCATTTAAAAGAAATTCAAAAGAGTTAACTTTTGGAATTGAAGACCGATTATCGGGCAGGAATGGTGCATGTGGTGGTAACTCCCCATACCTTCCATTCTCGTAACCAGGTAACGAGTCTAGATTTCTGGTCAATTATGGGTCCTATATCCCTCATCTAGGTGGCGACTCTGTCACTCTCTTTTGCGTGGAATTCGGATTGCCTTAGTGATCCCAAGTTCACGAAAAAGATGAATTAAATCACACCTTGCTAGGCTCGGCGGCTTACCTCTGCCCTTATGGGTACTGGGTTGCACGTTTGTTTACACCTTATGGCTTGGTGGCTGCCTGCATGGTTGGGTAATTAAAATCAATAATAAAAAGCACACGTCATTCGCATGGGTACGAAAGACCAAGAGAGAGCGTGGCGGCTCGCGCGCCGCGACCCTCTCGCGGGATCGGGTCCCACACCTTGCCATTGTCAGGTGCTAAAGAACAATTTGAGCTGGGTCAACAGAAACCAAAGAACCCGTCCCATCTGAGATTCTAACTCCAGTGTTGCTCTCTCCAGTCATTACCATCATTAATGAAGGCACGATGTCATGAACTTTCAACGCTAGTCCATTGCCTCTAAAAAGTGTCATTTCTTTCAAAATCGTCATTGTCGTGTGTGTAACAACTCTCTTGTCCAAGTTGGTAGGTCAAATAATCATGTTAGTATCAAGTCCAAGTATTTTGTGTCTGCTCGCCTTTCTTAGGGTGAGTCAGCATTCAATCCATTGTTATGTCTGATGTAGAGCCCAATGTTGCCTGTCGAGTATCATCAATTTACATAAGCTTCTCAATGAAATGAACATGTGTTTTCAGTGTCCAATTTTCTTCTGTGTCTCCTCTTGGATCTAATGTTAAACAAACTAAGACACCCTCATCGGAAGAGGATGCAGACGAAATTCCCCTCGAGATCTGAAAGATGGTCAAACGAAAGGAAGATCGTCGAGCAAAGCCAATTGAAGACGAAATGGAAACTGTCGATAGTGGTATCAAAATTCAAAACTCGGAAAATACGGATTGGCAAAACTTTATCTCCCGAATAGCGCGAAGAATCGATAAGCCTACTAAGAGGGTTCAAAGTAGTTCTGCTTGGCCTTATGAGAATAAACCGGGAGCATGCCCTAGTGCTATTCAACGAAAGAATCCCTCAGCTTTAGACATCAGGTCGAAAAGGCGAAAATTTTAGAAAGGGGAGCGTCAGACATCAAGTGACGATAGTGAAAAGATTGAGAGAAGCCTTGCGAGTAACAAAATCAAGGCCATAGAATATAAGCCCCAAAAGAATACTTGGGCCATACATTTCGATGGAATTTCAAGTTAAAGCAGTCAACGAGTAGGGGACGATCCCGATATCCAAGCAAAAAAAAAACCAGAAGAAAATGAACATCCAAAAGAGCAAGAAAGAAAAGAAAAAGAATGATAAAAAAGAAGAAGATGGAATCCATAACAAAAAAGGAGAAGGGAACATGCCCTACATTAACTCCTTAGAAATATCGGAATCCCAAGAAGTGGAGTCGGTTTCAAATCGTCTTCAACATTCAGAGAAGGCCCAGAATCACAGAATCTCGAGTACCAGTTCAAGATCCCAAAGACAAAGTGGGAATTCAATCAGTCAAGCTTGCGCAGTGCAGATGAAGTCTTGCCAGGAACTGCCGCCAGACTCCTCGAAAAAAAAGAGAGAAAAAAAAAAGTTCAAAGCTATTGAACCTCAATCATTTAAGAAAATCTCATGCTAGAATACGAGAAGGCCACCTTTGGTCGTTGGAACATTCAAAACAAAAAATCCCAAGATTGAAAAATCCTTTTGCAAACTCCTTTGAACCTAAACAGAATCAAATATTATTTCAAACACCCAACAAACCAGGGGCATTTTTGTCTTGAACTACGCTCGGCCTGATCCTCACCATATGGGGGTACGTAGGTAGCCTGGCCAATCCAGGTTCGGTCGTAACCTTGAACACCAAAACCAAATCTTGTCCTTTTGAACCCTAACCCACCTAGAAAGTCCTTCTGGTGCAACAAGCAGAGGTTTAAAGTAAAAAAAAAACGATGGAGTCTGAAGACCCGTTAGGCTGAAAACCCGAAAGGGCGGCCTAGGCAAAATTTAGGGTCATTCACCCGCTAAGTTGGCCACCAAAAGCCGACTTAGGCAAAAGTTAGGGTACGGAGCCCGCTGGACCGAAAACCCGAAAGGGCGATCCAGGCAAAAGATAGGGCACGCGGTCCGCCAGATTGAAAACTTAAAAAGACAATCTCGTAAATGGCAATGACTTCCTGCAAGGCGTGAATCAATGAGGCGGAGGAAGATTCTTCAGTTACAGCAAAATCTCAGAGTTCAAGTAGCGCCGGCAAAGCTTACTTTGACACTCCTCTAAACTAGGGGCATTGAAACCGAGCAATCCGAAAGGGATAATAACCTTGATGGAAATACCGAATGACGAGAGTAGTGTTTCTTGACACGGTATTCAAAATACTCTAAGAGTGGCCAGGCCATACCCTTGATAAATAACACATAAGATCCAAGAGAGTCAAAAAAAAATGAGTGAGTCGAGTCCCTAGAGCAATAGGAGTTTTCTTTGGTTGAGTCCTTTGAAATTTATTCCTCCTTTTGTTCGTTTTTTCTTTCCTTTGAAGTCAAAGTCACTGGCATTAGACGAATGGCAGCGCACCTTCAAAAAAAATCGCAGTAAATCCTGGTTTAGGTATCAGAAGGGACAAGAGATATCCTATTCAAACCTACCAGAGACCTTAAGCCTCCAGAAGTGAGTAAGATGCAAGAAAGAGATTCTCAGACTCAGCCATTATGGTGACTATCCTACTCTCTCCATACAAAAAAAAAAAAACATGTGCAACCTCAAGCCTTCATAAAGCAAAGCATCTTTTCTTCGACCATCATTGTTCCGCCTCCTTAAGACCCTTGTCATGGAAGTACAATACACTAGGGGCATCTTTTATGACTTGCGTCATAAAAGATATCAGACACACAAAGATAATCAATGTCAATATCTCCAGCAAGTTGAGATGAGAGAGACATGTGCACATCTCGAGTCAAGCCTCCAAATCCCCAACCGAGTCAACTCGCAGCTGAGTCCGCTCTCTAACAAAATCTACTCCTTAGCAAAATCAGTATTTCCAGCTGAGTCCACTCTCAAATACAGTGAATTCTCCATCAAAATCAAATCCTCAGCAAGTCATTGAAGTCTTGTCCTCGGCAGAGAACGCGCACTCTTAATTTCTCTCGGCGAGAGATGATCGATCAATCCCCGGTGGAGTCAGTCAAAATCCTCTTCTGATTTCGAATCCAATCCAATTTCTCTAATCCCTATTGATTCATGTCTCGCTGACCTCCAGTCCCGTTGGCCGTGTCTCATTCGCAGACGGGTAAATTTCGCAGACAGGTCAATTTCTCAGACAAATCAAGAATTTCTTTAGCTCCCGTCTCGTTGACCCCAGTCCCGCTGGCTGCGTCTCATTCGCAGATATGTCAATTTCGCAGACAAATCATTTTCGCAGACAAGCTATTTTCATCCGGTCATCTAGGCCGATCCCTATTGATTCCCGTCTCGCTGACCTCCAGTCCCGCTGGCCGTGTCCCATTCGCAGACAGGTCAATTTCGCAGACAGGTCCGTTTCGTAGACAAATTAAATTTTCTTTAGCTCCCGTCTCATTGACCTTCAGTCTTGCTGACTGCGTCTCATTCGCAGATAGGTCAATCTCGCAGCCAAGCTATCTTCATCCGGCCATCAAGGCCAATCCTTATTGATTCCCGTCTCGCTGACCCCCAATCCCGCTGGCCCGTCTCATTCGCAGACAGGTCAATTTCGCAGACAAATCAAATTTTTCTTAGCTCCCGTCTCGTTGACCTCCAGTCCCGCTGGCCGCGTCTCATTTGCAGGCAGATCAATTTCGCAGACAGGTTAATTTCGCAGACAAGTTACTTTCATCCGGTCATCTAGGCCAATCCTTATTGATTCCCGTCTCGCTGACCTCCAGTCCCGCAGGCCGTGTCTCATTCGCAGGCAAGTCAATTTCGCAGACATGTCAATTTCCCAGACAAATCAGAATTTTTTTAGCTCTCGTCTCGCTGACCTCAGTCCCACTGGCCGCGTCTCATTCATAGATAGGTCAATTTCGCAGACGGGTCAATTTCGCAGACAGGCTATTTTCATCTGTCTTCCCGCGGTATCCTTTCCAAAGTCCCATGTGGCATCCTTTCCAAAGTCCCCTGAGGCATCCTTTCCAAAGTCCCCTGAGGCATCATTTCCAAAGTCCCCTGTGGCATCCTTTCCAAAGTCCCCTGACGTATCATTTCCAAAGTCCCCTGTTGCATCCTTTCCAAAGTCCCTTGAGGCATCCTTTCCAAAGTCCCCTGCGGCATCCTTTCCAAAGTCCCTCAAGGCATTCCTTCTAAAGTCCCCTAAGACGTCTAATCTGAGTAAGACCCTTGAGGTATCCGATCCTTTCATGAATTCAATCTTCGCAAAATCATTTCCTTTAATTCTTTCCTTCTTTAAACCAATTTTCGGGGCAGGTCAAAATGCGTTGTCCTTTGGCTTTGGCATTCGTGCGACAAGCACCCTCTGCCAAAGAGGGGCATCTGTAGACACCCCATTTTGACCTGACCCCCAATTTCCCCCCAAATTTGAATAAAATCCTAGAACCGAACAAAGTTCCTGAGTACCCGAGTCCCGAAATCAATTTTTGAACCCTGAAATTGAGCCCTGACTGAAAGTCCAAGAGCCAAACCCAAGTGCGAAGAAAACCCGAATGATTACTTACCCATTGTGCCCATTCTTGGGTGCAAAATTCCCAAGAGGTTGCTGATGTTCCCAAGAGGCCCCTGCATATTTTTAGATTAGCTGGGCGAAAAATTGCCAAAAAAAGACAAGCCGAGCTTGTGCCATTACCAAAGCTAGGTTGAGCTAATATCAATTGCAAGAAAAAGTGGTGTGAATTTAAATTTCAAAGGTGTGCCTATACCAACCCATGTGCATTGAAACCAAGATTCAAATGACATTCCCCTTCTACCCAGACCACCCTTTAAGACTAAAAGAGTAGCCATAATGCACTAGATAGGAGGTTGTACCAGTAAGAAGGGGGGTTGGAAATATCATTTTCTTTTGTTAAAACCCCACCGATTTAGGGTTCTAAGGGGGAGGGGATTTTTTCATTTTTTTTCACACAGCAGGGAGAAGAGGGGTAGAGAAACCCTAACCATAAAAAAGGGGGTTCTTCATGTTGGCTTCTCCCAACAGGGGAGCCGGATAGGGGCAGCCACCAAGAGGAGAAACACACACACACACACACACACACACACACACACACACACACACACACACACACACACACAGAGGGGGAAGATGGAGGGAGCTCGAGCTCCATTCGCCACCACCAACACCGTCCCCATCTCCGGCAGGCCAACCATCTCTGCACCCACCGGCCACCCAAACCCATTTCATTTCCACCCATTCCCATTTTCTTCTCTCCTCTGCCTCAGCCACCTCCCTTCCCACAAGCCCCATCACCAAAACCCTCTTCCTTCTTCTCCACAACCACTTCCAAACCCTTCCTTTTACTTCTCCATCACAGGAGCTCCGGCCGTGCCACCTTCACCCACCCAAATCCGACCCATTTCTTCGACCCATCTCAAATCTGACCATCTCCTTTCTCAAACCCCACCATCATATGCCCTGTTTTCTTCAAAAACGATATCAAAATCATCATAGCCTTTTCCCACCACCATCAACCTTCTTCAAATCATCCGAACATCAAACCCTTTTCAACCTACCCTCCATCTTCCTAAACCCACCATTCTCTCTTGGATCCCACTCCACTTCAAAACCCACTTTGATTTCCATCAATCTCTCTCATTCTTCCCAGATCTAAAGAAGGTTTCCAGACAAGAGGGAGGATATTGCAGCTGATCTCCATATGAGCTCCACCTCCCATCATCTCCTTCACCCCCATCAGACCTGCAACCAAAAAAAATGTTCTAAAGGGAGATCAGCTAAGGTTTGGATCTCTACAACACAGAGAAAGAGGATTAGAGCTAAGAAGAAGAGGGTTTGCCAACCACTTTGTCGTCCATAGATCTCGGTCAATTCCGCAACTTCGGGGAAATTGGTCTCGGGGCTTTCATTTTTTTTTGGGCTTCAAGAGAGTAAAGCAGAACAAGCAGAGAAGGGGAGAGGGCACGATCATCACGCGACTCTCGTTACTGCCTCCAATCACCGCCATTGCCCTCTCTCGACACATATCGAGTCAAGGCAAGGTTGTTGGGATCTAAGAATTGGACTGGGTAACAGCTTCCTTCACAGTGCTCTGTAAGTAAAACATTATTTATGTCACTGTTTTTGCTCTATGGATTTTCTAGATATAACTATTGGTAGATGTTCATCGTGTTGTCCTCATTCTCATGTTTGCATAATCATGGGTTGGTGTCACTTGGATCGATTCGAGGCCCATTGATTTTATATTTTAGGAGGACTTTTCTCTATTATGTTCACTAGATACCAGATGATTGTTGAGTCGGCATAACCATGCTTAGGAATTGTTGGTACCTAACTAGTAATTTCTATTTCCATAGTTTGTCTTTAGTTTTCTTTGAGAGTAGTGTTTTTTATATGAATAAGGAAACAAGTTGGGGTGGTGAAATTACAAAAGCATGGTCATAGTGATGTCATTCCCCTAAGATGAATACACGGACCTGATGTTCATCTTTCTATATTGATATTCATATCTTTAGGCTTTGATGGTGGTATTACTTTACTGTTTCACTCCTTTTGATCATTCTTTTGACTCTCAAATTTGATTCCAAAGGGAGGACATGCATGATTCGATCAATTGGCATTTCCACAATTAAAACATCATAGTGTGACCATCGACCATCGACTGTTTAATCTTTTCATTGATTTTTGAGAATTTCCTCTCGAGTTCAGGCGATGACGGAATGTTACTTGAGCCAACCCTTTACCCTTCACATCCTCTTTCCCTCCTTGGGATTCTTACAGGGTATATGGGTTTTCCCTTCTTTCTGAGATCATCATTTCTTATAGGATTCAGGGGTTCCACCTTGTCTTCTTCTTGGAACTACTCTCTTCGCGTTCCTTGAGATCCTCTTCGGTTTCTGGGATTCCATCAATTTTTAGGGAACTTTCTCTCTCAGTCAAGGCGATGACGGAATGTTTCTTGAGCCAACCCCTTGCCCTTCCTATCGTTTTCCCCATCTCAAGGTCTTCACAGGGTTTGAGGGGTTCCCTTTCTTTTCGGGACTATTCTTTGCACGTTCCTTGGGATAGTCATTTCATTTCGGGACCCCATCGATTTTGGGAACACGTCGTCACTTCTCTCGGGTCAAGGCTATGACGGACGGCAACCTCTTGAGCCAAATCCCCTTTTTCAATCAAAAGGGATAAAAAACACATAAAAATCAAATAGCAAAAATCTAAAAACGTCAAAAACATCAAAAGCATTTTTCGAAAAAGCTGTTTCGAACTACGTTGGCTTGATCCCTTTCCACAGGGTACGTAGGTAGCTTGGGTCCACCCAAGTCCAGTCAAACCTTTTTAATAAATATTTTCAAACATTTCAAAACAAAAACAAAAATGGGCAAGGATGGTGATTGCCAGGTCACTCGGAGCCCTCTTTTCATTCTATTTCCGGTTTTCATCGTGGTTTTTCGGTTTCCATCTATTTTCTGACGTTTTATCGGGTTTTGGGACGGGCGATGACGTAGCGTGGTCCCTTCACATGGATTGTCCTCGCTGAGCCCAATGATAGGTCATGACGATCGCGAGACTTGTCCGATCTTCAGCAAATTAGGATCGCTGGGCTTGATTCCTTTTGAATCGCCCTCTGAGCCTATCGTGTGTTCCATTTTCTTTGTCCTGACAGTTTTTGGTTCTCGCATACCGCTGCTTTTCTTATTCTTTTCTTTTCTTGCATCTTTTAGCTTGTCGTGTACTTACCTCAGATTTCTCATGCGTCGCTTCTAGTTTGTTTGCTTCTCAAGCATGTGATTGATTGTTATTTTCTTAACCTTATCTCTCGCCTAGGTTCGCATGTTAGTGTGATTACTTTACTGCTTTCCTTATCTCATTATATCTATCATTGCTTGTTTAGTTATAGCTCTGCATGTGGTTGTTTACTGCTTTCTTAGATGTGATGAGTTAGGATTTGTTTGCTTTCTTTGCTCATCCCCGGGTCATGCATGTTTAGATAGACGTTTTCTCGGGGATGATTGTTCCCATTTCACATGATTTTCGCCCAAAACTCTTCAAATTAATTAAAAATGGCATAAGAGACCAAGCGGTTGCACTTGGGCGAATTGGGGGTGCTCTTCGGATCTTCCTCATTCGTCACCAGGCACGAACCTTTGCATCTCTGGTTATTCGTTGCAACAGAGTATTTTATGGGGTTCCAGGGCCAGCTCCCCTGGATGGCGACTCTGAGTTATTTTAGGTGCGTCTTGGTTTCGAGGCTCCTGTCTCCGGATCAAGAGGTATGTCATACATATACATTGCCACCCATGCTGTGAGTGGCATCATTTCGAGAGTTCCTTGGTAGAGCTCTCCTTCACATTGTGGAGGTCTCAGAGGATTGACGGGGGATCTCGCGTCCCTCGCTCACAATCCTCGGGATCTGGGTCCACAGACACGGCCAAAAAAAAATATGATACAAAATTTCGTAATTAATTTTTATGTAAAAAAAAAAAATATGCACGACACGGCAAAAAAAAAGTTATATGATACGAAAAAAAATGTTATTTAAAAAATATGTAGAAAAAATAAGTAAAAAAGTAGCTAAAAATAAATTAAAAAAAGTATCATATACTTTTTCTAAACATATATGCTTTTTATATTTTTCTAAAAATATTTTCTAATGCTTTTTAACAACAGAGGGGGGGTAGGATTGAAATTATGTCGGTTTAATGGGTGCCTTTGTTAAAAAGCATAAACAAGGGGGTAGGATTGAAAATATGTGGGTTGAATGAGTGCTATTGTTAAAAAGCATAAAGGAGGGGGTATGATTGAAAATATCTGGGTTGAATGGGTGCTTTTGTTAAAAAGCATAAAGGACGGGTAGGATTGAAAATATGTGGGTTGAATGGGTGCCTTTGTTAAAACAAGTCAAAAAAAGTGAGGTGTAAATTTCATAGATTTTTCAAAAAATTAAAAAAAGCTTGGGCTTTTCCATCCAGCTTATTATAGTACTAGTAAAACACCCCGTGCGATACACGGGACGGAGAAAAAAAAAAGAAGATTCAAGTTGAATTTGTAAGAGGTAAGGAGCATCCCAACTACCATTATACTACTATGCACATTTCTTCATAAGAATGTAAAAAAAAAATCCAATAGAAACTGTTAGTTTTCCGATAATATCTTTTCATTACAGAACATCCAAAAGATCAGAAAATCCGAATTATAGAAATAGACACCAAAAAGCAGCATACCAATTGCTAGAAAATAAAAAACCAAAATAAAATTCCATGTAAACAATGCAGACAATCAAGCTCATTTCCACAGTTTACATAGAAAGGCCAATAAGGGGAGTTGAATTTTCAAAGCAAATCCAATTGACTACTTCCAATATCATGTTCAATGCATATCCAATTTTCATTTGTGAAATGTGGATTGAGAGAAAAAGATACAGGTAAATGAGAAGTAAAGAAAAATAAACAGAAGACATTTGCAAGAATCCCATCTTAGTAGTGAACTGAACTATCCCAAGGACAAAATCCCTAATAATCGAGTCTTCTTTCAGTCTCATGTGGTGGGAATTAGACTGGAACATGTAAAGAATAACTCAAAGGAAGTCATTTATGATTCAAATTGCTCATCTAACAAAATTTACATATTGATTAGTGAAAATTGTGTTAGATTTACGTATGGCTTCAAACAAAGTTTCAAAAGCCCAAAAACACAAAACAGATAAGGATACAATGGTGGATATTAAGCGTATTAAAACCTAAATTGAATAGTAATGTACGTATAATAAATTCCAGGTTCATTTATCATCCCCACAATGAAACCATGTTCACTATTAGTAACGGTACAATTGAAATAAAATTTACATAACTATAAGATAAGATTATCTTCTTCTCTAACTTGGAGTGCCAATGAGAAGTGCCTGCAGTTACTGATTGTGGGTAATTCCTTAGTAGTCTATAGAAACCTAAAAGTCCCACGATTATTGCCAGTGGTACTCCCCAGTAAGAGGCGATCCAAAGAAATGGCAAAGGAATGTCATAAAATTTAGTACCTATGAACCGCAAGTATTTGAGAAATAAGATCAATTAAAAAAAATTATTACCTCTACTATAGCAACATGGAAGCTCTCTTCATTGTTTGAAATTGGTATTAATGCATCATTCTCATTGCAAAACATAGAGAGAGGGAATTGTACACAAAACTTTAGCTATTGCAAATTAATTGAATCTGAAACTGATTATTGGAACAAAAAATGCATTAAGATGGCAAATTCCGAATTTCCTAAAAATGAAAGTAAAAGACCCAAGATCAGGATCCACACTGCATGCTGAGGGAAAGAAAGATCCAATGTTTAGAACATAAATTGTTGCAAAAGAAAATAAAGAAATTTAAATATGAGATCCATAAAGGACATGCACACCAAATAAAGAATCACACTCCCATTCCAAGTTTGAAACTTATGCCAGGCAAGCTACAGGACGACATTGAAACTTAAATGACAAAGTGTGTACTGTGTATCCATAATAACATTACATATCAATTAATTTGGCAATGATGTGCAGGGGATAATTGGAAGGAACTACAAAAAAAGAACATTTAATAGCATTTTAAGGATTCCAATAGCTAATTAGAACAGTGTAAAACAAAAGAGTTCCATTACTAAAACATGGGATTGTAAACATCATTTCTAAAAAAATGCCACAGATTCCCATTACGTGGCTTATGGAGAAATGGAGTCCATGAGGTGATAAATGCTTCAATGAGGTGATGTTCTTATTAGGCAATTCCTCAAACACTTGGCATGCTTACTAAATAACCCCCTAAAGACCCAACAACAGTTCGAATGACTCTTGCATGCCTGCTTAAATGGGAACAGCCATGGAGAAAGGGAGTCCATGAGGTGATAAATGTGTCCATGAGGTCATCCTCTTATCAGGCAATTCCTCAAACAGCTGGCCTGCTTATTAAATATCTCCCAAAGAAGCAAAGACATGAATGAGAGAGCCTTTCTTCGAATATAATAACACAAAGAACTACAATTAAAAGAAAAGGGTTTATAATGTAAAAATAAATTAAGAATTTACCATTGGGGAAAGTCTCCAATTTGAAGTAAAAAAAAACACCCACTTTGGAGTCATGATACTCTCAAAATCCAAATTTACAAAGAAAGAATTAATAAAAAATGAAGATGATAACCTCAAAAATCTTCAGAATGGGAGAAAGGAAATAACTTAAAATCTAAAGCAAGAAGGGCCTAAAGAATGGAAGGGAAAAACCCCCAACAAAACCCTTGAACATTAGAAATAATAAATGGGAAGAAATTGAAAAACAAAATAAGAAACTACCTGCTCAGTGTATAGGGAGAGAAGGAGAGGGAACATCTAATTCTTCTAATTCTTCAAATGATAATAAATAACAGAATATTAGGAAGGAAATTCAGAAAATCATACCAATGTTGTAGAAGAGTTTTGAGCAAAACAAACCTGGGGTTAAAATACAGGAAAGGGTCACTGCTTCCAACTGAAGACAACTGCTATGGATCTTGAGAGAATGCCTTGGAAGATCTCAGCTAAGAGAGGATGTCCGCCATAAAGTGATGGCAAGAGTCGAAATCATGAAGGGTTTCAAGAGAAATTTGGAGAGAGAGAGAGAGAGAGAGAGAGAGAGAGACCGATGCGTGGAGGAGAGGGTACGAAAGTAACAAAAGAAACTGGAAACTAAGATCGAAAAAATCTTCATAGAAGAGAAGAAGAAGATGTGAGCAGAGAGACATGTCGTGGGAATTTGAGGGCATTGGAGGTATTTTTCAATTAGATGTGTTGGAATTTGAGGGCATAAGAGGTATTTACCTGTTTGGGGGTGATGTGTTAAATCCACAGAATTTTCTGAAAAATGGAAAAATTTCTCTAATTTCTCTTCTGATATATATATATATATATATATATATATATATATATTGCGACGGATTAAAAAGAACAGTTGCTAAAGGCTCGGACCGTCGCTAATGAGATACAAATAGCGATGGAAAAAATTTCGTTGCTATAAAGTATTTACGACACATAACAATAGCGACATTTTTTATTTTTCTTTTTCTTTTGTCGCTTTAAGAGGTTTTTTCTTGTAGTGTAGTTAGGCAAAGATCTTAACAATGATTATCTTTAAGCCTAATATTATTTCGCTTGCGATTTAAGAAGATATAGGTGAAATGTTTAAATCATGGATGTAATTCAAAGAAAAATTCCTTGTCATGATAATACCACGTTTTATCACTTTTGGGCCTAAATCTTAAACCCTAAACACGAAGGACTAAACCTTACACCTCAAACTTTTCTTTGACACCTTTGTTAATTAAACTATTTCAAAACACACAAGATATGGATACGTGTTATGTGCAAACACTATTCATATGAAAATATGTACTTTTATCATTTAATTTGTACTTTTATAACTCAATTTTCATTAGATAAAAATAGAGTAGGAGCTTAGTATATAGAAGGCATTTAATAAATATAGCCATAAATAAAACTTACATTTATAAGGTATATTAATAGTAATACAGAAATTTACATGTACAAATAAGTAACATGTACTATGTAATGCGAGAGAGGAGCAAGGAATCTTGGATGGGGAGAGAATAGATACATAGATAGATAGATAGAGAGCATGGGTGGCTGGGGGATCATGATAGAGTTTTTTTCCTTTCCTCATTTTTCAGTCACTCGGTACCATCTCCTCACTATTGTCCTCTCAATTCTCTTCCTCTTCGACTCTCCATATCCCACTTTCACCACTTGGTAATTTAATATTCCATGAACAAAAATCAAGGTTGCCAAGGCCAACATTTTTAAACTCTAGCTTCGATTTTTCTTCATAAAATTTTAGTCCTAGCGAATGGCATGCGTTGGTTTTTTGCAGGTATAAAAATAATTTATGTATGTACAGGCATAGAATGTATAGATTCTCCTAATTGACTAATTCTATTGTTTACTATGTAGCATAGATAATATCTGTGGAGAAATTTGCATTTATAAGGTTTTAAATGATCTCTTTTTATCCAGAGTATATATCTAGATTGATATTTAGATTTAACATGTTTTTAATAAGCTAGGGAATTGTGTGCATGACAGCCCATGAATTTCCATGTATTTGATTTTCTATGGTCTTAAAGATTATGGGGTTGTTCATGGCCACCCCAGTTTTCTAGTTATTTATTTTCTAGTTATGTGTACTACATATATGTTTAAAAGACAACCCTAATAAATCCAACACTTGATTTCTAAATCAGCAAGTACCCATCATTATAAGATCTAGTTTACATGCTAAAGAGGCTATTATGAGGTAATATAACCCATGTGGTTGATGTCAGCCTTCTTTCTCTTTTCCATTTTAATCTGAGCGCTCTTCACAAAATTTGAATGGTCGATCTTACACCGACGGATCCACGAAAATTAGGCCAAACCAGACATTATAGGCTTTTAATCAAATAATTAGGAGGGAGAGTTTCTAAGTGAAGAAACATCCCTCTAAGCTTATACCTACCAAAATTCAATTCCTCAATCCAACAAATGGGTTGTTACACCAACTATAACCTTTGTTGTTCAACATCCCTCTCTTTGTCTGACAATTCATTCCACCTATGTGGAAGCTCATCTTCAAGTAAATAATGAGAGGTTTGACGGACTCCTTATGGAATAAGATAGGGTTTTATACTTTTATTAAAGAAAGACGGATATGTTAGTGATGGTTTACCTTTGAAATAACCAAAAAAACAATTGACTAGAATTTGAGAAAGATTAAAGAAATGATATCTGTAGTTCCCTTGTTTTGATACTGGCACCTCCACATTACTAAAAAAAATTCTGTTTGCATGTTGATAGTTTTCGGGAATTGTATGGCCTTTTAACAGCCTCTACTAAAAAGCTGTAAGAGAGAGAAAACAAACAGCCATTCATTTTTTGAGAATGGGTGAGATTAACAACAAAAAGATCAAGATGATCAAAGAATTCTTTGGCCAGGCATGACAAGATAGAATTAGAGGCATCATGAGATTAATAGTTCCGCAATATGTAGTAAGTTCAAGTAATTTTATAAGGAAAATGATATTGGCACTCCGTGTTTTGATAGTGGCACTCCTCAGTATACTCAAACACCTTTTTCAATTGGGTGCTGATAGTGTACTTAGAAGAGATGGACCGGCATGAAGATATAAACATAAACGATGGTGACTCATTGGACATGTATGTGCTTGACAACTTGGGGAGCCGGACTGCTTTTATCATGGACTAACACTGGGAAATCCAATAAGGGTGCAGTTGAGCTTTTGCTGAAAAATGAATTGGCGAATCAACATGAATCTGACCCCATTTTTGGTATGGGTTTTCCTATCAATGGGAACTCATTAAGGTGCATTGGAAAAGTTATTTTACACATGTTTTGAGAATTACAAATGTTTTGCGACTTTCCTATCAAAGGGCACTCATTAATGGTATTTGACCAATGGAGGCACCCTTTAAACCTTATTTTGAAAGGGCGCTTATGAATCTAGCATTCCTCATAAAATTATGTTTACAATGCACATTAATGATTGCCCTTAGCAAAACCCTTTTGGGAAAAGCTCAACTGAATCCCTAAAAATCAACGTGAGTTGCACACCTATAAACCAAGTGGTCCAGGTCTAATGCTGCATGGCAGGATTGATGCATGAAAAATTCAACAGCTTAAATACATACACACTATAAATTACATCGGTTCTCACCATGCTTGATCCAAGGTCTAGAATTATCTAATGAGGGTAATAGGCCATTTTTATATGATGTCTGCGCTCAGGTGGAAGAATTATTTCTTTTTTAAAAAGGAAAACACTTGTAGAATGGGCTTCCCTTTGAAAAAAAGAAGAAGGATACAACGGTACATGACCAAGATACCCTTAGTTAAGGGTTTCAAATAAAAGCCACAAAAAATAAGGGTGCTCTGCACCTCTCTTAAATAAGCTTACCCTTCTTTATCTATTTGTGCATCTGTAGCAAAATAAGACCAAGCGGGACATCATTTTGCCAGCACCTCTCTTAAAAAAAGTAGTGGGGATTAGTGTTAGTAAGCTTTTGTCCATGTGGCTTTGGTAATTTTCTCAAAGAACCATAATGCACTCCATAATTTGCGGGATTTAGATGGAGACATTTTGGTTCCTTGGTGATGTTGAAATCCTTCCCCAAAAAAAGAAGGTTATTGTTAAGGGCAGTCATAAATCGACCTCCTAATATCTTAAATCGACCCCATCTCTCTCTCTAGGCACGGCCCTACATGGGGTCGATTTAAGAGGGATTGATTTATCACTGCCCTATTGTTAAGGCTACTGATATTGGCACCATCATGTTTTGAAAACGGCACTAATTCACCAGGTCTTTTCTTGCTTAATTTGCTTAGGAGAGCTATTTTGGAAATTGTGATAACATCTAGCAGCTGTTAAATAGTAAAGGACAAGATGAGTTAGTGCAATTATCAAAACATGGTAGTGCCAATATCAGAAACCATTGTTAATAGGCTTTGGTCCGGGTGGGTTTTGGTAATTTTCTCAAAGAACTACAATCCACTCCATAATTCGCGGGATATGGATGTAGACATTTTGGTTCCTTTGAATTTGGTGATTTTGAAATTCTTCCCAAGAAGAAAAGAAGAACAAGACATTCTACATCTCTTTGAATTTTAAAGAAGAAATGCTATGTGAAATCAAGTAATTAACCATTTGATCTTAGGACTTAAAATGTGGGTCTCTGTTCAATTTCTCTTATAGTTGTTCATTTCAAGGCCATCAATCGAATGGTTGGGATTGTTCGATAAGATTGAATTTTTGGTTATGGAATCTGTATAGTGGGCCCCATTACATGCCAAATAAAAAGGGAGAAATGATATTTTCGCCCCTTTTTCTTGGGCGGGCCGAAGGGTAGTCACAATTAGACTAGGAGGGCTGGCCCAAGGAAAAAAGGGGCGAATATATCGCTTTCCATGAAAGGGCAAGCAGTGGTCATCTGGGCCCACGCATCCTACTGGGAAGACACTGAGCTTCCTAGCAGCCCTCCCTAACAAGTCACACAACCGACAGTGCATTCCACATGGGCCCAGGGCCCTCCTTGGATAGTAGGGATTTTTGGAAAAAGTTCAGAGAGGAAAATATTTCTTAAATTGTCTAATTTTTTACACATGAAAAAAGATAACTTGAACTAATCTTATTGAATATTTATTTAGATGGGCCTTCAAATTATGATTATATCCCTCTAAATTAACCATAATAATATCATTTCCCTCTAAATTATGGAAAGAAAGAAATTTCTCAAGAAAATTTTTTTTGTAAGAAAAGTTTTTCTTGCAATCCAAATCGGATCTTGATAAAATAATTAACGGTGACTAGAATATACTCATGACCATTGGATGTCATTGAAGATAGTGAGGAGTGACTATTTAATGATGATTTTTTGAGCTCTGGTGCAATTACTATGGTTGAGAGTTTTTTAAGTATTTTTCATTTTTTCTAGCCCAATGATTCTAGGGATTTTCATATTATGCGGCCATTGGCTCGCCATGGAGAATCTATGTTAGTGATGATTGCGTGGATTCATGATGTCTACAGAACCTTCGATCAGTTCAAAGAAGAGTTGTTAAATGTCAAGAATATGAGGTAACACTATATCAAGAGTATTTTCTAGTTTCGCTTTGAGAAACTCGACTTTGACGGGATCGAAGTAAATATCATTTTTTTTAACGGTGATCGAAGTATTATATTCCCTGTGATGGTGATCGAAAGACACTTTTCTTTTTTATTTTATCTATTTTGCCTCCACTGCTTGACACCGAGATGTCTTCAATTTTTACGACCGCATAAATCTTTCACTGCCGCTCTTAAACACCTCCTCAAGTTATTGAGCCCTTCAAAATATCAATCATTGCTAAATGCTCCTATGGAAGACCCCAAGTTTTCCACACTAAAGAATGTACGAGGAAAGGTCCACATAATAAATATGATATTGACATTAGTGTTTAGACAGTAGGCATCTTCTATTTTGATTTGTTAATGGAAGAGATTTCTTAATTTTTTTTATTGAACGATGAGGACAGCTAAATCATGGTTGCCAAATCTGGCCCAAATTATTCCTCTTTGTTGGGAGACTATTGATCATACGGCCTATGCAATTGAACATAGTTGATCACAAGACACAACTACTTTATTTGGCGGGCCCTCGCTCGGCAGTTTAGTGTATGACCCAAACCCCACACCCCACCCCACGCCACCCCATCCCGTAGTTTTATTGTGATTTTCAATACCTTAGGCCTTATTTGAATTCCATGATTTTTTTGGAAAATTTTGGAAAGGAAAATATTTCTAAAATTTCCCACTCTTTCTTTAACATATGAAAAGCGATAACTTGAACCAGCTCTATTCAATATTTACTCGGAGAGACCTTCAATTTATATCCCTCCAAATTAAACGTAGTAAAATAAATCCCCTCTAAATCATGGAAGAAGAAAAAATTCATAGGAAAAACTTTTCCATTAGAAAGATTTTTCTTGCAAACCAAGCAAGGCCTTAGGGTTATGGGTTTTTTTTGTATTTTTATTTTTTGCACTGGACCAGTATGAACCCAACGCGACCCGATTTGGAAGAATTAGACGGGTTGGATTAGGCTTGGGAAATTCAAAGGTGTGTTATGTTAGGGTTGTTGTGACCTGATTTGCACCCTTAAGCACGGCCATCCCTTTCAACATATATTATCTTCACTAGATTAGACCTCGAATTGAAGTAGTCAGATGGACTATGAAACTTGATTGCTTATGCCATGTCTTGCAAGCATGAAATTTTTTTCATGGAATATTAGCTGATGAGGAGGGAGAGGGAGAGGGAGAGGGAGAGGGAGAGACCTAAGAGGTACTGCGTGAGACGACCGCAACCAAAAGCTAAAAAACAAGGAATGACAAAGGGAAGTGATATATCCGCCCTTTTTCATTACTTGGGACACCCACCTGCAGTGTACGTTGCCAATCAAATCCGTTGAATTCTTCCCATGTAATACAACCAGCCTCTTTGCAGTCATAGATACACTGCAGCTGGGTGTCCCGAGTAATGAAAAGGGGCGGATATATCTCTTCCCAAAATAAAACTCCACTCAAATTAAGATTTTTTTTCTTATTTTTTAGGCCACTTCTCACTCTCTACTCACTCGTGTCCTCTCAATTTTCCCCTTCTCTCACCAGTTGGTTCAACTAACATTACGTGGAATTTTTTTTTTTCAAGGTTGCCAAAAATGGCATCAAGGTAGTCCTCTTTTCCTAGTAAACTAAAAACTCGAAAAAAATCAAAAATAGTCTCCTCGTGATGATGGTAACTGTGGAAATAAGGAAAACGACAACACATAGGCTTTTTTTTTCCATTCGGAATTGCTCGCGAAATATGGGGAGATGATATTTTCAACCCACCCCGCCACCCCATTACGTGCACACCCCTTATAAACGTGAAAAGTGGGCGACTTTATGTCAAATCACGTTATCAGGAGGGTGTGCAGATACTGCCCGGGGGGGTGTGTGAGAAAATATCATCACCCCAAAAGTATTTATGAAAACGAGTGGGAATTCAGAAATATTAGACACTATCCTTATTTAAGGAGATTTCATGTCCATGGCCCCACACGAGATTTCAAGAAAATAGATAGAAATTAGAAATTCCACGAAAATTAAAAATTAAAAATTTCACCTTCACTTACCCATCACAGTAGGTAAGCTATCATTATTCGGGTCCCACATGGGGCATTGCCATTGAAGGGGACAGTTGATCTTGTAGATCATCATGATATTGACTAGGGGTGCAAGTTTGGCCCTGTGAGCCCTGACCCGCCCTGAGCCCGAACAGGGTCAGGGTTGGAAAATCAGACCCTGAGGGTGGGTTTGGGTATATTTTTTTGGCCCTGACTTAGGGTTGGGTCGGGTTCAGGGTTGATACCCCGGGCCGACCAGACCCCCTTTACACTTTACCCCGGCCCGCCCTGACCAACCTGACCCTGTTTACACTTTACCCGCGGCCCACCCTTGAGCCTTTCTGTTTTTCATTTCTCCATCTATTGGGTTTTGGTTATGTATTATCACCAAAAATCATATATCAATTAGAATAATAGATTGTGTGGAAGTATTTTGATTTTTGACTGTAAAACAGGCTGAAAACATGTATAATTGCCCCCGCTTGGTCCGACCCAAGCAGGTCCAGCCCGGCCCGGCCCAATCAGGGCCAATCGGGGCGGGCAAGGGTTGGGCTGAATCCTGTAGGGCGGCATTGGGTTGAGGATTTGCGGCCCTGACTCAGGGTCAGGGCGGGTCAGGGCTAAGATAATGGCAGCTAGGGTTGGGCTAGGGTTTTGAAAAATCCGACCCAACCCGACCTTGTTGCAGCCCTAATATTGACCCACATGGCCACATGGCCCTGCTCCCATGTTAAAAGAACATTTCATCTATAAGACAACGACCACAAGAATAAAGGGTTTAGCTTCTTTTGTTTTTTGTTAAAGAATATATAATCAAACAGTCGCTATTTGGATCAATGGTACATAAGCAAAATTTGAATTTCACACGGGGCCACTTATGTGAAATTAAGACCATTGTCTTGTAGAGAATCAGGCTGTGTTTGAATTGCACGAATCAGGAATTGGAATAAGCATCATATTCCGATTTCCATTCCATTTCCCCAGGTATTTGAATGGAAAAGGATTAAAATATAAAATTTAATTAAAAATGTAATAAGAATTTCATTTTGACGGAAGCTGTAGACTAAGGCTGCACACGGTTCGATCCGGTTCAGTGTAGGGAGGTTTTTTGAACCGAGCCGATCCCATCGGTTTGGAGAAAATCCAAACTGTAACCGACCCGATGGGGGTATAACCGAGCATATTTTGACTGGTTCGATTTGGTTTAAGTTCACGGTTTATCCGGTTTTTGGTTCAGCTTTACCTCAAATGAGGCTTTTATGTTGCATTTATATCTAGGGTTGACACCCTTAGGGTGACTACAATGACATAATTACTCCTAGACTACTCTAAATGGCAAAAATGCACTCTAATAAGAAGACCAAAGAAAGGAGGTGCAATTTTGAGTTAGGGGGGAAGGGGGCAAAAATGGGCGTTTACAAGGGTGACCAAAATGGGGTGTCTACAGTTTTCCCTGTCAACTCAGTTCATTTTTGGATTAAAACTCAAAAACCATCAACCAAACCGATGGGATCGGTTCTGTAAAAGTCTTAATCGTGACCGAACCAATGCCTAGAAGAACCGAACCGAACCGAACCAGGCCCTGTTCGGTTTGGTTTATCGGTTTGCCTGGTTTTTTGTGCAGCCCTACTGTAGACTAACTCAATTGGGCAAGAAATAGTTTCCAGCACTTTTCTCCTTTAGGTATCATTTTCACCCTTATTCTTTTTTTTTTAACCAAAACACTAAGGGACCATTTGGATATGCAGATTTTATAATCTTGGATTTCCTCCAAATTGCAGTTGGGAGATGAGAGAAGAAGACGACCATTTGTTGTTTTCTGATTTCTCGCCCTTCTTTCCGTCAGCAAGAGAGGAGATCATACAATGTTTCTAGGTTTTAGAAATCTCAGGAGGTGGGAGAGATTTCCGAAACCTAGATTTCTTTCTTAAAATCCAAGATTCTTTCTAAAGAGAAGTAAAGCAGTCTGTCTCCTTCTTCTCTCATCTCCCAACTACGATTTTGAGGAAATCCAAGATTCTAAAATCTGCTTATCCGTTTGGACATGCGGATTTTAGAATCTTGGATTCCCTCCAAATCGTAGTTGGGAGATGAGAGAAGAAGAAGACCACCTGTCGTTTTCTGATTTCTCGCTCTTCTTTCTGTCAGCAAGAGAGGAGATCATACAATGTCTCCAGGTTTTAGAAATCTCAGGATGTGGGAGAGATTTCTGAAACCTAGATTTCTTACTCAAAATCCAAGATTCTAAAGAGAAGTAAAGCAGTCGGTCTCCTTCTTCTCTCATCTCCCAACTACGATTTTGAGGAAATCTAAGATTCTAAAATCCGCGCATCCGTTTGGACATGCAGATTTTAGAATCTTGGATTTCCTCCAAATCGTAGTTGGGAGATGAGAGAAGGAGACCACCTGTCATTTTCTGATTTCTCGCCCTTCTTTCCGTCAGCAAGAGAGGAGATCATACAATGTTTCCAGGTATTAGAAATCTCAAGAGGTAGGAGAGATTTCTGAAACCTAGATTTCTTTCTTAAAATCAAGATTCTTTCTAAAGAGAAGTAAAGCAGTGGGTCTCCTTCTTCTCTCATCTCCCAACTACGATTTTGAGGAAATCCAAGATTCTAAAATCCGCTTATCCGTTTGGACATGCGGATTTTAGAATCTTGGATTTCCTCCAAATCGTAGTTGGGAGATGAGAGAAGAAGAAGACCACTTGTCGTTTTCTGATTTCTCGCCCTTCTTTCTGTCAGCAAGAGAGGAGATCATACAATGTCTCCAGGTTTTAGAAATCTCGGGATGTGGGAGAGATTTCTGAAACCTAGATTTCTTACTCAAAATCCAAGATTCTAAAGAGAAGTAAAGCAGTCGGTCTCATTCTTCTCTCATCTCCCAACTACGATTTTGAGGAAATATAAGATTCTAAAATCCGCGCATCCGTTTGGACATGTGGATTTTAGAATCTCGGATTTCCTCCAAATCGTAGTTGGGAGATGAGAGAAGGAGACCACCTGTCATTTTCTGATTTCTCGCCCTTCTTTCTGTTAGCAAGAGAGGAGATCATACAATGTTTCCAGGTTTTAGAAATCTCAGGAGGTGGGAGAGATTTCTGAAACCTAGATTTCTTTCTTAAAATCCAAGATTCTTTGTTAAAATCCAAGATTCTTTCTAAAGAGAAGTAAAGCAGTCGGTCTCCTTCTTCTCTCATTTCCCAACTATGATTTTGAGGAAATCCAAGATTCTAAAATCCGCTTATCCGTTTGGACATGCGGATTTTAGAATCTTGGATTTCCTCCAAATCGTAGTTGGGAGATGAGAGAAGAAGAAAACCACCTGTCGTTTTCTGATTTCTCACCCTTCTTTCTGTCAGCAAGAGAGGAGATCATACAATGTCTCTAGGTTTTAGAAATCTCGGGATGTGGGAGAGATTTCTGAAACCTAGATTTCTTCTCAAAATCCAAGATTCTAAAGAGAAGTAAAGCAGTCGGTCTCCTTCTTCTCTCATCTCCCAACTACGATTTTGAGGAAATCTAAGATTCTAAAATCCGCGCATCCGTTTGGACATGCGGATTTTAGAATCTTGGAATTCCTCCAAATCGTAGTTGGGAGATGAGAGAAGGAGACCATCTGTCATTTTCTGATTTCTCGCCCTTCTTTCCGTCAGCAAGAGAGGAGATCATACAATGTTTCCAGATTTTAGAAATCTCAGGATGTAGGAGAGATTTCTGAAACCTAGATTTCTAAAAATCCAAGATTCTAAAGAGAAGTAAAGCAGTCGGTCTCCTTCTTCTCTCATTTCCCAATTACGATTTTGAGGAAATCCAAGATTCTAAAATCCGCGTATACGTTTGGACATGTGGATTTTAGAATCTTGGATTTCCTCAAAACCCTAGATGGCAGACAAGTTGTTTTCTGATTTCTCACCCCTCTTTTCGTCGAGCAAGAGAGTAGGAGATCGTCCTAAATTCAGGTTTTAGAAATTTCAAGATGGAGAGAGAATTCTAAAATCTAGATTTCTTCCTTAAAATCCAGGATAATGGCTTGTAAAATCCGGAATTTTACACCGCTTTCAAACTAAAACCTGGATTCTAAAATCCACATGTCCAAACAACCCCTAATCTCAGGCAGAATCAGAATAAATGCCGAGTCCAATGCATAATTTGGACGATCCAAACGCTCCCAGAGAGTCTTGGTTATGTCTTTAACAAACATCCAACGAGTAAGACCTTTAATTATAAAAATCAACATTTTAAGGCTCCTTTGATGGTGCTTCTCATTCTCACTCTTTCTTCTACTTAAAATATATGAGTTATTTTATTATTCAAAAAGCAGGATATGGAGAAACGGGTAACTGAACGTTAGATTTTCGAATGTTAAAAATGACTTATTTTATTACCCACAACTTGTTAGCTTTTCATAGCAAAACCTCAGATTATGAGAACTGATTGTGAGTGCCAAACCTATTCTTGGACTCAAAATTATGTTTAAAATTTGAGTCCAATGATCATTAGTTTGGCACTCACACTCTTTAAGGGGGGCCCAAATGTGGCTTGATGGATCAAGGGTTTAGATTAGCCTATCAAGCAGTTCTCAATGATTTGGCCTGACAAGTGGGCCCATAAAGTGCCTGACAGCACCGTTTTCAGTTTTCTTAACATTTTTCACATGTTTTATTTAACCAATACGAACGCCCTTGAAGCTGATGTTTTTAAAATTCGCTCTTCATTCTATCATTCCTCAATTTAAAACTACATATTTTAGATTTTTTTAAAATTTCCTTATCCAAGCTGGTATTTTGTGTTTATCCGTCTTACTTCTCTTTCCGTCTCATCTCTTCCTCTTTCAGTTTTTCAGAGAGCTCTCTGCCCTAAAAAATGCACGGCCATAAGGACCCCTGTACCCTCTATTTCTAGGGCACTCTGCCCTCCAATGGCGTTGTCTGTAATTTTTGAGACTTTATTGCGTTGCTGGTAAAACAACTACAGCTCGCCCTTCTCATTCATACTCCAATTCAATACATCTGTCAAAAACTTCAAAATCTGTGTCTTTTTTTTGCTCCTCTTTCCTCCATCTTCAAAATCTAGGGTTTTTATCCTTGGAAAAAGTGTTCGACCTTTAATTTCAGCTTTTCTCATTGGCTTTTCAGCTCCTTTTATTTGTTTCTTGCTTACTGCATTTTCTGTGTTGGAGCTTCAATTTTTTTTTTTTTTTTCAAAATGTTTGAGCTTTAATTCTTTAAAGATGAAATCTAGTTTCTTGCCACATTTTGTGGAAGAAGCTTGAAATCTAGTCTTTATTTTTTTTCTCTAGGCTCTTCTTTCTGCATTTTTCTACTATGGAGCTTTGAATCTAGGGTTTGTTTTTCTCAGCAAAGGTGTTCGAGCTTTAATTTCTCAGTTTCTCTCAGCTGTTTTGGAAGAAGCTTTGTGTCTAGGATTTTTTTTTTCTCGTAGGGGAAGCTTTTGAGCTTTAGTTTCAGGTTTTTCTTCGTTGATTTGAGTTCCTACATAAGAAACTTTGAGTTCTAGGGTTTTTATGTGGGTTGGTGTGGTGAAAATGTTCAATCTTTAATTTCTAGGGTTTTTATGTGGGCTAATATGAAGAAAATGTTCAATCTTTAATTTCTAGGGTTTTTATGTGGGTTGATGTGGAGAAAATGTTCAATCTTTACTTTCTAGGGTTTTTATGTGGGCTGATGTGGAGAAAATGTCCACTCTTTAATTTTAGGTTCTCTCTGTTTTTTTTTGGTTTTTTTTTGGTTTTGTTTTCATCCTTTTAAGAAGCTTGAAATCTAGGTGTTTTTCAGTAGAGGAAGTATTCAGGCTTTAGTTGGAGCTTTCAATCTATGTTTTTTTTGTATAAAATTCCATTTTCTGTCTCTGTTTGATGTTTGAACTCTGTTAAAATCTTCAGATTTCTTGTTGTGAATGTGTGAATATAGGCTTAGGCTCAAGCATTTTGTTTGGAATTTCGTTTTTATTTTGTTTTGTTTTGTTTGGGACAAAGGCTTAGTTGAGTTGAGTTGAGTTGAGTTTGTGTTTTTTATGGTTTTCTTGTGATTGCTTTTACAAAACATTCGAAAATCAAACACCCCTTAGAATTCCCAACTAAGAAATGGCTAAACCTCGATATATTACTTTGTATCGGCTTCTGAAATTGTGAAGCTGGCTCTTGTTTCTTTGCTGTGTGGGGCATTGAACAGAAAGATAGAAGGTAGGTTCTTAAGCAGTAAACTCGTTTGTGATATTTTTACAAGTACATGCATGGATGGGAGGGAAGCTATGGCGTCATATTATATGCAGAGAGGATTAGGGGGGTCTGGGTCTGGAACACAGACCGGGTTACATGGACCGGCCGGTGTTCGCCCATTGTCGAATCCAAGTTTACCTATACAGTCCAACATTGGAGGTGGTTCTGTTGGATCTACATTTCCTATTGACAGTTCAGTTTCATCTCATGGCGTAAATGTGAGTGCACCTGCTGGAGTGCCATCAGGTGAACCTGTGAAACAACCAATTACTCCAAAAGCTTAAGCTGTTGGAGATGGCGTTATTTAATGTTTTATGCTTTAACAGAGCCTGTAAAGAGGAAAAGGGGAAGACCACGGAAATATGGACCTGAGGGAAGTGTATCTCTGGCATTATCTCCCACATCCTCTACTCCAGCCTCGGCTCCAGGCTCACTCAGTCCAATGCAAAAGCGGGGTAGAGGGCGGCCACCTGGTTCTGGGAAAAATCAACAATTAGCTTCTCTTGGTGAGTTTTCTAAGTGGGAATTTTCTTTTATGCCTCATACTAATTGAATTTGGTTGTTAGCCACAAAAAACTTCAAATTGAGTACCATCTATTATATGGGTGCCCTCAGGAATTTTGCAATCAATGTCAGTGTTAGATTTTTGTTTGATTAAATGTGGGTATTGGTGCACTAGGTTTACCTCAACCTTTTCTTTTCACACTCCTGGTTTTCAATAGACTAAGTGTGATGAATTGGTAATTAATAACTTGGGCACCTTACCTAAAAAGGATAAGTTGGTATTTGGTAATATAATAACTTGGGCACCTTACCTAAAATGGATAAAAGGAACTTTTGACTTGGGGGTTATGTAAGTTATGATTCATTCGAAGTGCTCTAGAGGTGGATTATCAACAAACTGATCAGTTTTTTTCTTGGTTAAACTTGGGTTAGAGGCTTATCTTGACTACCTTTCTCAATCCCTGGCCTTGTTTTTGTAGTGTTGCAACCGATATAACATGGGCCTCTTTCACAGAATGGATTGAAGGTTCACCATTTGAAATTTATCTCTAATCTTGGATTAAACTCTGTAAATTTGAAATCCCCCAATCCTTTTTTCCCCTTTTCTACTACCTCCTTTTCTGGAACGGTAATTTTTTTTTTTTTTTTTAATGGTCTTTGGTAATGTTTTCCTATACACAAGAATTAATTTATATTACCGTTTTATTTTCTATTGACTGGCTCCTTCGGGAAAAAATTGAGAACAATTTATCTCTGAAAATGCTGTTGTTTGAGCTTCTTTATTGTAACCCATGAAACATTTTTCCCAGTTCTGTCTCATTTTAATTATCCTCTGCATCTTCCTCTATGTAAGCTGCGCATATCTGAATTTTTTTTTTGAATGGTTGCACATATCTGAATTTTATCACGTAAAATTAACATGATAAATATATAGTTACAGTGTACATATGTTAAAAGTATTAAAAAGGTATATAGTTACATCTGCTTCTGTAAAATATCATTCCAGGATAAGCGACTAAGTCATTTTTTTGTGACATAACTTCTGTAAAATATCAATCCACTGCACGTGACTAAATTAAATCCACTTATCTTAATAGGAATGCCCCTTTATGAAGCTCATACTTCTATTAAGATTTGCTACATCTAGTGAAATATCTTTTGATTGTACGAGATTAAAATGGGAGTGGTTCTAACAAGCTCAACCATCCAGGTACCGACTTATTCTTTACTGCTACACAAGTTGCACAATATACTCAATAGTCCTGCATGTTGTGTGCTTATTTCCCTGTAATTAACGGCTAGTTTAACGTCAATCCTGTAATATGAAAAGATGTTCCTCACTTTGTGTCCTCCTTGAGGTGATTGGTTAATGCCTCACCTTTGATGCATATTGAAGTTATAAATTCCGTTTCATTCGCCGTTTCGTTTTGGCGATCGGAACGGAACGTTTCGATGTTTCTTCCTTTTCGTTTGAAACTTTTCGTTCCGCTACGACGAGGGAATTTTTTCAATAGTTAAAAATATAAAAAAATTGAAAAAATCAGAAATTGTTAGAAAAATATAAGAAGCAATTAAATGAACAAAATATGTAAAAGATCCAACATTTACTTAAAGGAAAATAACTATCAGCTGAAATGCCTGACAAGATGAAAATTTTTTAGAGACCAAATTATGAGATTTTTGGGATTTAATCATATTTGGACGTGATAGAATTTATGAATTTTTAAAATTGGAAAAAATACACCATCCTTTGGAAGTTAAGATTTTAACCTGACTCATTTTTTTTCGAATTTTCTACTAGAAATGGAATGTTGACCTTTTATCCTTTTAGATTTGGGTCTTGAAACTATTTTTAATAGATCTAAATGGGGGGTATTCTCTTATTTACATGTGAATCTTAAGTAAATCTACATTTACTTAAATGACTTTACATGTAAATGCTAAGAAGAAAAAAGAAGAAGAAAAGAGAACCGGTGCGACACGGTCAAGTACTCGGTTTCGACGCAGTCAATCATGTGTCACACAAACTCTTATTCGTTACATAAGGGGCCTCTTTTTTCATGTTCAAAAGAGTACTCAGTCGCGTCAACCGAGAACTCGCAAATCTTGTAAAAAAAACGATTTCATGTAAATTTCTTTTTGACCAAAATTTAAAACATTGGTCGAGTCAATTATGAATTTCTTCGGCCGTATTTTGATCCGCATCCACGTTCTGAAACACTGCAAGGCACACTCGTGTAAAAAGTAGGGTTACGACTTCAAAACTCTTCTTCAAGTCCTTGTGAGTCAATCGTGCCATAGAAACTCTCCTTCATTACATAAAGGGTCTCTTTTTTCATGTTCAAAGAAAAATTTTCTAGAGACGTTCTAAATTTGTCAGTTTCTAATTAAGTATTATAGTAGGAGAGAATGGAGAAGGGCTGATTAAGATGGGAAAAAAAGAATTAAAAAAAAGAGAGTATATTCATGTAAGTGAATTGAGTGCTTCTCCTCCAAGCAACAAAGGTTTTAACACGCAACTCAATCTCTTCCCTCCAAAAGTATTTATCCAGAAGTCTGATAAAGCAATTGCTCGCATTCCCACAGTTTTAAAACTCCCCTGCATCATCGTGTACGGTTTGGACTTTAACAAGAGTTTTGAAATTGCCACCTGAACTGTTTACATGATTGTGACTTGCAGTGTTTCAAAATGTCGATGTGCATCAAAATACGGCCGAAGAAATTCATAGTTGACTAGGCCAAAGTTTTAAATTTTGGATGAAACAAAATTTAGATGAAATCCTTTTTTTACAAGATTTTCGAGTACTCGGTTGACGCCATTGTGTACTCTCTTGACGTGGTCATAACTCGGGAGAGTAAAATGAGTTTTTATTGACTTTGCAGGGTGAGATGTGGAATGCGGCCACTGTAAACGGGAGTCGAACGGGGGGAGTCCACGATGACGTGGGGGAGTTTGAAACTATGGTGCCTTGTGTCATCATGCAATATTTCAATTGTGTTGATTTTAATGAAAATAGGTAAATAAAGGGGGATGAGCTCGGCTTAGTGGAAATAACAGAAATTTAAACGAAAAAAATAAAGAAATTTGAAAACTAAAACAACACATGATTGGTAGCAACTGACAAGAGATTTTGGGTTTGATCCCCAAATGAGAAACCTTGTAGGTAACAAGAGTTTGCATGCTGTGTGATTGACTTACAAGGAATTGGAATTTTAAGAAGAGTTTTGGACTTGCCACATGCACCTTTTACACCTATCTGACACTTGTTAGGGTGCAATATTCTTTCTGCCGATTTAAAAAAAAATAGGGAAGCATGAAATGCGTGGACTATTTTAACAGAAGCTATAAAAATTTAAACTACTGGATGCATTTCAAATGCAAAAAATAAAAGAATAAAAAAAAATGGTAACCCGAAACTTGAGCCCTCGTGGTTATGAAAGGGAAGGTGCCACAAGACTGTATCTATTTCATCCATGAAACTTGTCTCTAATTCTCTAGCTTAGTTATCAATTTTGGTGAATTGAGCGTTTCATTTTGCTCACTAGAATGGAAAAGCATCATTCGTTCATGGAATATTTATATGGTTTAAAAATTCAAAGACACGGGCTTTGTTAAAGTGTGAAAATGAGGGGTTTTGATGTGCTTTTAGCCCTCCCATTCGCTTCAGAGGCCTAAGAGACATCAAATGGCTCTCAAATGACTGTAAAACCATTGCTAAAAGGACAAAAAATGGGAATCCCGAAAAACATCTAAAAGCATCTTTTTGAATTTTGAAATTTTTTTCGGAATGGACTTTTAACAGACCAAAGCTACTGGAACATAGCACAATATTGGGCTGAATGTTTTATTCCACCTTCTATGCCATTTTCCATTCTAGTACGGAACGTTCCAACAATGCTGGACAAAACAGACAGATTCGTGATGCAATTTTGCCAGATATTTTCTTTTGGTTTTAAAATTTTTAATGGGATGCTGCCAGAGTTTTGGAAGCAGCTACTATAGATTTGGATGAAAATGAAAAGAAAAGAAAAAAGTCTTTCTTGCAAGCCACTTTTGGCTCCTTTCGATCGCTAACGACTGGAAGAGGGAATACCTACTCGTATATTCTATGGGACTACCTCTATAGAATGGAATGAGTGAAGAAGCAAGAGTGTTAAGGGTTTCTCATTCAACTCTTGTTGACGTTACATTGGTTAGAGTGGGTTCAATACCCCCGTAGTCTGACAATAGTGGAAGAGTGAGGCTAGCCGACGTAGATAGGAGTGAGAGTTTGGCTTGTGCGTTGGATTTTTTTAGAGATTTTTCTAAGATTTCGTAGATGTGTTTTACCAACATATGGTTATTGAGAGAGAAGTACTCTTAGAAAGAAGATGGTAGTTGCTTATAAATGAGCTTGATATTTCAGGAGTAGAGTTGAAAAGAATTGAGTGATGTCTTTTGATTGGCAAAGTACATTGGCTTTTTGGTCATTTCAGGTAGATAATGTCGAACCATGGGTTTAAATTGTTGTAAGTGTTAGATCATTTCTTGGAGTATGATTGAGGTGATTATGTAAAAACAACAAAAACAGGAGGGCGTAACTTTTGCATTCAATGCAAAAGCTTTGAAAATGACCTATAATAAGTGAGAAAGAAGGGAGAGACTTTTCATGCAGAGAAGGGAGAGAACTTCTCGTGAAGGTATCGTTGATGGTTGGGATTTTTTGAATTGCCTAAGCTAGGTTTGGAATGTTGTTGAATTCTTGAGCGTTATTTTAGGATTTTCAAGAAGATTTGTTTTTATTTTATCATGTATTTGGCAAAAGATGGAAGGTATTACTATCACTTGCTAGCCTTAGTAGGGAATGGTTCCATGTGTTTGTTAATTTTTATTCTTAATCGTGTAGCTGTTCTGTCTCACATATCAATACCCTTTCTTGAATTCAGTCAAGAATGTAAATTTGTCTGTACATCTAGATTGGCATGATTTGATGAACTCTGACACAATTACTTTGAAATAAGATGCTTCTTATGCACTTGGGCATCTATCGGTTTTGATCCTTTTATATTTCTATGAAGTGAGTAATTTGCTATCAGTCTTCGTCCAGTTGCTTTGTTTGTCTCCTCAACATTCGTGTCATTTATTTCAAATTGTCCCTACAGTGGGCCTTGATGCTTTTAGTACGATTCAATAGGACTTTACAGGCTCAAATGTATCAGATTATGTGAACTGAAATGTCTACCATATACCTTGGGCTCACCAGATGCTTTGATCATGGTAATAATACATAAATCTTTGCTCAACGAGTTAAATATGATACTCTTATTTTCCCTGAGAGTATTGATTTCAGTTGTCGGGGCAAAATGAAGTGTTTATTAAAGATGTACCTGTTGCCAATTGCTGTGAAGTTAGCAATCTAATGACAAATTAAAATGGATGATCTCTCATTTTGCTGCACCTGAGACAAGATGATCAAATCCCGCTAAATAATCATTCATATGAGTAGGAGGAATTAAGATAACTCCAATGTAGTTATATGAATAACTTTGCATCATTGATCTCGTTCAAGAAATGGTCTCGATTTGTGAAAACTAGTATCAAAAGTCTCAAAACTACATGAACATAAGCCAAAAGTGAGTGATGCACATGGCCGTCCTCTGGCAAGCCTAGCAAATGATAGCAATGCTCTCATATGTTGCTAAAATGCTTGTTATGATAAAGAATCTTCTTAAAACCTCTGAAATACTCTTGAAAATTAATCATAATTCTGAAACTAGCAATTCGAAGAATCACGTCTATGCTTTGTGACCTTTGTCAAAATTCTTTTTGTTTGGCCAATAGAGGTGTTAGTTTTTTTCAATTTTGCTCTCGAGATTATTGTGGTTCATGTGTAAATAAGTATACCATTCTCATTTTTGAGGACCCTTCTCTTATATTAACCTTATGTTGGTAACTTTTTATAAGTTATTTGGAAAGTTTCATGAAAAATCTCATGGAAAATCCCAAGATCTAATGCTGCTCTATCTGCTCTCGTCCATTAGCCAGCGTCACTCTTCCACTACTTTGAGCTAGGCTACCAAGGTTTTGGATCCTTCTTGTGGATGTGATGTAAAAATGAATCGAAGGACACTTTTCCCTTCTTTCCTCTTCTCTCATTCTATTTGCTGGAGTTAGTCTCATAGAACATGCGAGTAGGTGTCCCTTTTCCAATGCTATTGGGAGAAATAGCCCAAAAGTTGTTTGAAAGAACAACTATCTGTATTGTATCCTTTCTCTTTTATTTACTTTCGTCGAAATCTATTGGAGATGGTACTGTTTGCATGAGATGCTACTGAAATTCTTGTAGCATTCCATAGCAATTTCCCAGAATCATGTGTAGAAATGGAGGCGGTAGTAGAGGCCATATTTATGGATGAAATGAATGGGTTGTGTGGCCTCAAGGTTTTAAATGTCTGTTCCGGTTTGGGACGGAAATTTTGATGGAAATTATAGAAAAGTATGAAAGATGTCCAAATGATAGATTTTTAAGATGACACTTCAGGAAATGCTTGAATAAGCACAAATACACACTTATAAACCATCACATGAGCAAGACAGCCATTTATAATTCATATAACAACATCGACCACCTAGTGACATGCACGGTCGCCCATGTCTATCAATTCAGTACATACCACATTTCTTATATAATTCATATAACTATTTATACATAATGCATACACTACATTTCACATGCAATTCATATAAATGTAATTATGTAACATATATTGTATTAATATACCACTAATAAAATTACGACTTTTGTTTCAGCATGCGTTTTGATTTCAGTATGCATGCAAGTTATGACTCCAAAACTCGTCTTAGAATACTTGTGAGACTGATCATGTAGTGTGCAACACATAGTTTAGTACACTCAGGCATCTTCACTATAAATATGGGTTTCATTTAGCTTAATGAGTGTTCTTCCTCACACCCGTCGAGGTTTTGGTGCAGTGAACACTTGATGTAATCATTTGGAAATAGTGGATCGGGACTTCCATTGCTAAAGTCATTGACTTATATCTTCTTCACGTTTACTTGTGTACATACTCCTTATGTTTTTTCGTCAGTTTTTTTTCTGTTTCTTCCATTTCTTAATTCATGGTCATACTTTAAAGAAAGCAGAAGAAAGAAATATATAACCTTGTTGGCTTGAGTTTCCGAGTTCTTTTTTAGGATGAGCTGAATTATTATTTTGGTCAATCTGACCAAGTTAATACATCATCATAGCCTGCTTTGATTCCATGTTCTGTTGACAGTCAGATATTAATTTTCTTTTATGTCTTTGTCCTCTTAAATTTCCTTATGTTTGCTTTCACAGTGTACCTCATGCATGTATCTTTATCATTTGGTTCAATTTCTTTTCTTGTTCCCAGTGGTTGTGGAGCCTCCTTTACTTCTTAAGTAGCATAAAAATGTTTTTGTATGACACTGATGAATCATGTTTCCCTTAAAAATTTAAAAAAAGTTTTTCATGTCCAAAATTATTAGATGGTATTGGTTCAAATTTTTTTTTTCACCAGTCTCTTTCGAGTGTGCTTTTCATTCACTATTGATTATCGGAACATCTTAGGATATGTTTTATGGATTATCTGCCTTAGATTTGTAATTCTATTGTTTGGAGTTATTACGAGTGTAAGAAGATTATTATTTTAATTGATAATTGTCTTGATAGGTGAATGGCTGTCCGGTTCGGCTGGAATGGGTTTTACTCCACATATTATAACAATTTCAGTGGGAGAGGTATGTTATACTGCTATGAATATTTACTAGAAACTTTTGATTTAATATTTGTAATTCTCACTTAAATACTACTGGTGCAGATGATCAACTATTTCAAAATAGGATGTTTTGTTGTTCTCTAGTAAGCCTCATTACAAAACTTCTTTTATGAGGCATCTTCGACAGTTTTTGTTCCTCTAATATGTGAAACCGTATCTCACCGCTAGATATAACTATCCTATGAACTTTTATGTTGTCCTTCTTTTGTTGGGTGAGAATCAAAGACATGCATGAGAGTGGGGATGTGAAAGTTGTTTGGGACAATATAGCTAGGAACCTTGCTGTTTGGGCTTCTTAAGAAGATTTACTTACCAAATCAAGAAGCCGATAGGCATCTTTTTGGTCAAGTCCTTATTCTTCTATCTATTGTCCGTGCATCATTCCTTTTCCAGGTGGTTCAAGATTAGCCATCTTGGGCCCCACCAAGAGTGGTGGCTTTCATTTGGACGGCGATTAAAAGAAAAATCAACACTTCGATCAACTCCTGAGGCTGAAAGTTCGCATCGTTAGCACATACATTCTTTGCTTAGAGGAAGAAGAGTCTATCGACCACTTTTTCATCCACTGTCCCATCAACTTTCTAATATGAGGAAGCTCTCTATGAGTCTATTTGTTTGACATGGCTTGGACTTTCCAAAACTTCATAAAAGTGATCATATCTTTGGATGGGATAGTGTGCCATTTGGAGATAATGGAAAACAATTGTGGCAACTTGTTCCATTTGCTGTCTTGTGGCATTTTTGGGTGGAACTAATATCAAAAGTAAATCTCTTGGCAAGATCATAATGGAAATCAACCATTAAAATAAATAAATAATCATAATGGAAATCAAGCAGATGTCAATAGGGGTTTTCCCCTTTTAGCGTTGCCTTTAAGAATTTGAAAGTGATTGTTTGCGAGAAGAAAGTAAAATAGAAACACTCCCCAAGATGGTGCCTGCCTTCTGATCAAGTAATGGATGTTAACATTGATGAAAACTCTAAAGAAAATCTCGGTACCGCAAGTCTTGGGGGAGTATTTAGGGATTGTGATGGTCACATGCTGAAGTGTTTTTTTGCTGTGTTTGAAAACACAGATGTGACACGGAACACGGCCTAGAAAAATCCTTGTCGACTTAGCACGGACGCGTTTGACATGGCTGAGTGCTCTCTTGACGCGGTCATAGGGAGAGTCAAAGGAGTTTTTATCGACTCTGGAGGGAAAAGCACTGAATGCCGATGTTGTGCAACACGGAACACGGCCAAGGTAGAAGGCAGTCGACTCGAGGGAGTTCCGAGTCGTGTCAACGAGTTTTTAAACACGAGTACATTTTCAGGCTCATGAGGAATAGCGTACTGTAACGAGGCAGATGCTAGAGCATTACTCACCGGTCTTCGCATCTTTTCGGACTGTTTTGTTTGTCAATGCATTTTTCAAGGAATGTAGTCATTGTATGGGCCAAAAGGTGACGATAGGTCCGTGGAAGTTGGTACCTACAAAAATGGAGATTTCTGATCTATGCAGGCAAATCAATCCACAAATACATCACCGTTGGAGAGCAGCAACCTCGGAAGCCGATAGCTTGGCTGAAAAAGGAGTCGATCGGAGCAAGATCATTAGTGATGTTTTTCTTGTTGTGTAGCTAGTTCTCTTTGTATACTTGCATTTTTTTTACGTTTTTTGATTCTGGGATGGCTTGTCTTCTTGTAGTTGGGGTTCTATTTGCCATGTAATTACCTTGTTCAGAAAAATGATGCCTTTTATACAGTTTACGCACTTGTGGTAGGAACTTGGAAAATGGAACGGCTGTGAAGGGAGATTCAAAGCATGCTTTACTTTATAGTATATGGGGCTGAAATTCTTCATTGTAAAAAAATACTGCATACTTAACCTTGTGAATTTTTATTGGCATGCTAATATTTAGAAATTCAACTATTTTTGGATGGTTAATAATATCAATTTTGTATTTTACTGGTATTTTAATTATGGTACCCCAAGTGAGATGACTTGAAATCTTCTTCGGCCTTCTTGTGCAGGATATTGCAACAAAGATAATGTCATTTTCTCAGCAGGGGCCAAGGGCTGTTTGCATTCTTTCAGCTAATGGTGCTGTCTCTACAGTAACACTTCGTCAGCCTGCAATTTCTGGTGGCACGGTCACCTATGAGGTTCAAACATTTGATAACCATTTCATTTGCATTTTAGAGTAAAAGATTGAAACCTATACACCTTGTGTTCTACATTTAATTCTTAGCAGTTCTGAGTTGCCTGTGTGAAGCCTCTGCTGGCTCAAAATTAACTCATAGAGGAAACACTACTTGATCAATAACAGAATGGAAAGCACACTAAACTAGAATTAGTGTATTAGAGTAGTTAGTAAATTTTCATTAAGAAAAGAGTAGCTAGTAAATTTAGTACTCATACTGATGCACACCTATATTATATGTCTCATATAATATGGTTATGCATATTATGTGATGTGTAGTAATTAGTAAAGGGAAGAGATCCTACTACTCTCTTGCATCAACTACTCTCTTGCATTTGCATGAGATTCAGGTTGATCGTCCTTGTAGGCCCTTTTGTGGATTCTCTGTAGCCCATAATTACACCCATCTGGTTGTTTTAATTGCCCGGGTAGAGGACTTGTGCACATTGAATGTGGACTGTGATCGATGTCCTTGAACCCTCAATTTCTAGCCCTCAATCCAATTGGTCAGGTTAGGGTCACCTGATAGGTGTACTTTGTGTTATCGCCCATCCATACTGTGAGGCATGAATTCTCCGTATCACATACACTTGTGCCGCCACTTGTATGTGATTGATTCACTGATAGGGAGAAAAGCATTAACGTGTTACCTTTCCAATGTATTTTATCATCCTAAATGGAGCATATTTTTTTGATTATATGGCAACATTACACATATAGGGATTCCTAATTTTACTAGTCAATCTCTTTCCCAGCCCAATCAAGGGTAATGGTCTTTTCTGGACAAGAATAGCCTTAACAACAGAAAATAACAAGTTTTTGGTGTGCATTGTATGCTAATTAGTAATCCCATTATAATTTGTATATGTATAATGCAATTCATTGTTTTTTAAAGTGCATGAAATAAAATTAAAATTTTCTGTTACGTGGTTAACATGCATTGACCCCAACTAGTTTGGGACAAAGGCTTTGTTGAGTTGGGTTGAGTTGAGTTTTGTGGTTAACAGGCATTGGGCAATATATAGATTCCGTGGGGGATTCCTCTAAGCTGCAATTCAAACTGCCTTATGTGTGCATATGTACTTTATGATTCTACAAGATTATTATATTTAAAGTAAAACAGCTTTTACAATATCATATGAAATATACAACATTAATGCATCTTTGGGATTTGTAATCTCAATTTGAGGCCTGAGTTAAAAGATAAAGGGGTGCTTTTATCTCATTTGATAGTTTTATCTGAAAAAGGGGAAATGTTTTATCCAGTGATTGTTTTATTGTGTGGTTCATTCTTGAAAAAGACAAATGTTCTATTTGTTTGTTAATGGGGTATATAACTATATATTACTCTTGCAATGTTGACTGTGTATAAAAGGACCACTTTTCGGAGCATTCTTCTCTATTGTTGTTTTAAAATTGACCCCAATTATCCTACAGCCATTTATTAATTGATTATGCCTCACTAAGAAAAAAAATTCGTACCACATTTAGCAAATATCCCTTCTTTCATTGGAATGTTACTCAAAGCTAACAACTGCAACCAAAAAAAAATAAAAATACAACAGAGAGCATGTAGTCGTCCCTTTTATTTTGCCGTCTTTAGTTATCGTCATCCCTATATGCTCCTTTAGCTACTTTATCAGCATCTTCATTTGCGGAGCGCCTCATATGCTGGAATGTAAGTTCAATTAAATGGCCCAACAGTTTTGTTGCTTGCCCATGCAATAACATTTGATGATTCACCTTCAATAATTAACGGACTAGAGCTATATTTCGCAAACCATCTCATGGCCCATAAGAGAGTTCTTACTTCCACCTCATTGGAGTCACACATCGACTTAACATGACAAAGATAATATTGCCTGACCATTACAACCATGGAATATGTCGCCTATGCCATTACACAGTAGATCCCCTTTCGAATTCCCATCAAAACTAAGTTTGGCCTATCTGGACAGTTTTGGGCTCCACCCCGGCAATACTTTCTCTTTTTTTTTTCCTCGAACACTATTGTCTTCCAATTTCTAAGAATCTCATCCACACTGTAGCAAGGAGCATCCTTGTCACTTCTACTCCACACTAAGATCGGATGTGATCTCTAGCATCATTCTTACTCATCCTCGGCTTTCATCTTTGAAAACACGATTGTTCCTTTCTTTCCATTTGTGCCAAATCAAAACATAGGGCACCAAATGCTCTCCCCACTTTGTCAAACGGACCTCCACTCCACTCCAATAATATGCTCTTGATAGATCTTTTAAGGGTCCAAGATAGGCGAATTTTTTTAATGATGTACATCCATATACGATAGGAAATAAAAAAGAGTTGAAACCATGGCTAGAGAGGGGACTGGTTCTTGGAAAAAGAAGGCATCTCCAAACGCAGTTTATCGTCCGGTAGATGAGATTCTGGCTGGAAAAAGAAAGTATGACCAGTGGTGGGGGCATGGGGACTGACTTTGTGTGTCCTGTAAACTCTCAGCGGCGGACCAGATGTCGCTGGTGTCACCTGGGTAGGGTGGACAAAAAGAAAGCTTCATGCTCTGTACCCCCCACCATCGCAAGGGTTGGAGGTTTAACTTAGGATATTGACCCTTGGCTTGATTTCAGAGTAATTTCTTCCTCTTCGGAGGAAGATGGGTCTTTGTCCCTTTCTATTTCTGGAAAGGAGATGAAAACAAGATTGGAATCCCTAGAGGCCTGCTTGGTGGGTAGAAGGAAGGATACGTCTGGATCCCTACAGGATCTTTGGTTGTGGGTCAAAAACTCCTGGAATATCCCCACTCTCCCCTGTCCTTGCTTGCTCTCTAAGGATGAAATTCTCTTTATTTTGGACTCGAGGGAGGTGGTCTCTAGGGTTTTGGCCTTAGGGATTGATGGTTGGGGAGGCTATTTACCCTCTCTCTCCCTTTGGTCCCCAGACTACACTCAGGGGTCTGAGATCTAATGGGTAATTTGTTTTGGCATTCCATTACATGTTTGGGCTACATCGACAGTTGAAGATTTGGGAAATCTATTTGGACATGTAATGGAAGTGAAAATGGAAGGAATCTATAATCAGTGTATGAGTTATGTATCAGGCCCCCGGTGGAAGCTGCTTTCTCCCTCTGTGAAACTTTGGGTCGATGACCATTGTTACCCAGTCGGAGCTTCAATTCAGGATTCCAAAGGTCTCCACCCTCCAACTGGGGTTGGTCTGAGTGAGCCCCCCCCCCCCCCCACCCCCACTGTCGGATGTCTTACCGGTGAATTGGGCACCGTCGATTCCCCTTGAGATTCAGAATAGCTGCTCAGATGGCGCGCGGGGCCCCCACCGTCAGGTTTCAAATTTCAAATTCTCAGGGGTAAGAAGTGGAAAATTACAAGATTTCCTGCCCAAGTCTTCCCTGAAAGAACAGCTGGGCATCATCACAAGGTTTCAAAAGCCTGGCTTTGGCTTTTCTTGGAATAGAGGCTTTAGTGCAAATTTATCTAATGTCAGGCTAAATCGAGAATCAGGAAATATGGCTCGGATTTCTAAAAGCCTTCCCTGCCCTTCCACCTTACCTGTGGCATGCTTGGTCTCAGGATAGGATCTTTGGGTTTCCTTCCCCCCTGTCTTGACTTGTTTTATCTGAGTGTTGGAGGTCTTCCCTTGTGGCCGTCATAAAGAAGATGTAGGTTGGTGTTAGATGGATATCAACGAAGAATGAAAAGATTTGTCAGATTCAGGAGTAGGCCACTTAAATGTCTTTTCTTAGATGTGATGTTAAAAAGTCTTAGAGTTTTGGCGTGTGTTGGCTATATTAATGTGCTATCCCTCAAAGAGAATGCTTATAAGATGACATAGTACATGCTAGGGTCCTTATATCGATACATGCATAAAATCAGGATTTTTGTCTTTTTATCTTGGGCACTTGAAAAGGTAGAGATAATTGGTCAGGAAGTTTAAAGGAGTCATATCCTAGTAAAATTCCAGGTGGGCACCCTCGCTCTAAGTGTTTATGGAGACGGTTATTGGTTATAGTGCTTGGGGCCTAAATCTCCTTGGCAGTTACCTTTCAGTCTTCCATCCTTGGAATCAATTCTCAGACTGTTCGGAGTATGGATCAGAACCAACCTTCCCCCTCTCCCCCCTCTTCCGTTACAGGACCAAGTAGGAAAAGGAAGCAGTCCTTGGATCGGGAGGAACTCCTTCTTCGATTCAGGGGATTAGGCTATAATGAAGAAAAGGCTTCAAAATCCTCTCCAATACCCAGAGAGGATATCGGTGCATTCTTGAAAAAGGAATGGACTAATTTTAAGAGAGAGGCCAATAGGAGGAGGGAGGTTTTCTTTCGGCTATACGATGTGAAAGAAACCCATAAGCCCTTGCACAAACACCCCCTCTTTGTCAAATTCATGATGGATGAAAGAAAAGATAGGAGATGGAATTGGGAAGCAAAGAAAGAGGATGGACTTCGAAGGCTGGAGGATTGAATTTCAAGCGCAGAGGCTTCAGAAAAATCGAACTTGAATGAGGAAGACCAAGCTTTTGATGAGGAATTAGTCCTTGGTGAATTCAACTCCACTTTGGTAGATTTGGAGAAATACTCTGGGTAAGGAAGAATGTCCCTATGTTCCCGTTGATCTCATAGATATAGCAGGAACCCTTTGGGTGTTTTTGCCTCTGCTGCTATTAACTTCTGGTTTTTGTTACTATTGGCGCTAACTTGAGAAGTGGGTTTTGGTTTTAAAAAGAGAGGAATGCCGCAATCTTTTGGGATCATAGGAGGGTCTGAAGGGTATAGAGAAGGAAATTCTATTTTGTTGTAAAGGTATTTTGGTTAGTTATACCTCTTCTGGCTCCGGGTATGCCCGGTCCAGTCTTATTGATATGTTGTATTGCAGGGTGGGACTCCTGGTCCCCAATGCCTTTCTAATATCAATGAAATTGTCATCTTTCAAAAAAAAAAAAAATACACGATAGGAAATAGGACAATGAGCCATATGGTGTTCTAGAGAATCTTGCAAAGAACACATCAACTTGCCATATTGATTTTCCTTCTTTTTAACCAGTTGCATGTATTGATCCTTTTCTTTGCCACCTTCCAATTGATAGCCGTCACCTGTGGTGGGGCAGCAAATTTCCAAATCCTTGTGTATTGAGATTCTTCCATGTTCACTGTGGCCAACCTGTAAAAGAAAGATCGAACCATTTAAGAACTGAGAGGATCCGGCACCCAAAGATCGAACTAAGAAAGAGACAACTTGTTTGCCTATATGATGACAGTCCTGATCTGGTACACATGCCATGTGTACAATTTGTTTATTTGGCTTTGAAATATTTAATTTTTTGGTTCTTTACCTAACAGGCCATTCTTCGGTCATATGCACATAAACTCCGTTCTAGTTACGGAACTAGCATCTTCTGTCACCCACTTACAAGCAACCCTGTATGCTGCGTTGAACTTGTGCAGGGCCGTTTCGAGATTCTGTGCTTATCAGGCTCATACTTGCTCACTGATAATAGCGGGTCCCGCAGTCGAACAGGTGGTCTTAGTGTCTCGCTGTCCAGCCCTGATGGTCGTGTCATTGGCGGTGGAGTCGGTGGAATGCTCATTGCAGCAACCCCAGTCCAGGTAATTGCTTCAATCTATATTATCTCCATTAATTTTCCTTTCGTCTTTATTAGCATGTACCATTATCAATTTCAATGCTCTTTTGATGCATCTAGAGCTTGGATTCAGGTAATTAATTTGCAGCGATTCATTTTGAACTCGGAGTAAGTTAAATGTTCTAATATGTGCATGGGGCATGCATCTAGAGCTTGGATCCAGACCTAATCTTTTCTTTTGAAATGGCAACGGAAAAATTTGTAAACAAAAGAGGAAAAACATATTACAATGGGGTCTGATATAATTCTTCACCCCCTTGTATGACTCTCCATGCGGATTTATTTGCCATGTGTTTCTGGACAAACTGCTGAAACAAATCAAATACGGGTCAAAAGATCCAAGCGGCTCTGTTCGCAGATTGAGTGAATGAAACCATGGTGCGCGCGCGCGCGCACACACACACACACACACACACACCCCACCACCACCACCACCACCACGCCACGCACGTGCGCACACATCTGTCTGGCCCTATGTTGTTGGGTGATCCAAATTCCAAACCATTCCACACACACACACACAACGCCACGCACGTGCGCACACGTCTGTCTGGCCCTATGTTGTTGGGTGATCCAAATTCCAAACCATTCCACACCACCACCACCACCGCCGCCACCACGCCACGCACGTGCGCACACTTCTGTCGGGCCCTATGTTGTTGGGTGATCCAAATTCCAAACCATTCATTTGATAGGCCATGACATATATAGGGTGTGCCCAAAAAAATCATCTCCATAGGATCATCCTAACCCTTGATTTGGGAGGTTTAAAATTGACAGATTTTAAAGCTCCACAAATCTGTCCATTCTAAACCTCCACAAATGAAGGATTAGGATGATCCTGTGGAGATGATTTTTAGGGCATATCTTATCTATGTTAAGGCCTATCAAATGAATGTTTTTGATCCTGTGGAGATGATTTTTGGGGCATACCTTATCTATTTTTTGGGCACAACCAACAATGTGGGCCCCACTCTATTTCTTATCGACGGACTTATCTGGTCTGACAGACAAGAAAATGCAAGCCAATATATATGAGAAAAGAGTTCCTACTCCCTAGAGTAAATAACTTAACTACTCCCTAGACATAAAATACAGTAGGGGGCACATTGTTTGGGTGATGCAAACCATTCATTTGATGGGCCTTCACAAAGATAGGGTGTGCCCAAAAAATCAGCTCCATATGATCATCCCAACCCTTTGATTTGTGGAGGTAAAAATGGACGGGTATAAACCTTCACAAATCTATCCATTTTTTCGTCCATAGTTCGAAGGGTTAGGATGATCCTATGCAGCTGATTTTTTGGGCACACCCTATCTATGTGAGGGCCCATCAAATGCATGCTTTGGATCACCCAACAATGTGCCCCCACTATATTTTAAGCCTAGGGAGTAGATAAGTTATCTACTCTAGGGAGTAGGAGCTCTTCTCTCTGCTCTATGTATATATATATGTGTGTGTGTGTGTGTGTGTGTGTGTGAGGTCCTATCAAATGAATGGTTTGGATCACCTAAACAATGTGGGCCCACTGTGTTTTAAGCCGACGGTTATCTACTCGATCGAGTAGGAACACTTCTCTCTATGTATATGAGAAGAGTGTTCCTACTCGATCGAGTAGATAAGTTATCTACTACGTTGGCTTAAAATACAGTGGGGGTTCCCATTGTTTGGGTGATGCAAACCATTCATTTCATGGGCCCTACATAGATAGGGTGTGCCCAAAAAATCAGCTCCATAGGATCATCCCAACCCTTCGATTTGTTGAGGTTAAAAAGGACGGGTATAAACCTCCACAAATCTCTCCATTTTTTACCTCCACAGTTCAAAGCGTTAGGAGGATCCTATAGAGCTGATTTTTTTTGGCGCACCCTATCTATGTGAGGTCTTATCAAATGAGTGGTTTGGATCACACAAACAATGTGGGCCCACGGTGGTTTAAGCTGACGGTTATCTAGTCGATTGAGTAGGAAGACTTTTCTCTATGCATATGAGAAAAGTGTTCCTACTCGATCGAGTAGATAAGTTATCTACTCCGTCGGCTTAAGATACAGTAGGGGCCCACATTGTTTGGGTGATGCAAACCATTCATTTCATGGGCCCTCACATAGATAGGGTGTGCCCAAAAAATCAGCTCCATAGGATCATCCCAACCCTTAGATTTGTTGAGGTTAAAATGGACGGGTATAAACCTTCATAAATCGGTCCATTTTTTACCTCCACAGTTCGAAAGGTTAGGATGATCCTATGGAGCTGATTTTTTTTGCCACACCCTATCTATGTGAGGTCCTATCAAATGAATGGTTTGGATCACCCAAACAATGTGGGTCCACTGTGTTTTAAGCCGATGGTTATCTACTCGATCGAGTAGGAACACTTCTCACTCTCTCTATATATATATATATATATATATATATATATATATATATATATATGTGTGTGTGTGTGTGTGTGTGTGTGTGCCTGTGATCCTACTTGATCGAGTAGGACCACTTCTCTCTCTCTTTGTGCGCGCGCGCGCGCACACACACATTAGGTAGCTTACCAATGCAAGTTGCTTACTGCCAGTGACTGGAAAAGTTTTTCGGCAAGTGGCTGGTACTGTTTTGTTCCTCTCTGAATTTAGAATAATACCGTATAGTTTTAAGTCGATCCGACAGCCAGATTGGGATAATGAAGCTTTCAAAGTGAGTGGCAGTTTATGTAAATTGTTTGAACTACCTTTGAAATTCACAGAAACTGGCACTCACTTTGAAAGCTTCGTTCTCCCAATCCGGCCGTTGGATTTACTTGAAATTTTAGGGACTAATTTTCCAGCCGGAGAGGAACAAAACAATACTAGCCACTCGCCAGAAAACTTTTCCAGTCGCCGGCTGTAAGCAGCTTGCATAGGTAAGCTACCTATGTAAACTCTTAGATTTCCTTTTTCCTATCTCTCTCTCTCTCTCTCTCTATATATATATATATATATATATATATATATATATATATATATATATATATATATATATATATATATATATATATATATATATATATATATATATATATGAGGAATAAGATTGTGCGGTCGACCGCACCAAGCTTAGGTGCGGTCGAGAGCCCCAAACTCATGTGGGCCCATTTTGTTAGGATGATCCAAAGCATTCATTTGAAAGGCCCTTACATAGATGGGGTATGTACAAAAAATCAGCTCCATAGGATCATCCTAACCCATCCATTTGTGGATGTCAAAATGGATAGACACCGTTTGCCACAAATTTGCCCATTTTTGCCCTCCACTTTTGAAGGGGTTAGGATGATCCAACGGACTTGATTTTTTGTACATACCCTATCTATGATTGGGCCTCGCAAATGAATGGTTTTGATCAGCACAAAAAATCTGGGACCCATGTGTTTGGGCCCTCGACCGCACCTAAGCTTAGGTGTGCTCGACCGCACACTCCTTTTCCTCTATATATATATATATATATATATATATATATATAGTTAAATGATATATCTGCCCCTTTTGATCACCAGGAACACCCCCTGTCAGTGTATCAATGACTAAAGAGGGGCCCTTGTACTTATGCCAGAAGAATTCAATGCCCATGATTGTCACAAACAGTGACGAGGGGTGTTCCTGGTGATCAAAAGGGGCGGATATATCACTTATATATATATATATATATATATATATATATATATATATATATATATAGAGAGAGAGAGAGAGAGAGAGAGAGAGAGAGAGAGAGAGAGAGAGAGAGAGAGAGAGAGAAGTGCATTTTTTTGGTGCGTTTAAGTGGTTATAATGCCTCCCATTGGTTTGCTTAAGCGGGACCCAAACATTTAAATGAATGGGAGGTGTTATAACCACTTAAGCACATCAAAAAATGGTGCGCTTAAGCGCACCAACATATTCCTCACACACACACACACACACATATATATATATATATATATATATATATAGAGAGAGAGAGAGAGAGAGAGAGAGAGAAAACAGTTGGTGAGCTTAAGCGCACCATTTTTTTGGTGCGCTTAAGTTGTTATAACGCCTCCCATTGGTGCGCTTAAGCGGGACTCAGCGGGACCCAAACATTTAAACGAATGGGAGGCGTTATAACAACTTAAGCTCACCAAAAAAATGGTGAGCTTAAACGCACCAACAGTTTTCTCATATATATATATATATATATATATATATATATATATATATATAGAGAGAGAGAGAGAGAGAGAGAGAGAGAGAGGAAATGAAGTATGTGCAGCTGCACAGATAAGCTATTTGTGCATGGCTGCACGGACCATAGTGGGGGCCACATTTTTGGGGGGATCCAAAGCCTTCATTTGGAAGGTCCTTCCATGGATAGGGTGTGTACCAAAAATCAGCCCTTTAGGATCATCCTAACCCAGCCATTTGTGGAGGTAAAAAATGGGCAGAAACAGTTTCTGTCAATTTTCGTCTCCAACTTTGATTGGGTTAGGATGATCCTATAGGGCTGATTTTTGGTACACACCCTATCCATGGAAGGGCCTTCCAAATGAATGCTTTGGATCCCCCAAAAAATGTTGCCCCCCACTATGGTTTGTGAGCCATGCACAGATAGCTTATCTGAGCAGCTGCACATACTTCATTTCCTCATATCTGTGCATGGCTCACAAACCATAGTGGGGTAGGGGGATCCAAAGCATTCATTTGGAAGGCCCTTCCATGGATAGGGTGTGTACAAAAAATCAGCCCTATAGGATCATCCTAACCCAATCAAAGTTGGAGGGGAAAATGGACAGACACTGTTTCTGCCCATTTTTTCCCTCCACAAATGGTAGGGTTAGGATGATCCTAAAGGGCTGATTTTTGGTACACACCCTATCCATGGAAGGGCCTTCCAAATGAATGCTTTGGATCCCCCAAAAAATGTAGCCCCCACTATGGTTTGTGCAGCCATGCACATATAGCTTATTTGTGCAGCTGAACATACTTCATTTCCTCTCTCTCTCTCTCTCTATATATATATATATATATATATATATATATAGAGAGAGAGAGAGAGAGAGAGAGAGAGAGAGAGAGAGAGAGAGAGAGAACGGTTTCTACACACAAGTGTAGAGAAGTTATCTACACACTACCTTAAAATACAGTGGAGGGCATATTGTGTGGGTGATCCAAACCATTCATTTGATTGGCCCTCATATAGATAGGGTTTCCACAAAAAATCAGCTCCATAGGATCATCCCAACCCTAATGTGAGGGCCAATCAAAAGAATGGTTTGGATCACCCAAACAATGTGGGCCCCCACTGTATTTTAAGCTAGTGTGTAGATAACTTATCTACACTTGTGTGTAGAAACCGTTCTCATATATATATATATATATATGGAAAAATGTTCCTGCGCTACTCGTTATCTGCACTAGGGGTGTTCATTAGTCGGTTTAAACCGAATTAGAAATTCAGTTTCGGATTGTTTTTTTTTTTTTTTTTTAAATCGGTTCGGTTACGGTTTTGAGTGACATTAATATTCTGTTATCGGTTTTGGTTTCCGTTATCGGTTTCGGTTATTGATTTCGGTTTTTAAGTTGTTAACATTGTTTTACTAGGGACAACCCCCATGGGCAATGAAAAAATCAATGAAATTATGAAAAGGCTGTCCCGAGTAAAGATTACTTAAATTAATCTCAGTAAAGAAATGATAAAAATTACAATAAAACTCGAGTAACTCTATACAATGAAAAGTCGAAAACAAATTGGGGATTTCTCACATTTGCCGATTTGCGGGGCTATGGTTTCCACGAATTGGGGATTTCTCCACTCTCTTCTTCCTTGCAAGTTGCAACCAAGCCATTGTTTACTCGTTTCTCTTCTTGCTTGAAACTTTCAAAACTGCAAACTTAAAGGGGATTTCAGATTTTCAGATTTGCCGATTTGGCCCATTTGGGGGCTAGGGTTTCCACGATTTTTTCTCTTCTCCACTCTCTCTTCTTCCTTGCATGTTGCAACCAAGCCGTCATTTACTCGTTTCTCTTCTTCCTTGAAACTTTGCAAGTGCAAACTTAAAGGGGATTTCAGATTTGCTGATTTGGGGGCTAGGGTTTCCACGATTTTTTCTCTTCTCCACTCTCTTCTTCCTTGCAAAGTTGCAAGTTGCAACCAAGCCGTCGGCCCACCGCCCGTCTCCGACTCTCCTTTAAGTATTTGATATTCGAGACTTCGAGGAATAGTTTTTTTTTCTCCCCTCGTTTGGGTTAGTTTTTTTTTCTCCCCTCGTTTGGGTTTTGAGTTTTGACGATTCTTTCTTCTTCCTTGCAAGTTGCAACTGAAGGCTAAGGTTTTGACTTTTGAGTAGTGATGATTCCTTCTCCGACCGGAGTCTAGGCCATTTCGTAACAGAGTTTGGACGTTGGTGAAATTGTTAGGTACTAGAACTCTAGGCCACTAGCCACTTAGCCGGCCCACTAGGCACTAGCCACTACTCACTTACTCAGTAAGTAGTATGCAATATGCCAATATGCAACTATCAAGTATCAACTGATTCAACTATGCATTTATTTGATTATTTTCAATTTTCCATGGTAATAACCGAATAATTGTTTCGGATTGAAAAATTAGGCCGTTTTGATTGCAAAAATACAATTCGGTTGTAACCGAAAAAACCAATCAACCGAACTAATATTTCGATTTCGGTTAGACACTAAAACGGTTATGGATTCTGACTAACCTAAAATATTCGGTCCAGTTAAAAATTAGAAAATACAGTTTGGTTTTAACCGAATACTCACCCCTAATCTGCACAATAGTGTTAATAGAATTCCCACTGGCTTTCTCGAGTGGGTCCTGCGACAACTCAAAGCGCTGAAAAGAAAAAAGAAATACCCAAGTCGATGGGAAGTAGAAAAGAAACAAAGAACTAAAAATCCTATGGGTCTTCTTCCCCAGCGAGAAAAAATCTGAAACCGTAGAGAGAGGAAAAATAAATCAGAGCCATGGCAGATCAGTCAAGGCAAAAACCCAGTTCCAGCGACACAGTTTATTGAGAGATTAATCCCAATTAACTCCACACCAAACAATTCAAAATAAAATAAAATAATCAAATCAATATGAATATACGAAACTCCAGTAAAGAGTTCAAATCACTCCTTAATAGACATACTTTCACTTCGTGCTTTCTACCAAATTTTCCTTGCCTGATGAAATACTTCCAAAACAGAATTAGAAAAAAAAAACCATTTCTGAAGGTCTTTTTTTCCTTGTATCCAAAACACTATCAATTCCTTTGTACTTCAAATAAATCATTGTATACAAATTTGAATAGTAACCTATAAATGTGACCAAGTTGGATTCTTGTCGTCTTCTTCAAAGCTTCAGTGGGAAAATAACCAAGTTGAGAAGTTGAAATCTCCACAGGATTTTAGTGTTTTCTCTTGCTAGGGTTTCTTTAAACCCAAATCGCAAGTCTCCTAGGAATGTAGTCTTCTTCTTCAAAGATTCAGGGAGAAGTCAAAATCTCCAGAGGAAGCTAGGGTTTTTTATTTCAGATTTTTTCTCGCCAGGGAGGAAGACTCATCACGTTTTTAGTTTTCTATTTCTTTTCTACTGAATTTAGCTTGGGTATTTAGTTAGCGCGTCCGTGAGCGTTGGCCCAAACCTTAAACAAGCGAGAGCTCCAACTCGATTTGGAGATTAAGTGTAGAAGAGGAGATTTAGGGCTTTCCAGTTTTCGTTCAAGGAAGAAGACGCAGAGAACGGTTTTTGTTTTCTGTTTGGTATGTTTTGATATTGAGAAGGGTATTTCAATAACACATCGGGTCCACCTAAAGCAACCAATGGGCATGTATTTAACGTTATTGCGCAGATAACGTATCTGCGCTATCGCACAGGAACCTTTTTCCAAAGCAACCTTAAGTTAATCAGCTTTATTAGGATCATCCCAACCCTTCCATTTGTGGAGGTTAGATGGATGGGTATAATCCTCGATATATCTGTCCATTTTTAACCTCCACAAATGGAAGGGTTGGGATGATTCTATGGAGCTGATTTTTTGGGCAAACCCTATCTATATGTGGGCCTATCAAATGAATGCTTTGGATCATCCAAAACAATGTGGGTCCCCTGTGTTTGTGAGCTATAGCTCATTTAAGCTTACACGCGCGCACACACACACACACACACACAAAGGTTTGTAATTCAATAACTAGGTTAGCTTCCCTTAGTATGCTGCAAAACTTTGCTACATGATATGTAAATCTGCTGCAGGTAATAGTGGGGAGTTTTATTTATGGTGCCACCAAAACAAAAAACAAATCTGGGTCTGGCCCAGAGCCTAGTGCAGAATCTGAGCAACCAACTGGTGAGCAATCAGCTACTCCTACCAGTGCTCCACCCAATCAAAATATCCATTCATCAATAATGGGTGGGTTGTGGCCCGGTTCACGGCCAATGGATATGAGGAATGCTCACATGGATATTGACTTGACACGTGGATAACTGTCTCCGTCTCGAAGTCTAACAAGATGTGGGAGCTGATGTGAATATATGGCCATTTACTGAAACTTGCAAGCATGTTCTTGAAACTCAGCCTTTTTTGTTTTGCAGACAAATCAGCCATTTGAGCCCCACCAGTAGTTCACAATGTCTACCTTTCAACTGTTGTGAAACTTAGGCAGAGTTTAATCCTAGGGTTTATCTTCAAGTTTATAAGATAGAAGAAGCATTTTATGTTTGCTGTATAAGAATGTATAGCTCCATAAGAGGAGGGGCCATCTTTCACTGAATTCCATTGTCCGAATTTTGTATATATTCTCTATGTTTGGGCCTGTTTGCTTGAATTGGGGAGTTTCTTGAAATAGGTAAGCCAGCTGGGCTGATGTTAGATAGGGTTGCAACCTTAAGTTAATGCAATGTAATATCTGTTGAATTGGTGATCAGTCCTTGGAACATATCTCTCATCAATCTGTTTTACATATTTCCTGTCTCAAAGCAACAAGAAAGCCCTATAAAGATATGGATTATGGGTTATTTGGGCATGCACTAAAAAATCATTTCCTGTGGATATTGAGAACAATATTCTTTGGGTTGCTTGAGTTCTTTGGAAATTGATTTCACGAGGGGAGTTTTACGATATACCTGTAAGTTGATTTTCACCTGCAAATGTCTGAAATTGATTTCATGAGAACTCGTCTTTCTCCTTTCACCCTTCAACCTTGGGAATTTTCCGGAAGTTTGGTGATTGTTTCCAACCCGGATCACCAAATATGACGATCCACGAGAGAGAAAAAGATACACGCTGAGAGGGAGAGAAGGCGGGAAGAGCATCAGAATAAAGACCACGCATGCTTTCATTTAGGATTGAAAATGCAATATATGTTGGTACTTTTATAGTGGTATTTGGAGATCTTTAGATTTTATAAATTTTGGGTTGGATTGGAAGTGAAACTTTCTTTTTGAATAAATATATATGAGTAATGAGATCCTTTTTTTTTTTTTTTTTTCAATTAAATGTAAGGAGTACGACTATAGAATGATAAAAAGAGTATGCACCTGAGCGACCTGAATTAGCATTCCAACATACTGGGCTACCATCATATCCCGTACATGTTCTTGTACTGCGTACCGTAACGAATCTTGTACTGCGTACCGTAACGAATCGTGTTCCTGGTAACATTGGTTTATGAACATTTTGCACAAACAGGATGAATGCAGATTGTCCAGTGGGCTTTTGTTGGTTATGAAGGTTTGATCGCTAATAATTTAGGATTCCATGGTCCCGAAATGTGTCCATTGATCCTGATAATGTTTCTAGATCCCATCCATTTTCATCAATATTTAATTGTTATGTTGTATCTTAATAGGGTCTAAGAAGCAATTTGCTATTTCAGATGGAGAATCACGATTTCTTTTGTTGTCATCTAAATATTGTGCGCGTTTGGATTGTCGGAATTAGGAATAGGAATCGGCACATTATTCTGATTCCATCCAATTCTGAAATTTGCTTCAAATAAATGGGGATGGAATTGAAACCAGGGCAGAATGGATGAGGGGGATTTACAATGCCATCTATTTCCCGCCCTGGAGCTGTTATTCCAGAACCGGAATACCAATTCAGATTCCCGATTCCAGCCAAACAGCCTCCATGTAGAAATCATCTATATTTCATCACTGTCAGTTTTGCTTTTCCTAATGATTGGTGTTTAGGGCTTGACAAATTATTCCATCGAATATTAGTAGAGGCCAAATTGTGAGGGATGGGCTTTATGTTCATAAAAGAAATTCCTCGGTGAGGGAGGTTCTTAAGAGTGTTTTTTTGCATCCTTGAGCGATAGTGTCTCATATACGCTGCTCCAAAAGGAAAGGGATAATAACCTAGTAATGGAAATTGCACCAAGTTGGAAATGACTAGGAATAAAATCTTTGGGGATTTGCTAGCATCCATCGCAAAAGGCATTTCGTGGATGGGCTGTTGCATTTGAGAGCAGCCACCTCGTGAATGAAGACAAAATCTGCTGAAATGTGAGCTTGTGTGCTTGCTCTCAAATGCAACACCCCATTTGCTAAATGCCTTCTGCGATGGATGCTATCAAATCCCAAATTAGTGTCTTGGTAGTGAGCAGGTAGGGCGGGTGGGGGAAGGAGAGAGATTGGAGAGGGTACAACTGAGACTATGGTGAGAAGTAGCTAAGAATCAGGAAACAAAAAACTCTACCGTCATTGCAGTCATGTCCTCTCAAATCTCTCTCCTCCCACCCGTCCTACCCCTCTATCCCCCTTAGAGACATTAATTTAGGGAATGATATCTCCCCCCCCCTTTAACGGTTTCTGTGAGAATGGTTCACTGCTTGAGGATAAATTCACCCCCTGTAATGTTTTTCTTTGCCATTAAAACTTACCGAATAACATTAAATAGGGGATTTTATCCGTTAGAGGGGGGGGATATCATTCCCTTTTCATTCTTTTTTTTTTCCAATTTCAACAGGTGGAACACTGTATGTAGCTTGCACTCAACTGGTAATTCCAATTTATATGCCACAGATCCCACCTTTTCCAGAACTTGCAAGTGACTTTAATATCGTACAGAGAGAGCTGGGATGTTCTAACAGCCACGGATCTGTCTAAATGGTTGAATTCTGAGATACACCCAATCACCGACCTCAATCTCTTTCTCTCTCTCTCTGATCTGTCTATCAGCAAATTGTTTCATCCTTCTGTGGGCACTTTGGCAATGCTCTTTTAGTAGTCTTAATGCCTTCCCTCAAGCGTTCAATTTTTCATCCACAGCCAGTACGTTGGTACTATTTGGAATGTTAAATGGAATTGAATTTTCACTAATCTCTGATATCTTTCATTAATGGTATAATGTGCTTAAATAAGCACCAAACTACCCAATACACCATATCTAACTCCCTGGATCCCACAGTCAGATTTTGTCATAACTAATCTAACAAATCTTAACATGGAATGTATGATATCAATTAGGCGGGGCCCGACCATATACTGCTTCAAAGGGTATGATTTGAGTAGCTGTATGATACATGGTGTTATAATATCACCACTCGGCCATGGGAATTTACCTCACCCTTGACTTTGGTTGATTGCTTAAATAACTATGCAAATAATTCTCAAGGCATATGTTAATAACCTCCATTTGGCCATCAAATTGGGGATGGTATGATGAGCTCATTTGCAATTTGACTCACTGTAGCTTAAATAATTCTTCCCAATACTTGTTAAAATGGGATCTCGATTAGATAAATCCTACCATACTTTCGTTTGGTCATCAGAAGAGAGGGCAAGCCCATCACTAAAATCTAATGAAATATCCTACCATATGTTTGTAGGGATCGGTAGAGGTTGGAGCAACCTAGGTGGTAGCATGTTTTCATTTTTATTTGGTCATCAGAAGAGATGGCAAGCCCATCACTAAAATCTAATGAAATATCCTACCATATATTTGTAGGGATCGGTAGTGGTTGGAGCAACCTAGGTGGTGGCATGTTTTCATTTTTAACTCTTTGACCTATGTCACTCTACCTATTGCTGCCTTCATCTCATCTTTCCGGATATGAAAACCTACTAGAATTACAGAATCCTAGGGGTCATCAAACCTAGTGTATCAAAACTAGGCTGAGTTCGAGTTGGGTTTGGGTTGAGGGCTTGGGCAACCCGACCCGAGTGAAACTCGGAAATTTTAATCATTTTTTTTCTACTAAGCTTAGAACCTCGGGATGGGTCGGGTTGAACTCAAGTCGGGTTCAGGTTGGAAAAAGGGTTTCTCATGTCGGGCGAACCTCGTCAGGCTGGAACTGGGGTCGGATCGGGTTCGGGTTGAGTAAATGGTTCTTCAGGTTGGGTTTGGGTTGGCCTCAACCCGAACCAACCCGACCAGAGTAGCACCCGTAGCTCGAACCATAGCTCTATTCTCTTGGAGTCAAAGGAGCTAAGAGCACTTTTGAAATGCATTTTGTGATGATTTAAAATAGCATTATTTTAAGTCAAATGGAAACAAAATTGCAATGATACTTCTCTTAGGTACCTCTGCAGTATTATTCAGACCAGCTGATAATGAGACAAGGGTGATTGACTCCTTCGTCAGAGAGGTAGGGCACATCACTTAGAAACCATCATTCTTCATAACTTATTGGACCATGGGATCGGGCTGGTTGTGAGATTCATGTCAAGTTTTAGAGTCTTATATGATGGAGGAGGGACCAGATAGGAAATTGTGGAGGTGATATTCCAAGGGAGTCTTCTCAATTAGATTCTTCTAGTTGGCCTAATTGCAGATCCAGAGGTTGTGGGGCCCATGTAGAGAAATGAATTAATCCAATTTCCATCCATTGCTCTTTTGAAGATTGTAGAACTTCGTTCTCTCTGTTCAGGTCTTCCAAGGTGATGCCTAAGACCATGGAGGTATAAATGGAGGCTTTAGCTCTTTCTCCTTGGTCTGTGAGGGGTAGACTATGTAAAAATTGAGCTTTGTGGCTATGAACAGACCATCTACAAAGAACACGATAAGAGAATGCTTAGGGGCAAAAGTCGAAGTACCTACGAATAGTGATATTTAATAAAATCATGCTATGGGCTACCTTTGATAATTTGTTTCATTGGGTGTCAGTGTTATCATGGGAATATTACTTATCCAAGCTTGAGTAATCTTGATAGAGGTATACCTTGGTGCTCTCCATCTCCCTTGACTATGCGAAACTGAATTGAAAGAGGTACTTGCCCTGACATGAAAAGTATGTACAAGAAGAGGGGAGAGACACCATTCAAAAAAAAAAAAAAAAAAGAGGAAGTAGTGAAATTCAAGCAGGAACAATACTAAACTATTGGGTATCTATCACTAATAATAAGTTCACATGGTCTACTTTAAAAAACTGGTCACATTGGTCAAAGCCTAGTTTTGCCAACGCATTTGCTTCCGAGTTGGCTGATCTCCATCCGTGCTGGAATTTTGGTTTGATGACTTTACAAAGAATACCCCAATTGTCTATAGAGATATTCTTCACTATATATGATATTGTTCCTTCGATTTTATTCGCGAAACTTGTCAGTGACTTGCTAAAGCTTCTCAGTGACTTGTTTAGGGATTCTTCTGTGTTTCTTTTCAGTTATATGCAGTTCTATACATTCTTACTTTTTGTTTGATTCCTCACCAAAGAAACCATTTGTTCTAGGTTTTTTCCAACATCATTCCCGTTGAAGGCACTTTTTTGCTATATTAATTAACATTAATTCTTCTGACATGTCTCCAAAATCTGAAGAAAATTTGGAAACAGCTGATGTATGACTCACAGTTTTTGAGATTCCTCTCTTTACACAACCTACAACTTAACCATCACCTTCAAGGCCCCCTCCTCGATTGTTCATTAAACCAGTACCAGTTTCGAAGGCAGACAAAAGTTCTGCTGGTTTAAATTCAAGAAGGTTGGTTACTGAATCCTCTTCTTTCCCACAGTCAACTCAAAACTATCAGTTAGCTAGACCACTTAATGATTCAGTGAAGAGCTTTGGCGTTTCTTGAATGGACGAACTTGAAGACTTTGCGATGGGGTAGGTCTCAAACTTATGCTGATGAGTGCACATATATTCTTTGTAGTGAAGAAGAAGTAGAGACAAATTCAGCGGCTGCTATGAAGTAGGCTGTGAATAGAGCTGAGGCAAAGTTTTTTTTTGAAAATTGACAAGTATATATATAAATATTAATGAGTCATACAAGATAAACATGAAGAAGGGACCAGGAGTCCCCCGTGATTACATCGTATGGCGGCTAAGGAGAGAGCTCCAAAGCCCAAAATATAATTAAAAACTATCCAAAAAGAACTATTTCCTTTACATTCCCCATCATACCTAAAAACAAAAAAAGACCAACTTCCAACTGAATCTTCATCGAAGATATTGAATCAGCACCCATAAGATTCCAACAAACTTTGCGATCCTCCTCGAGGATCTTGAATAGAACACCTTCAACAGAACTTCAAAACAACTTGTGCAATCTTCCTCGAAGATAGAGCTGAGGCAAAGTTTAAACATGCTAGGAAAGTAAGGGACAGAGAAAGGGACGCAAAAGCTGGCTGGAGGTAGATGAGAAAGCTATGAAAGATGCTCAAAGAGAGATCAAAAGAAGAAACAAGAATAGTTAGATCAGGAACAAGAACAGAGGGAAAGAGAAGAGAAGGAGAAAGAACAAAGGAGAGTTGAAAAGGAGAGTGAGAGACGGAGGGAAATCAAGAGGGAAAGGGAGAAAGCCAGACAAGCTGTGGAGAGGGCTACCAAGGAAGTGCAGTATAGAGCAGCTGCAGAAGCGAGGATACACTAGGAGATGAAACATGGATACACCAGGTTTGATGATCCCTAGAATTTTGTAATTCTTTAATAATTTCCTCTATTTCAGTTTTCTGAAAGTAGGGGTACGTGTAGGGTCTTATACTGATTCGTTTGGTGCCTTCAAGAAGAGGCATTTGACGAGCGTCGGGCCGTGTGGTTCTCTGAAAACATCTTCAAACTCGTCTTATAGTTGTTGAATTTGCGGGTCCTGCTTGTTTGATTTAGAAGTCACAACTTCAGGGAATACACCTTCTCAGTGCTTCTCACGTCTTGATTATCTTCTCCAGTTCCACAATTTTTAATTTTGTTGAAGAAATCCCCTTCGACACAATCTCTTCTCTATAATCCTTAAAAGACATGGATATAGAAGAGAAGTCCCATAAGACCGGTCTCAATGTGCTCAACCACTAAGCTCTGAAAACAACATCACATCCTCTTAAAGATAAAGAGGTAGAAGTCTGCCTTGATTGGAACCCCTTGTGAATGGATAAATACTCCCCTCACATTTCCCATTCCCTATTAACTTTCACCATTTTGAATGGTAAATCAATTTTTCACCTTTAGCAACCATCACTTGAAAGGTTGCATCTAATTGGGTAGGTATTTTTGACACCTAGATTTTGCTCGGCCTGCGGGCAGTCGCAACCTAGCACTCTGATGATGACCCAAAAATGTGCTACTCGAGCAAACGGTTCGCCCAAGATACCTGACCCACTAAGCCTTGAAATAAAATAAAGACCAACCACTATAGGAATTACATCCGATTCTCTTATGATTTTTGGCCTAGGGTGTCTGATCCTGGATCTTCATGCTATGTAAATAGGGTGGGACTACTTGTCCCCAATGTAACTATATTTCATTTTTCGAAAAAAAAAAAAAAAAAAAACTATAGGAAGTACATCCGATTAAGAAACCAGTCAAGAGTCACCAACTCAAGAGTCACCATGCAGCTGATCAGCCCAACCCCTGGCCGATCGGACACCAACACCACAAGCCACCAAACGTGCAAAGTTCATAGAGAGACAGAGAACACAAGTTACTCACCTCAGCCGATCGGCTACCACCTATAGTCTGTGCGTCTGATCGGCCGCACCGCCAAAAATTGCGCCGCAAGGAAATCGTTTAGGCTATGATTTATGGACACACGAGTGTCACGTGTCGACACGGACACGGAGTGTCGGACAAGGCAAACCCCCAAACTTTAGAAACGGGGACACGGCTAAAATAGAAAGTATATGTGATCATGATTTGTGGATATGGATTCGTGTCTCCATTTTCGACATGGATACAAGTTGTCTAAATGAGGTAAACACAATATTCAATAAAAAAACATAATGTCACACTTGACACGGTACAAAAACATTTCCACACACCCACATTAAGTTTAACGCTTCCAGCAATACAAGTAAAAGTGTCCAAAGGAGTGTCGACACGGGTGTCGTGTCGGACACAGCAGGACACGTGAGTAGGCAATAAATTCGAAGTGTCGGCCAACTCATAGCTTTTAGGTGTTAGGGCCGATGTGGCCTTCAACTACCTGCCGCAGGCCCTGTCACATCGGCACGAAATGCTGACTCATCCTAGTAGATTGGCCACCGCCCATGGCTGATCGGCCCCACTGCCTAAAAATTGCGGTGTGGGGGAATTTTTCAGGTGCCAGGGCAGCAGCGGCCTTCAATTAACCGTCGTTGCCCCACCACGTCAGCATGAAATGTTGACTCATCCAGGCCGATCGGACACGAGCCGTTGTTGGTTTGTTCAATCTTCGTTTCCGATCGACCGTACCACTCGAAACTGCGGCATGTGAGAATCTGTCTTGTGTCAGGGTGGTGACAGCCTTCAACTGACCACTACCCTGCCTATTGTGCTGGACCTGACCTATAAGTTCGGCCGATCAGCCGGAACCTAACGACCGATCAGCCGATCGACTTCACCGCCTTTGTCCTTGACCTCTTGCAAGCTATAGATAAGTCAACTGTAATTAATGAAGGAAGAGGCCAATTAAGGTAAGAGGATCAACTACCACTTTATTGAAATTTCGGTTTAATTTGATTAACTACTCTTCACTTCTTTATTTCCTTAAAACTACCTAGGATAACATAGTCGAATCAACTGTTCTTCGCCAATTTCGTTGATGTCGTCTCTTTGGAAGTCTGCCATCATGCAGGATCAAATGACAATCATACTAGCTTCTGCCATGTCGGGGAAATGATTACTATCAGTTATAATGACTTTGTTTTTCCATTTTGGGAGCTTCAACATCCCTTTTCTTATGTTTTGTAGAAAATTTCCAAAACATGATACAATTATTGGTGTGGAATGTCTCGATGAATGATGCCGTTTACAAGAGTCTTTATCCTTTGACTAATCCTGTGAGCGAATTGTGTCCTTGTGATAGTTTTTTGAACTTTCCTTCCAACAGGTGATCGAAAATCTGATCGGATTTAGTAATATTGAAAGAATATGGCTTAGCGTGTTCATTAAAATTCTTTCGATCTGGTTGGCTACCTGTATTTTCGGATCTATACAATGCAAATTGGTGGTCTCCAATATAATTAGCCTATTTGTTGTCTTTGTTGTGTTATTAGTTTTTTTTTTTTTTTTTTTTAAATAGCAATTTGTATAAAATGAAAAGGGAGCACCCAAGAGGGGGCAACCCAGAGAACAAAAACAAGAAAGATACAGGAAAGAAGGAGAAAAAACAAGCAAAATTACAATATTAAACTACGGGGGAAGATGATCTCGGTAGTTGCTGGGTTGTTGTAGAGATGAAAAACTGAAAATGGGTTTGATGGCAGAGGTGGTGAAATATGGGGGTTCTTGATGGAGGGTTTGAGGGTAATAGAGATAGCCGGTGAGGGAACAGGCCGGACGGTGGTGGTGGTGGTTGGCCGGAAATGAGGACGATGATGGAATGGTGTAGAGTGGCTGTGGAAATTGGAATCGAGATGTTGGGTATGTTGGTAGAAGCTCTTATTCCTCTTCTTCCTCAAGCAAAAGTCTCTCTGCAAACTCTAATCAACCCTTTTTCTGAAAATCCAAATCTAAAATCAAGAAGATGAGAAATACAATGGTAGAGGTGGAGGTAGGAGGTAGCTATTAGTGGCTAGCAGTGGTGAGGGCATGGATTCCGTGGAGATCGAGATGGGGATGGTGGCTGAGAGGGGTTTGGGTGGTGGAGATGGGGGTTTATGGAAGATGGGATTGATGGTAATGGTAGTTCTAGGGTTTTAATGGGCAGCGGTTTTGAAGGAGAAGAGGGGAAGAAGAAGAAGGTGGAGGTGGTGGCCCGAATCCGAGGTTGTGGAGATGGTCTCGACCCTTTTTTTCTCTCTATTTTCTCTCCATTGCTCTCTCTCGGTTTTCTCCCTTCCCTTTCTTGCTGGTGAAGAAAAAAATCTCTGCCTAAACCCTAATTCGGATGGTTCTTTTATAAGAAAAGACTGTGCCGATATTAGCACACCCTCGTCTTGATGCCCGCACACCCCATTTGTCCCTTTTGCTGACTTTAGCTATTTGCACATGGGGGATGGCATTGGCACACCCATGTTGGGTATTTCACTCCCCCCCTAGTTAAACAAAGGAAAACAATATCAATACAATTATACTTTGATAATTGCACTAACTCAGCTTGCCTTGTTTGCCAATTTCAATCAAATAATCAAGGAATTTTCTAGGGGTAACCTTGGGAATGCAAACAAACTCTTGGGCAATTTGTACCCACAAATGCGCGGAATAAGCTGATGGAAACTTAAACTTTAAGGACTTTACTTTGGGGACTTTACGACTTGGTCAAAATGGAGTGTCTACAGATGCCCCTTTTTTTCCCCAAATAAACTCTTTGGCCACCTTGTTAAAAGATCCAAACCGTTCATTTGTTGGCCTCAACATTAATAGGATTGCCCATAAAATCTTCTCTAAGACATCACCATATAAACCTCTACAAATCAAAGAGTTAGGATCATCTAATAGAGATTATTTTTGGAGAAATGCTTATTTACATTGGGGCTCAACAAATGACCTGTCTGGATCTTTGAAAAGTTGGACCCCGATAAATTTTCTAATAAATACACGTTATGTGGGGTTTGTACGTAGGGCCATGTATTTTAAAAATAAAAATAAAAATATAGGGGGCAACATTGTTCAAAGATATGAAACATTTAGTTGGTGAGGCTACTTTGTTTAGAGATACAAACCGTTCATTTGTTAGGCCACAATGTAAGTAACTTGTGCCCCAAAAATCATCTCCATGGGATAATCCTAACCCTTTGATTTGTATATAGAGGAAACCATACACAAATCTCATTGTAGGGTAATTTAAAGGATGGTCCTATGTATCCTTTCGATATGTAGATGAATGGTATCATATATATGACCCAACACATTGAAGTGAGATTATTTTTAGGAAAAGACCTATTTACATTGACCAAATAAATGAACGGTTTGGATCTTCGAACAAGGCGGATCCAACGAATTTTTTAATAAATACATGTTCTTTGGGGTTTGAACAACGTGGCCCTACTTTATTTTAATCCTATGGAGCTGATTTTTTGGGCACCCCCTATCTATGTGAGGGCCCATCAAATGAATGCTTTGGATCACCCAAACAATGTGCCCCCACTATATTTTAAGCCTATTGAGTAGATAAGTTATCTACTCTAGGGAGTAGGAACTCTATTCTCATATGTAGTAAGGGCCATATTGTTTGGGTGATGCAAACCATTCATTTGATGGGCCCTCACATAGATAGGGTGTGCCCAAAAAATCAACTATGATCATTCCAACCCTTCAATTTGTGGAGGTAAAAATGGACGGGTATAAACCGTCACAAATCTGTCCATTTTTTGCCTCCAAAGTTTGAAGGGTTAGGATGATCCTATGGAGCTGATTTTCTGGGCACACCCTATCTATGTGAGGGCCCATCAAATGAATGCTTTGGATCACCCAAACAATGTGCCCCCACTATATTTTAAGCCTAGGGAGTAGATAAGTTATCTACTGTAGGGAGAAGGAACTCTCTCTCTCTCTCTCTCTCTCTCTCTCTCTCTCTCTCTCTCTCTCTTTATATATATACTAGTAAAAAACACCGTGCGATGCACGGGCGGCGAAGAAAAGATAATGGTTAATTAAAAGAATTATTAAAACTATTGACAATAGAGAAATTAAATAACTGATAACATTGCATATTGATTAAGACATTATAAAATAGAAAAATAAAGCAATATTTGACATTGGTTTGTGGTAATCTTTGACATTTATAGGTTCTTACATGATTGAAGAATAACCAGTTAAGACATAAAGCATCTATTTAAACATGAACTTAAAGAGGTTCTATAGAAGTTAATTGCAACTTATTTTGATCAAGTTGGAGAACAAATATCAGTGGGAAACATTGGAAGCTCATGTAGGACAATGTATGCTGGGGTGACAGCTTGAAGTCCTTCAAATAGATTAATCAACAGAAGGAAATATAACCTAGTAAAATATACCTGATAAGCAAATACAAAATGGTTTAAGAGACAATTGATGTGAAAATTGGGATTAAATGAAAAATGCAATGAATCTTTGTACAGTGGACTTCGTTGGAAATCAGAGGTTGGCATTCATTCTAATGGCAAAGCAACATCAATTATGGAAATCAGATTGGAGTATCACATAACATCATTGTCCATAAGCACAGTAAGCAAATAAATCTGTTTCCATAATACCAATGGTACACAAATTATAATTACCCTTTAGTTAAATATAAACTTGTACAGATACATTGTTGCCATCAAATGGACGGTTTGGGTCATCCTATGGTGTGGGTTGTATAATCCATTTTGACAAATAGGGGTGAATAGAAGGGTGTGAATTTATCACCGTCCAATGGTGGCCATCAAATAGACGGTTTGGACCATCATATGGTACGGGATGTATAGTCCATTTTGACAAATAGGGGTGAATTTATCACCACCCAATGATGGCCATCAAATGGACGGTTTGGATTATCCTATGGTGTGGAATGTATAGTCCATTTTGACAAATAGGGGTGAATAGAAGGGGGTGAATTTATCACCATCCAATGGCAAAAACTTCCATTACATCAAATGGACGGTTTGAATTTTTCTGTTTTTTTAAGATTGTTGTTGTTTTTATAGGTATTTGATAGCCACCTTCGTCAAAGGCTACTTCTCGCCCATCCTTTGATGTTAGCCTTTTATGTGACTTTTTTAGAGATTTGTCTTATTCTTGACGTGGTAAAAACTGTACCGAAGTACGACTTCTACAAAGGTGGGTAACATAATAATAATCATAGTGAATAATAATAATGCCGTAAGTCCTAAGTTATGAGAAAAATTACTGAAAAAGGGCTAGAAAGTAGAAAAACTATGGAAAAAAGTACAAAGAAAATGCATAAAAATATGACAACTACAGAAAAAACTACAAAGAAAATGCATAAAAACATGACAATTACGTATAGAAGAAATGACTTTAAATGAGAACCGCCGTAAATGTTGACTTTCTTGTAAGATTTTATCTTAAAATGACTTTAATACCATAACAACCATGTTGATGTGTTAAATCCATAGATTTTTTAAACAAATCAAAAGATTCTTTTCTTTTCTCTTCTGCTATATATATACTAGCAAAAAACCCCGTGTGATGCATGGGCCGACAAAGAATTGTACAGACAACATCATAGGTTGATCTAAACCGTCCATGTGATGGAACACAACATAAATAGGTTGTGCCCGTAAAATAATTTCCATAGGCTGATCCTAGCCCTCCAATCAATAGAGGTTTCGATAATTGTTGTTCCTCTTAAGGTGCCCACAATTCGTCAATATTTTTACAGGTGTCCTGCATTTGTAATATCAAACTTTCCGTAATTTGACCCGCACATAGGGAAAAAGGAAAATTAGTTCCTGATTTCATACCCGACTGGGTTCAACCCGACCCAACCCGATTTGCAATTTCCTCATCCCGACCGAACCTGATTTCCAATTCGGGTTGGGTCGGGTCGGGTTGACCCGATTTGATATAGTACCAATTGTTGACCACCTCAACTGAAGCTGGGTTGTTTTGGATTTTCAGAACCAATAGTGAGTCACCAATAATAAGTTTTTAACTCATAATCGGTTCTCAAAATCCAAACCAAACAGGGACTAACAATTAACAAAGGGAAATGTTATTCACACTACTATATTTTGATGATCACACTCCTCACTTTATTAAAGTATGGTATGGCCCGCACCATAGGATTATCCAAACCGTCCATTGTAGACGGTGGAGACTATTTCAATGTTGAAAAAGAAAAACACATATACAGAACTTCTTCAGATGGAACCCAAATTCAGGTTTCGGGTCGGGTCGGGTGCCCGATAGCCCAACCCGACCTAACCCGATTTCCAATTCGGGTTGATTTTTCCCAACCCAACCCAATCCGATTTGCGAAAAAGCTTAACCCGACCCAACCCAAATTCGAGTTGAACCCGACCCGCGTGGGAACATCCAAGTAACAACGATGGTTTCAAATTATATATAGTGCTAATGTCCTCACCACCATATTTTATAATGGCACTACTCACCGTATTTTGATGATCGCACTCACTTTATTAAAATGTACGGTATGGCCCGTGCCATAGGATGATCCAAATCGTCCATTAGATGGGCCACTGCCTACATAGGTTGTGTCCCAAAAATAATTTTCATAGGTTGATCTGAACCCTCCGATCTATAGCGGGTTATAGGTTGATCCAAACCGTCCATGTGGTGGAACACAACATCAATTAGTTGTGCTCGTAAAATCATTTCCTTAGGTTGATCCTAGCCCTCCAATCGATATAGGCTGATCCTAGCCCTCCAATCGATAGAGGTTTCCATAATTGTTGTTCCTCTTCAGGTGCCCGGAATCCGTCAATATTTTGCAAGTGTCTTGCATGAGTAATATAAAGTAGTTCTTTCGTCATTATCATATGCCTTTACCCCTTCTTGGTAGTTTTTTTTTGTAATTGTCATAGACAGGTACCCTGAGTCTGTACTTTTCGTATGTAGATTATGATTTTACCCTCAAATAATTTCTCATAATGATAGATGTTAGATATCAGCAAAGGGGTTAATGGTAAAAGAGTAATGCTAATGTGTAAATCTCACAGAAAAAGAAACGAAATTCCTTTTTTCTCTAGCTATATATATATATATATATATATATATATATACACACACACTAGTGGGACATCCCGTGCGATGCACGGGGAGTGGGAAAACATTATATTTAGCATCTCATGATAGACAATAGAGAAACTGCATATTACGGAAACCTTACAGATCGGAGGGTTACGATCATCCCATCGAAATGATTTGGGGGCACAACCTAGCGTCGCGGCCCATCAAATGGACGGCTTGGATCATCCAATGGCGTTGACCGCAAACTTAATTTGAAAAATCTGGGTGGGGCCTACAATTTGGCCTTAATGTTAATGCACGACCCACACCATAGGATGATCGAAACCAATCATTTGATGGGCCACAATGTAAATAGGTCGTGCCCCAAAAATCATTTCCATTGGATGATCACAACTCTCCAACCTATAGAGGTTTCCGTAATATGCAGTTTTTCTTTAGATCGGAGGGCTATGATTATCAAATGGAGGGTTTGGATCAAGAGGTGGTGCGTACAATTCATTTTGAAAAATACAGGTGGGGCCTACCTCGTTCAAAGATTTGAAGAAATTAATATTTGGACCCACCAACTGTGGGGGATAGACCAGTTCAAAGATTTGAAGAGATTAATTTTTGGGCCCATCAAAAAGATTTTGAAAAATATGGGAGGGTTTGACATGCCCGTAAGGGTCCGGGTGACACGGGCCAGGTAAAAATGACCGGGGAAAATTTACGGGTCACGAATCTTGGACCCGTACCCGGCCCAAGAACTGTACGGACCACATCACAAGTTTATCCAAACCGTCCATGTGATGGAACACAACATCAACAGGTTGTGCCCTAGAAATCATTTCCATACACTGATCCTAGCCGTCCAATCTATAGAGGTTTCCATAATATGTTGTTCCTCTTACATCGGATGGTTAAGATCACCCTATAGATTTTTTAATACAAAAGCATAAAGGAGGGGGGTAAGATTGAAATTATGTGGCTCTCATGGGTGCCTTTGTTAAAAATCATAAAGGAGGGGGTAGGATTGAAATTAAGTGGCTTTAATGGGTGCCTTTGTTACATAAAGGAGAGGGAAGGATTGTAAATATGTGGGTTGAATGGGTGCCTTTGTTAAAAAAGTCAAAAAAAGTGATGTGTAATTCCCACAGATTTTTGAGAGAAATTGAAATAATTCCCTTAATTTCCATTCCTCTCTTTATATATACTAGTGGGACACCTCGTGCTATGCACGGGGAGTAGAAAAACATTATATTTAGCTTCTCATGATAGACAATAGAGAAACTACATATTACGAAAACCTTATAGATCGGAGGGTTGCGATCATCCCATCGAAATGATTTTGGGGGCACAACCTATTTGCGTCGCGGCCCATCAAATGGACGGCTTGGATCATCCTATGGCGTTGACCGCAAACTTCATTTGAAAAATCTTGGTGGGGCCTACAATTTGGCCTTAATGTTAATGCATGACCCACACCATAGGATGATTGAAACCATTCATTTGATGGGACAAAATGTAAATAGGTCGTGCCCCAAAAATCATTTCCATTGGATGATCACAACTCTCCAATCTATAGAGGTTTCCGTAATATGCAGTTTTTCTTTAGATCGGAGGGCTATGATTATCAAATGTAGGGTTTGGATCATGGGGCAGTGCGTATAATGCACTTTGAAAAATACAGGTAGGGCCTACCTCGTTCAAAGATTTGAAGAAATTAATTTTTGGGCCCACCAACTGTGGGGGATAGACCAGTGCAAAGATTTGAAGAGATTAATTTCTGGGCCCATTAAAAAGATTTTGAAAAATATGGGAGGGTTTGACCCGACCCGTAAGGGTCCTGGTGTCACGGGCCAGGTCAAAATGACCCGGGGAAATTTACGGGTCACAAATCTTGGACCCGTACCCGGCCCAAGAACTGTACGGACCACATCACAGGTTGATCCAAACCGTCCATGTGATGGAAACAGGTTGTGCCCCAGGAATCATTTCCATACGTTGATCCTAGCCGTCCGATCGATAGAGGTTTCCATAATATGTTGTTCCTCTTACATCGGGTGGTTAAGATCACCCTATAGATTTTTATTACAAAAGCATAAAGGAGGGGGTAGGATTGAAAATAAGTGGCTTTAATGGGTGCCTTTGTTAGAAAGCATAAAGGAGGGGGTAGGATTGTAAATATATGGGTTGAATGGGTGCCTTTGTTAAAAAAAGTCAAAAAAGTGATGTGTAATTCCCACAGATTTTTGGGAGAAATTGAAATAATTCCCTTCGTTTCCATTCCTCTATATATATACTAGTGGGACACTCTGTGCGATGCATGGGGAGTAGGAAAACATTATATTTAGCTTCTCATGATAGACAATAGAGAAACTGCATATTACATAAACCTTATAGATCGGAGGGTTTCGATCATCTCATCGAAATGATTTTGGGGGCACAACCTATTTGCGTCGCGGCCCATCAAATGGACGGCTTGGATCATCCTATGGCGTTGACCGCAAACTTCATTTGAAAAATCTGGGTGGGGCCTACAATTTGGCCTTAATGTTAATGTACGACCCCACCATAGGATGATCGAAACCATTCATTTGATGGGCCAGAATGTAAATAGGTCGTGCCCCAAAAATCATTTCCATTGGATGATCACAACTCTCCAATCTATAGTGGTTTCTGTAATATGCAGTTTTTCTTTAGATCGGACGGCTATGATTATCAAATAAAGGGTTTGGACCATGGGGCGGTGCGTACAATGCACTTTGAAAAATACAGGTGGGGCCTACCTTGTTCAAAGATTTGAAGAAATTATTTTTTGGGCCCACCAACTGTGGGGGATAGACCAGTGCAAAGATTTGAAGAGATTAATTTCTGGGCCCATCAAAAAGATTTTGAAAAATATGGGAGGGTTTGACCCGACCTGTATGGGTCCGGGCGACACGCGCCAGGTCAAAATGACCCGGGGAAATTTACGGGTCACGAATCTTGGACCCGTACCCGGCCCAAGAACTGTACGGACCACATCACAGGTTGATCCAAACCGTCCATGTGGTGGAACACAACATCAACAGGTTGTGCCCCAGAAATCATTTCCATACGCTGATCCTAGCCATTCAATCGTTAGAGGTTTCCATAATATGTTGTTCCTCTTACATCGGAGATCACCCTATAGATTTTTTATTACGAAAGCATAAAGGAGGGGGGTAAGATTTAAATAATGTGGCTTTCATGGGTGCCTTTGTTAAAAAGCATAAAGGAGGGGGTAGGATTGAAATTAAGTAGCTTTAATGGGTGCCTTTGTTAGAAAGCATAAAGGAGGGGGTAGGATTGTAAATATGTGGGTTGAATGGGTGCCTTTGTTAAAAAAAGTAAAAAAAAAGTGATGTGTAATTGAAATAATTCCCTTAGTTTCCATTCCTCTGTATATATATATATATATATATATATATATATATATATATATATATATATATATATATATATATATATATATGAGGGCAGTGTTCCTGCGCAGCTGCTCTGTTAGCTTAACTGAGCAGCTGCCCCAAAAACTCATGTGGCCACATTTTGGGTGGGATCCAAAGCATTCATTTGATGGGCCCTTTCATGGGTAGGGTGTCCACCAAAAATCAGCTCCATTGGATCACCTTAGGGTGTCCATTTGTGGGGCAAAAAATGGACAGATTTGTGGAGAAACAGTATTTGTCCATTTTTGGCCCCACAAATGGACACCCATTGGTGATCCAATGGAGCTGATTTTTGGTACACACCCAATCCATGGAAGGGCCCATCAAATGAATGCTTTGAATCACCCAAAAAATATGGGGCCACATGAGTTTTTTGGGGCAGCTGCTCAGTTAAGCTAACTGAGCAGCTGCGCAGGAACACTTTGCTCTATATATATATATATATATATATATATATGAATTATATAAAGGCACCCATGAAAGCCACATAATTTCAATCTTACCCCCCTCCTTTATGCTTTTGTAATAAAAAATCTATAGGGTGATCTTAACCATCTGATGTAAGAGGAACAACATATTATGGAAACCTCTATCGATTGGACGACTAGGATCTGCATATGGAAATGATTTCTGGGGCACAACTTGTTGATGTTGTGTTCCATCACATGGACAGTTTTGATCAACCTGTGATGTCGTTCGTACAGTTCTTGGGCCGGATATGGGTCCAAGATTCGTGACCCATAAATTTCCCCGGGTCATTTTGACCTGGCCTGTGTCCCCCGGACCCTTACGGGTCGGTCAAACCCTCCCATATTTTTCAAAATCTTTTTGATGGGCCCAAAAATTAATCTCTTCAAATCTTTGAACTGGTCTATCCCCTACAGTTGGTGGGCCCAAATATTAATTTCTTCAAATCTTTGAACGAGGTGGGCCCCATCTGTATTTTTCAAAATGAATTGTACGCACCACCCCATGATGCAAACCCTCCATTTGATAATCATAGCCCTCCGATCTAAAGAAAAACTGCATATTACGGAAACCTCTATAGATTGGAGAGTTGTGATCATCTAATGGAAATGATTTTCGGGGCACGACCTAATTACATTGTGGCCCATCAAATGAATGGTTTCGATCATCCTATGGTGTGGGTCGTGCATTAACATTAAGGCCAAATTGTAGGCGCCACCCAGATTTTTCAAATTAAGTTTGTGGTCAATGCCATAGGATGATCCAAGCCGTCCATTTGATGGGTCGCGACGCAAATAGGTTGTGCCCCCAAAATCATTTCGATGGGATGATCGCAACCCTCCAATCTATAAGGTTTCCGTAATATGCAGTTTCTCTATTGTCTATCATGAGAAGCTAAATATAATGTTTTCCCACTCCCCGTGCATCGCACGAGATTTCCCATACACACACACACACACACACACTAAGCCTGTAGGATTCTGCTCTAAAATTAGAATTTGCCGCTCTTTAAATCAAATTTGCCTTATCGATTTCAGTTTGCCGCCCCTAAAATTAATTTAGTTTCAAAAATTTGGAGCCCATTTCTAATTTGCTATCCCATTAGGGCTCGTTTGGATACCCCTTGGATTTGGATTTGGAGGTGAATTTGGATTTTCAAATCCAAATTTGGCGTTTGGCAAGCCTTTATGACATCTGGATTTGGATTTGAGTGAAATCCACATGATTTACAAATTCATCATGTTAGTGTAATTTTTTGGATTTATAAATCCTTTCTACGAGAGGTTATTTATAAATCTAAATCTGACTCGTAAGGGGTTAAAATGACCAAAATATACCAAAAAAGTGTTAAATGACTTAAGTACCCACATGACATTAAAAACTGATCAAAATACATCGTATTAGGTAAAATGACTAGAAAACTCCGAGTCAGGCAAAATGACCGAAATACCCCTATATTAGGTAAAAATGACAAAATACCTCGAGTCGTGCAAAATGACTAAAATACCCTTATGACATAAAAATGATCAAAATAACCTCATATAGTATAAAATGACTAAAATACCCCAACATCTTGGAAAATTACTAAAATACCCCTAGATCAAGTAAAAATGGCCTATGGCTCATAAAAACAACTAAAATGACTAAAAATACCATCATGAGATAAAAATGATAAAAATACGCCATATTAGGTAAAATGACTAGAAATGCTCCTATAACAGGTAAAAATGACAAAATACCCTCGAGTCATGCAAAATGACGAAAATACCCTTATGATATAAAAATGATCAAAATAACCTCATATAGGGTAAAATGACTAAAATACCCTAAGATCATGGAAAATTATCGAAATACCCCTGTATCAAGTAAAAATGACCGATGGCTCATGAAAAATGACTAAAATGACTAAAAATACCCTAATGAGATAAAAATGATAAAAATACGCCATATTAGGTAAAATGACTAGAATACCCCTGGGTCAAGGAAAATGACCGGAATACACCTATACCGGGTGAAAATGACCAAATACCCTGAGTTATGGAAAATGACTAAAACACCCTTTTGACATAAAAAAATGATCAAAATACCCCCATATATATAGGGTAAAATGACTAGAATACCACTGGATCGTGGAAAATGGCTGAAATGCCCCTATATCAAGTATTTTAGGGCTTTTTGGTTTTGTTAGATTTCAAATTCAAATCCAAAGAGCATCCAAACAAAAATAATAATAATTTAGAATTGAAATCCAAATCTATATGTGGTCATCCAAACGGCATTATTTATAAATTTGTGAATTTTAAAATTCTTGATTTCAAATTCATGGATTTTGGAAATCCAAATTCACCTCCAAATCCAAATCCAAGGGGTATCCAAACGGGCACTTATTGATTTCGTTTAAAATTCAAAACACAGAATATCCGCCACTTTTCTCTATTTATTTGTACCCGCCTATTTTTTTCTCTCCCTCTATTCCATTCTCTCCCTAAAATCTGGTTTTGTTTAAAATTCAAAGTCAAAACACAGAGTTTCCGTCACTTTCCTCTTTTTATTTGTACCTGCCTCTTTTTTCTCTTCTTCTATTCCATTCTCTCCCCAAAATCTCCCCCTCTCTGCCTAAAATCTCTCCCTCTCTTTTAAACTACGGTTTCAAGTTTCCTTTTCACTTGGATTCTTTCTCATCTTCCTCTCTCTCATTCAATCCTTCTACATAGGTATTCTTTATTTTCTTTTTATGGAGCTTCGTCAGCATCATCATTTATATTCTCTATTTTTTACTGTTTTTTTATTTTGGATTTTGGGCAGAGAGGGCATTTATGCCGATTTACTGGTTTGAAGCTTGATAATGCCATGTATTTTTATGAGATTTAGGCTCTTTTATGTGGTGAACAAACAATATATGTAGATCAGGTAAAAGTACTCCCTTCCATCTCTATGAATGTGTCTGGGTTGTTATTTTGGGTGCTGAAATCAATTGCATGATTAGCTGAGGTCTGTGTGTTTGCAACTACGATTAAAAGGCAATCCTGCTGTGAGCGAGAAACTGGAGGGCTATCAGTCAACAACCCACAATTCTCCCCGTTGGGTAAACCACCCGGGTGTGAAAAACTTCCTGTGGTAAGAGGAGAAATATCTTACTGTGAGAGAAAATTGTTACGATTCTTTCTTTTTTAAGCTATTTCCATAATTTATGTTTCCTTTTCCTTATTTTCCTTTTCTCTTCTGCTGATTTTATTTCCTTATTTGCTACCCTAGATTTCTATAAATCCATGTAGATGCCTGTAGACACCCCATTTTGACCTGACCCAAATTTCCCAAAAATTGAATAAATCCCGAAATCCGAGCCCCGAAGCCAAGCAAATAAGAGCTAAATGTTACCTCCCCCATTTTCTACCCAGACCACCCCTCGTAGTTAAAAAGAGTAGTCATAAATACACTTGAAGGGGGCTGTCCATGGAAGGAGTAGGGGCAAAAATGCCATTTCCCCTTTAAAGAGGGTCGATTAGGGCTTAAAAGGGGAGAGCCCCATTTTCTAAAAAAAAAAAAAGAGGAGGAGAGACGGGCAGCCGCAAGAATACACAGAGAGAGGAGATAGAGAGACAAAAGCAGAGAAGAAGAGAGGGAGCCAAGGCAACAACACCACCATCAGAACCCACCACCATCTCCTCCACCGTTTCCCATCATCAAAACCCTCTTCGTTATCCACTGCTGCAAGCCCACCTCCATTGATTCCGGCAAGCTTGCTGGAATCCGACCACCCAAACCTCCATTGAAACCCCCTCCACCACCTCTGCATCTCCATTGAAACCCCCTCCACCACCTCTGCACCTCCATAGCCGCCGTCGTCAAACTCATTTTTCCTTTTTTTATTTTCACAAAACCCTCCACCATCCTCCACCTCCATCTCCACCCCAACACCACCCTTTGAAAACCCTCTTCCATCCTCCACCTTCACCTTCCTCAACCCCCAAAACCGAAACCCCTTTTTCTGCACCTCCAAAAACCGAAACCCACCTCCACCATCCTCCACCTCCATCTCCACCCCAACACCACCCTTCGAAAACCCTCTTCCATCCTCCACCTTCACCTTCCTCAACCCCCAAAACCGAAACCCCTTTTTCTGCACCTCCAAAAACCAAAACCCATCTCCATTTCCAATCTCTGCAACCCACCCTCATTTGCATCTCCATCTCCACCATCCTACATCTCAACCACCCTTAAACCCCTTTTCCATTTCAAAAAAAAAGGAGAGAAACAGAGAGAAAATCCAGAGGGAGAGAGAGAGAGAGAGAGAGAGAGAGAGAGAGAGAGAGAGAGAGAGAGGGGAAGGCCAATCATCTTCCCCAACCTCCCCGTCGCCTCCACCCGGAATCCGGCCGGCCATCTTGCTACCTCTGATTGCTACCTCCATCATCACCACAGCCACCCCATTTCGCCCAAACACTCTTCCACCATCATCTTCTCCATTTCGCCCAAACCCTCTTCCATCGGACCACCATCACCACCCTTCACAAACCCACTGCTGATGCCTCTCACCTCACCATAACCACCTCCATCTACCCCATCCACCACCAATCTCCACCATCGAAACCCCTTACCCCCAAACCCTCTTCCATTAAAAACCTAGATTAAAAAAAAAGGGAAAACCTTTCCATCGCCACCACCCTTGGCCGACCCCTTCCATCAGAACTCCCCATCTTCATTTTTTTTAGCCCATCCACCATCGTCAGATCTTCATCAGACTCTCGTCTATTGAAGCCATAATCTCTAATCCCTCCACCAGAAACCCTAGATCTAAAGCTCTGAATTCATCCAAACCCCCATCCGGTCATCTCTTCCATTACTACCATTTAATTTGCAGCCATCATGATTGATTTTGTGCTCTATTCAGAGGAAGGAAGGGACAGATCACTCGACCATTATTAAAAATTGCCTCTGAATTCCCACGTTGAATCAATTTCAGGTAATATCCACACCCTTCATTTGTTTAAGGTTTCCATAATTGCTTCTATTTTAGTTTCTTCTCAAATGATGCTTGGTTCGTGGGTTTCATCTTAACTTGATTTTTTAAGCCATGACCAAATTTACATGCAAGCTGCAGGCAAGAGCACTGTAAGTTTCTACATTTCAGTTTTATATGTGCTACTGTCATAAAAAAGAAGGAGGATGAGACGCTGGTCTGAGGGGTAATTTGAAGATCGAAAATGTCTATAGGCTAGACCTTTAGAGGAAATGGAGTGGGGATGCATGTGGCAATTCAAGTGGAGCATGGCCTGTGCTATTGTTCCTAGCTAATGGCATAGATATTTACCTTTTAATATCTACGGAAAACCCTTCAAATCCTGTTTTAACTGGCAATCTCTTTAAATCTTATTTTCCGAGTAAATGTCACAAATAAAGTCATTTTATTCTTGTATAGCAGAAATCCTCACTGCAAGTCTGGTCTGATGCATATTACTCGTGATGATTTGATATCAAGGAGGGTCAAAACACCTCTTTGTATTCGAGTCATTTGGGCCTCGGATGTAACTGTGACTTACTCTCTAAGTATTGATCATCATTATTATAAGCACTCAGGCCCATTCCAATGCCACCCGAGTAGCTCCTGCATGCAAGGACATTTTGGCTATACATCAATAACACTACTGTATTTGTGACATTAATTCTAATTCAATAAATGCGCTTACAAGTTGGTCGGCTAAGAAAACCATCCTTACCAAGGGGACTTCTTCTTCTTCGGGTTCACTCCTCATTTTCCTTGGGATCCTCTTCGCATTTCGGGATCCCCATCGATTTTGGGAACACTTCGTCGGGTTTAGGTGATGATGGACGGCAACCTCTTGAGCCAAAACCCCCTTTCAATCAAAAGGGATAAAAACAACAAAAACAACAAAAATTCAAAAAACAACAAAAGCGTTTTTCGAAAAGCTGTGTCGAACTACGTTGGCTTGATCCCTTTCTACAGGATACGTAGGTAGCTTGGGATCGTCATCCCAAGTTCAGTCAAACTTTTCAATAAAATCATTTAAACCTTTCAAAAAAATCATTTCACCATCTAAAAGTATCTTTTAATCTTTTTCCAAAAATACGAAAACCAAAATGGGCAAGGATGGTGATTGCCACGTCACTCGGAGCCTCATTTTCATTTCATTTCCGTTTGTGATTGTGGTTTGCCGGTTTTATTGGTTTTCCAACATTTTATCGGGTTTTAGGATGGGCGACGACGTAGCGTGACCCCTTTACAGGGATTGTCCTCGCTGAGCCCAACGATAGGCTATGACGATCGCAAGACTTGTCTGATCTTTAGCGGATCAGGATCACTGAGCTCGATTCCTTTAGAATCGCTCCCTGAGTCTATCGTATGTCCCATTTTCTTTTCTCTGGCATTTCGGGTTTGCGCATACCGTCTATTTTCTGATTCCTTTCTTTCCTCGCATCTTTTAGCTTATCGTGTGTTTGTCTTTGGTTCCTTGTGTGTTTACTTTCAGCTTGCTTATTCCTTGTGCGTTTAGTTTCACATGCTTAGCTGTAGATATTTACTGCTTTTCTGCTTATCATATCTGTTATTACTTGCTTAGCTGTAGCTGTGCATGCGGATGTTATTGCTTTCCTAGATGTGATGGGTTAGGAGTAGATGCGTTGAGTTAGGATTTGGATGTTTATTTTCTTTTGCCCATCCCCGGGTCATGCATGCTTAGATAGACGTTTCTTCGGGGATACTCGTTCCCATTTCACATGATTTTAGCCCAAAACTCTTCAAAATTAATTAAAAATGGCATAAGAGACCAGGTGCTTGCACTTGGGCGAATTGAGGGCGCTTAATACCTTCCCCATTCGTCATCAGGCACGGACTTTTGTATCTCTGGTTATCCGTTGCAACAGAGTATTTCATGGGATCCAGGGCCTACTTCCTTGGATGACGACTCTTCTTTGTTATAGGTACATCTTGGTTCCGGGCTGGTCCTTGAATCGAGAGGTATCTCATTTATATCGCTACCCATGCTGTGAGTGGCATCATTTCGAGAGTTCCTTGGTAGAGCTCTCATTCACATTGTGGAGATCTTAGAGGATTGACGTGGGATCTCGTGTCCCTCACTCGCCATCCTCGGGATCGGGGTCCACAGGCTGGCAACTCTGCTGGGGAATTCTTGGAATATTGCCTAACTCTGTAAAAATGCCATTTTTACTAATTTTGGAAGAAATTTGGACTAAAATCATTTCAAATGGGAACCTTTTCCGTTAGAATGCCAGGGGCACCAAATAGATACAAAATAAAACAAGGGCTCACACACTCACTTCCATCCTTTGCATATATTATCTGTTTTGTGGTTACTTTCTGCTGTGGATGTGCTATCAGGTTACTCTCGGAGAGATACTATAAGTAGGAGCCGTGAGGGCTATACCCGCCTTCTAGTGCCACCGCACCATTGGTATCTGTGGTACCCGGATCCCGCGAGAGGGGTGGGGCGCGAGCCGCCTCGCACTCTCTCTTGGTCTCTCGTTTCCACGCGATTGACGTGTGCATTTTAATGTTGATTTGAATTAATCTTTCCTGTGAACTTGGGATCACTAAGGCAATCCGAATTCCACACGAAAGAGACTGACAGAGTCGCCACCTAGATGTGGGATCTAGGACCCGTAATTAACCAGAAATCTAGACTCGCTACCTGGTTACGAGAATGGAAGGTATGGGGAGTTATCCGCCACATGCACCATTCCTGCCCGATAATCGGTCTTCGATTCCAAAAGCTAACTCTTTTAAATTTATTTTAAATGGCTCATTCAACTCTATGTTAATGTGCGAACTAAGTGACATGCATCCTATGATCTAATTTCAATGAGAATCCTAAATGTGTATCTTGATTTATTAATTTGTCTGGATTCAATCTAAGTGAAAGTTCTCCTAGAATTCTAATTTCATGGAAAGTCCTAAGTGATTTGATTAAGTATTTACGAGAAAATTAATATACAAAACACCACAATTTGTTTGTGGTGCCGACTCGCGGGTGGTATGCCATCAGACATCCAAGCTGCCTACGTACCCAAGCCTTACTGGGATCAGAGTCGACGTAGTTCGGTGCACCTAAGCTAAGCTACTTAAGCCTAACTCAACTAGGACACCGACCTAGACGGGATTGACTGTTTCAACAGTTTTAGGAGAAGTTATTTAATTCAAGTTGAGGATTTTATTATCTTAGGATTTCATCTAAGATGCTATATGATTCTCATCTAAATGCAAATGGTCCCTTAGACTAATGCAGGTTTGCCTACATCCTAGTTTACTAGGCTTGTCCTAGGGAAAGATTGGGTGACTAGTGTAACTAGACCTATGGCACGGTTGCTATACATAGCAAACGTCCGTGATGAGGCTGGACTCCTAACTCTAGGACTCCCTAAAACCTAAGACTCCCTAAAACTTAGGACACGACACGACACCGGTGTTCCTAAATTGGGCTCTAAGGGTCCTTACGACGGAAACCATAATCCAATGGTTCCGAGAGACACGAGATGAATCGAGATGATGAATAGTGTGAGGGAATGGGAAAGATAGAGAAAGGTGCGACTGAACTTGGGAGTGCCAAATTGCCTACGTACCCCGTGATGGGGATCAAGCCACACGTAGTTCCACTGGGGAGGTTGCTTGGATTTTGGAAAACAGGTTTGGTATTTGGATCAGGAATCGGGTTTGTATTTGAGCATTGGACTTGAGATTCAAAAACATTGATATAGCAATGGGATTTTGGAATTGGGAATTTGCATCAAAGAATTGAGCATATTGGAATCATCAAGGGTTTGAATTTTCGGAATTCAAAGTGGGCGGGCTTATGAGATTCGGCCAAATGGATTCAGACATGCGACTCGGATTGTGTTGGGATATGACTTGGTTGGATTGGGTTAATGGTTAGGGTCAAGTGAGTCGGGTCTAAGTTAGGAGCAAACCCGAGACTAGCCATGGTCTAACTAGGAGGAAGCAGGGTACAAACCAGGGTGCGGACCAGGGTGCACCAGGGTGCGAACCAGCAGGGAACCAGGGTGCGAACCAGCAGGGAACCAGGGTGCGAACCAGCAGGGGAACCAGGGTGCAACCAGCAGGGAACCTGGGTGCAACCAGCAGCGAACCTGGGTGCAACCAGGGTCTAACCAGAGTGCGAACCAGCAGGGAACCAGGGTGCGAACCAATATCGAACCAGGGTGCGAACCAGTAGGGAACCAGGGTGCAACCAGCAGGGAAGCAGGGTGCGAACCAGTAGGGAACCAGGGTGCGAACCAGTAGGGAACCAGGGTGCAACCAGCAGGGAACCAGGGTGCGAATCAGTAGGGAACCAGGGTGCAACCAGCATCGAACCTGGGTGCAACCAGCAGCGAACCTGGGTGCAACCAGGGTCTAACCAGAGGCTAACCAGGGGGAAAACAGACCCTACATGCTTCCTAACATGGTTTTTCTTTTAAAGTAAAAGATATGCATGAAAACAGACCCTACATAGAATTGAAATAAATGCCTACCTCTTTGGAAACCCACTTTGTGTTTGATTTTTCTTTGATGGTAATTCCTTGAAGATGATTCCTTGCTTGATAATGACTGCTTTTGATATATATCACCCAACGTATAAAATCACCCGATCCGGCAAGGATGGCCGAACCCTTGAAGAGATGAGGGAGAGGGATGAATTTTCTAAGAGAGGGGTTCTTTTTCTTCTTTTTGTTGGATGGTGGGATGAGAGGGTATTTATAGGAGAATGGGATAGGAGGTTAGGTGAGGTTAGGTGAGGTTAGGTAAGGTTAGGTGAGGTTAGGTGAGGTTAGGTGAGGTTTGGATGGTTAGGATGAGAGGAGAGGTTAGGTGAGGTTAGGTGAGGTTTGGATGGTTAGGATGAGAGGAGAGGTTAGGTGGTTTTGGATGGTTAGACCCAGGTCAAGATCTGCCATTGATCTAACGATTTACGGAAATCGGGTCTCGGAATGGAATCAGGGTTCGGGCTATGAAGTGACCCTATCTTATTTTGTCCCGATTGATGATCCGTAAAGTCAGATCAAGATATTAATGACCTAAAACATATATTAGGTTATTGTTGGTTAAAGTAAAGCAAAATGTGGGTGTCTACAGATGCCCCTCTTTGGTAGAGACGACGTAGTCATCGAATACCAAAGTTAAAATGACAGAACCATTTTGCGTAACTTTAATCGACAAAGGAACCCCCTAAACACAATGCAACCTAATATAATGCAAGACCTTAGATGAAATCCTAGAATTGGAATGCAATAAAACAAACCCGCTGCGGTGCCGCTGGCAACGAGAGAAATGGGATACCATTTTCAAATGGATTTTCGGAGGGAAAGGAATATCGCTTTTGAACAGCTTCAGAGGAAATGAGACGTCATTTTCAAATGGTCTCAGAGAGAATAATGGATGACTTTTGAAAGATTCTTAATGAAAATGCAGCATCATTTTTGAATGGGCTTGGGCAAGATAAAATACCGTATTTATACGGATTCCAAGGAAATGAGACATCATAGTTGTATGATGTTCAAAGGGTATAAGAGATCATTGTTGTATGGACTTGAAGAGAATGAAATACCGTATTTGTACGGATTCCAAGGAAATGAGACATCATAGTTGTATGATGTTCAAAGGGGATAAGAGACCATAGTTGTATGGACTCGAAGAGAATGAAATACCGTATTTGTACGGATTCCAAGGAAATGAGACATCATAGTTGTATGATGTTCAAAGGGTATAAGAGACCATAGTTGTATGGACTCGAAGAGAATGAAATACCGTATTTGTACGGATTCCAAGGAAATGAGACATCATAGTTGTATGATGTTCAAAGGGTATAAGAGACCATAGTTGTATGGACTCGAAGAGAATGAAATACCGTATTTGTAAGGATTCCAAGGAAATGAGACATCATAGTTGTATGATGTTCAAAGGGGATAAGAGATCAAAGTTGTATGGACTCGAAGAGAATGAAATACCGTATTTGTACGGATTCCAAGGAAATGAGACATCATAGTTGTTTGATGTTCAAAGAGGATAAGAGACCATAGTTGTATGGACTTGAAGAGAATGAAATACCGTATTTGTACGGATTCCAAGGAAATGAGACATCATAGTTGTATGATGTTCAAAGGGGATAAGAGACCATAGTTGTATGGACTCGAAGAGAATGAAATACCGTATTTGTACGGATTCCAAGGAAATGAGACATCATAGTTGTATGATGTTCAAAGGGTATAAGAGACCATAGTTGTATGGACTCGAAGAGAATGAAATACCGTATTTGTAAGGATTCCAAGGAAATGAGACATCATAGTTGTATGATGTTCAAAGGGGATAAGAGACCATAGTTGTATGGACTCGAAGAGAATGAAATACCGTATTTGTACGGATTCCAAGGAAATGAGACATCATAGATGTATGATGTTCAAAGAGGATAAGAGACCATAGTTGTATGGACTCGAAGAAAAGAGGCACCGTTCACAAACGGGCTCAAGGAGAAGACAAGACCATTCACAAATGGACTCGAGAAATGAGGCACCATTCACAAACGGGCTCAAGGAGGACGATACCATTCACAAATGGATTCGAGAAAAGAGGCGCCATTCACAAATGGGCTCAAGGATAAGACAAGACCATTCACAAATGGACTCGAGAAATGAGGCACCATTCACAAACGGGCTCAAGGAGAAGACGAGACCATTCACAAATGGATTCGAGAAATGAGGCACCGTTCACAAACGGGCTCAAGGAGAAGACAAGACCATTCACAAATGGACTCGAGAAATGAGGCACCGTTCACAAACGGGCTCAAAGAGGACACGAGACCATTCACAAATGGACTCAGAAAATGAGGCACCGTTCACAAACGGGCTCAAGGAGAAGATGAGACCATTCACAAATGGACTCAGAGAATGAGACACCGTTCACAAACGGGTTCAAGGAGAAGACGAGACCATTCACAAATGGACTTGAGAAATGAGGCCCCGTTCACAAACGGGCTCGAAGAATTTAGAGATTTTTTATGAACTTGAATTTGACGTAGGATTGGATTTTTTTTATTTTTTTTTTAATTAAGGATTTGGATTTGATAAATTTTTTTATTTTTGGAAAATGAGGTACCGTCCGCAAACGGGCTCAAGGAGAAGATGAGACCATTCACAAATGGCCTCGAGAACAGAGGCACCGTTCACAAACGGGCTCAAAGAGGACATTAGAGCATTCACAAATGGACTCAGAGAATGAGAAACCTGTTCACAAACGGGTTCAAGGAGAAGACGAGACCATTCACAAATGGACTCGAGAAATGAGGCACCTTTCACAAAAGGGCTCAAAGAGGACATGAGATTTTTCATGAACTTGAATTTGACGTAAGATTTGATTTTTTTTTTTTTTTTTTTTAATTAAGGATTTGGATTTGATAAATTTTTTTATTTTTGGAAAATGAGGTACCGTCCGCAAACGGGCTCAAGGAGAAGATGAGACCATTCACAAATGGCCTCGAGAACAGAGGCACCGTTCACAAACGGGCTCAAAGAGGACATTAGAGCATTCACAAATGGACTCAGAGAATGAGAAACCTGTTCACAAACGGGTTCAAGGAGAAGACGAGACCATTCACAAATGGACTCGAGAAATGAGGCACCTTTCACAAAAGGGCTCAAAGAGGACATGAGATTTTTCATGAACTTGAATTTGACGTAAGATTGGATTTGTTTGAATCGGGGATTGGATTTGATGAATTTTGGATTTTTTTTTTTTTTTTTTTGAACTCAATGAAATCGGGGACATTATAGATCGTGCCCAGTAAAGATATTGGAAACCAAGACTTTGACGAATGATGAGACGACCAACCTTATGAACGAAGAACCATTAGTAACAAGAATGGATTAGGAACACTTTTATGAAACTTCAACAAGATTTTTCTCAATGAGACTGTTAGTCTTGTCTTCTGGGGATTTTGATAACTGAAACCTTGAACAAGATACTTGAAATTGGTAATTTAGAACAACGGCTCTCTAACATGGAAAAGCGGGATCTGTTTTTTGACAGGTGCTTAGATGAACATTTCTTGACCAGGATAGTATTTAACTAACCGGAAGGAAATTCTGAATTTTAATGGTTCATCTTTCTGAGAAATTGGCTCAACCACCATTGCATCTGGGGCTCTTCCAAGCTTAAGGTGCCTTCCTGGGGTATGATCTTTTTACGGAAGCTGGGCTTTCTGATGTTTCTACTTCTGAACTCTTCTGAGTTGATCTTCTTTGAAATGTAGCTGTTTGACTAGATTCTCGAACCCTTTCAGGTATAATTGCAGGGAGCTGCCTAGGCCGGGCCTCCTTCACCAAGACAGTTACATCATTTGGACATAGGAACGGCGATTGACTCTTTCTAAAGAGAAAACTTAGATGAAAGGCACTACTCAAAGGATTGAGCAGCCCTGAAGGAGTGAACTTAGAATAACAAAGATTGACTGACTATACCGACAAACACAGTGATGCTTCTGACTTAGTTAATATTTTGTTTGGTAAGTCTATCCTTTCGAGGAATAGTTTTTCAATTGGTAAACACTGGACTTTTTCCTTAAAACAGTAATGCCTCAAGGATTTAATTACGCCCCCTAAGATTGCTTAGCTTCAATGCCCCCAGTTTTGAGGATATCACTTGAATTTGCTTGAACTTCAGTTGATCTTCAGTCTTGATACCAGCTGTAGCCTTCTTATAATGATTCTCTTACCGTGACCAAGTCACCTCTTCGGGGTTTTTAACTTGGCGGACCGCGCTAGCCTTAACTTTTGCCTGAACCACCATTCTAGGTTTTCGATTCAGCAGGCTATCCCCTTAGCTTTTGCCTAAGCCGCCCTTTCGGGTTTTCAACTTAGCAGGGGAATGATCTTAAATTTTGCCTAGACCGCCCTTTCAGGTTTTCAGTCTAGCAGATCTTTAAACTCCGTTCGTTTTCTTATTCATCATTTTTTTTTATTGTGTCTCGGGACCTAGCTCATTAGTTCTGAACACCAGAAGGACTTTATAGGTAGGATAGGGCTTTTCAAAGAATGGCTTAAGGTTCAACAAAGATTTCGACCGAACCTGTGAACAGGTTGCCTACATATCCCAAGGTAGGAATCAGGTCGTGTGTAGGTCAAGGCGAATGCCCCTAGTTTGAAGATCAATTGTTTGAAGGTTAATTGATTTTTTTCCTTTTTTCTTTTCTTTCTGGAACAATTAACTTCTCTTCTTTTGGAACTTGTCCCTCTTTTTTTTTCTGGAACGATTGATTTTTCTTTTTCTTTTTTTTTGAATCGACCGAACTCGGTTTAACCGAGCTGCCTACGTACCCCAGTGTAGGGATCAGGTCTCGCGTAGTTCGGGGCGGATGCCCCTAGTTTGATGGGTTTTCAAGAAAATTTGATTCAGGCTCGAAGGGTTTGCAAACCGGTATTCTTTTGACGTTGGGTTCTGATTTTGGGATTTATTCGGCCAAAGGAGGCCTTCCGATGTTCAAATTGGGAATCGATCTAGGTTACTAGGGTCCCTCTGGTACTGATTATTTATTTATTTTTTCTTTTCTTTTTTTTCACAGAATTTGACGGCATTTCCAGGTAAGAGATAATGGATCTTCTTCTTCCAAGATTCTAATACGTGCTTTTGATTTTCATAGAGTGAAACTTGTTCTTTGACATCCTCCATCTATGGATTCGTACTCTCGATATCTGATGATCACTTTTCATTGTTTGCTCTTGAACTTTTCATCTTGAATTTGTTGGCTTTATGTTATGAATTTGAGAACCAAGGTCATTGATTGGAAATATGAAAGTTGTTTCCACTCTATGCCCCTTGTATAGCATATATCTTCTCACTTTCTTCATTTTCTTTGAGCTTTCCATCTATGTCTTGCCCCTGGTATCGGTTGTAGCTTTTCTAGACAATCTTCTTATTCTTGAAATAATTTTATCAATTCTTCACACTCTTTAGAGGGTAATGTATTTTCAATCGGCATTCACTGAATCAAAGTTTCAGTGCCAGTGTTTATCATTTCAATTTCATCTTTGAAAGGTTGGGATTGGCGCTCCTCCTCTCGTTCAAGTAATTGCTGTGACTCAAGTGGAGTTTCGTCAATTTTGTCCTCATTTGAAGAGGGAGTCTTATTTTAAGATCAGAAGCACACTTAAGAACAGACACAAGTGAACTTTTTTGAACTGACTGAAATTTTATTTAAAGAAAAGCTATTACATCAGACGACCTATCCTGAACATGCTCAGGATTCACAACTCTAAATAAGAAAGGGAAACAGAAGATAACTTGCCTGGACTAGGCATTGACCTTTAACTGTAAGACCGGACTCAACAATTATACTGACCATGATGACTGACTCAACATAAAATAGTAAGTGACTAAAACTTTAACTGCTGCAACTGTTTGGCGTTGAAGGCTCGGCGAAGGCTGGTTCGTTCTGAACATCATCATGGCTGATACTTTCAATTTTGGACAATGATGACTGATTCGCATAGGGAAATGCCCCTAGCTCAAGGATTCTGAGAGTGAACTCTGAAGGACTTAGCAAAATAATCTTGAAAAAGGTAGCCCCTAGAGGAGGAACAGACCAGGGGTACAAGCAAGATTGGATTATCTGGACCAGGCATGATCAGATCATGAGAACGCATAATCGAAAGATTGTGAGATTCTGCATCTGCCAGTTAGGGGATGGCATGAAGATACGATCGAATCGTATGACAGAAGAACGAAAGGCGCACGATCAAAAGATTAGATGAGATAGCATAAGATTGCTTTCAACGGATAGATCATGAATGACTAATCCTATGAGATCTTTGGAAATGATGGGATTTATATCCTAACCCAAAGGGAATTTTTTTTTTTCACATTTTATCAGTGTTACCTGAAGGCATCAACCTTAATCCTAATCTATCGGAGTGGAGAGAGAATCTCGACTCATGACTTTGTTCGTGTATATAAGGACCGATCGTGACCATTGGAAGATGGACCACGGCCTAATCTAGACACCAATGGGTAGGATATCCTAAACTAGGCTCACACACGTGATGCACATGTGTTCGTATACTACATGCATGTGTAGGTTAATCTAGGGGTAAGGCCAAGAGTTCCCTTAGCGCGAATCCCTGCTCGATATACTGTACCAGTGTCCAGCGTATCAGTACGTGAACAAGAGATCCGTTTACGTACCATAAAGGTACCAGGCTAAGGGTGGAATGCTTCTCTAGCACAGAGGCACCAGGTGATGAAATCCCAGTCAACCATGCTAGATAACACTCCGGGTTCCTAAAATAGGACGTGTGTGCACGTGAGATGCAAGAGTTTAGATGCAAGTGATGTAAGTGTGTGCAATAAGTTCGCGCGATCTATGATGCCTTCAGGTTTTGTTAGATTAAGTTTGAGTAAAATGTGATGAGAAAATAAAACAAGACAAACTAATCTGACAAGTATACAAGAGATAGAGTTCTTATGAGCCAGTTAAATTAAATTCAAATGAATTATCTTTTGGAATTTTAATGAAGTTAGGTGATCCCCAGCAGAGTCGCCAGACTGTGGTACCCGGATCCCGCGAGAGGGGTGGGGCGCGAGCCGCCTCGCACTCTCTCTTGGTCTCTCGTTTCCACGCGATTGACGTGTGCATTTTAATGTTGATTTGAATTAATCTTTCCTGTGAACTTGGGATCACTAAGGCAATCCGAATTCCACACGAAAGAGACTGACAGAGTCGCCACCTAGATGTGGGATCTAGGACCCGTAATTAACCAGAAATCTAGACTCGCTACCTGGTTACGAGAATGGAAGGTATGGGGAGTTATCCGCCACATGCACCATTCCTGCCCGATAATCGGTCTTCGATTCCAAAAGCTAACTCTTTTAAATTTATTTTAAATGGCTCATTCAACTCTATGTTAATGTGCGAACTAAGTGACATGCATCCTATGATCTAATTTCAATGAGAATCCTAAATGTGTATCTTGATTTATTAATTTGTCTGGATTCAATCTAAGTGAAAGTTCTCCTAGAATTCTAATTTCATGGAAAGTCCTAAGTGATTTGATTAAGTATTTACGAGAAAATTAATATACAAAACACCACAATTTGTTTGTGGTGCCGACTCGCGGGTGGTATGCCATCAGACATCCAAGCTGCCTACGTACCCAAGCCTTACTGGGATCAGAGTCGACGTAGTTCGGTGCACCTAAGCTAAGCTACTTAAGCCTAACTCAACTAGGACACCGACCTAGACGGGATTGACTGTTTCAACAGTTTTAGGAGAAGTTATTTAATTCAAGTTGAGGATTTTATTATCTTAGGATTTCATCTAAGATGCTATATGATTCTCATCTAAATGCAAATGGTCCCTTAGACTAATGCAGGTTTGCCTACATCCTAGTTTACTAGGCTTGTCCTAGGGAAAGATTGGGTGACTAGTGTAACTAGACCTATGGCACGGTTGCTATACATAGCAAACGTCCGTGATGAGGGTGGACTCCTAACTCTAGGACTCCCTAAAACCTAAGACTCCCTAAAACTTAGGACACGACACGACACCGGTGTTCCTAAATTGGGCTCTAAGGGTCCTTACGACGGAAACCATAATCCAATGGTTCCGAGAGACACGAGATGAATCGAGATGATGAATAGTGTGAGGGAATGGGAAAGATAGAGAAAGGTGCGACTGAACTTGGGAGTGCCAAATTGCCTACGTACCCCGTGATGGGGATCAAGCCACACGTAGTTCCACTGGGGAGGTTGCTTGGATTTTGGAAAACAGGTTTGGTATTTGGATCAGGAATCGGGTTTGTATTTGAGCATTGGACTTGAGATTCAAAAACATTGATATAGCAATGGGATTTTGGAATTGGGAATTTGCATCAAAGAATTGAGCATATTGGAATCATCAAGGGTTTGAATTTTCGGAATTCAAAGTGGGCGGGCTTATGAGATTCGGCCAAATGGATTCAGACATGCGACTCGGATTGTGTTGGGATATGACTTGGTTGGATTGGGTTAATGGTTAGGGTCAAGTGAGTCGGGTCTAAGTTAGGAGCAAACCCGAGACTAGCCATGGTCTAACTAGGAGGAAGCAGGGTACAAACCAGGGTGCGGACCAGGGTGCACCAGGGTGCGAACCAGCAGGGAACCAGGGTGCGAACCAGCAGGGGAACCAGGGTGCAACCAGCAGGGAACCTGGGTGCAACCAGCAGCGAACCTGGGTGCAACCAGGGTCTAACCAGAGTGCGAACCAGCAGGGAACCAGGGTGCGAACCAATATCGAACCAGGGTGCGAACCAGTAGGGAACCAGGGTGCAACCAGCAGGGAAGCAGGGTGCGAACCAGTAGGGAACCAGGGTGCGAACCAGTAGGGAACCAGGGTGCAACCAGCAGGGAACCAGGGTGCGAATCAGTAGGGAACCAGGGTGCAACCAGCATCGAACCTGGGTGCAACCAGCAGCGAACCTGGGTGCAACCAGGGTCTAACCAGAGGCTAACCAGGGGGAAAACAGACCCTACATGCTTCCTAACATGGTTTTTCTTTTAAAGTAAAAGATATGCATGAAAACAGACCCTACATAGAATTGAAATAAATGCCTACCTCTTTGGAAACCCACTTTGTGTTTGATTTTTCTTTGATGGTAATTCCTTGAAGATGATTCCTTGCTTGATAATGACTGCTTTTGATATATATCACCCAACGTATAAAATCACCCGATCCGGCAAGGATGGCCGAACCCTTGAAGAGATGAGGGAGAGGGATGAATTTTCTAAGAGAGGGGTTCTTTTTCTTCTTTTTGTTGGATGGTGGGATGAGAGGGTATTTATAGGAGAATGGGATAGGAGGTTAGGTGAGGTTAGGTGAGGTTAGGTAAGGTTAGGTGAGGTTAGGTGAGGTTAGGTGAGGTTTGGATGGTTAGGATGAGAGGAGAGGTTAGGTGAGGTTAGGTGAGGTTTGGATGGTTAGGATGAGAGGAGAGGTTAGGTGGTTTTGGATGGTTAGACCCAGGTCAAGATCTGCCATTGATCTAACGATTTACGGAAATCGGGTCTCGGAATGGAATCAGGGTTCGGGCTATGAAGTGACCCTATCTTATTTTGTCCCGATTGATGATCCGTAAAGTCAGATCAAGATATTAATGACCTAAAACATATATTAGGTTATTGTTGGTTAAAGTAAAGCAAAATGTGGGTGTCTACAGTATCTCAACACCTGGACACCTTGTGTGTAAAACGGACATAGTTCGTATGCTGGGCGATAGTCATAGCATACAAGTAACTATGCACTCGGCCAGGTGGACCTCGCGACATTACTCTCTCTATATATTGCATGGTCCTTTTGTTTGCATTTAGGGACGAACATATGTGTTGCTTACACATGTGGAGCCTAGATTTAGGGACCTTATCCTATTTTTTAGACTAGGGTAGCTCACTTTATGTGGCTACAGACACGGTCCTAGTACACTCACATGTCTGTCTTGAGTCAAGTGTCTTGACTCTGCAAGATTATATTTAGGATTGGTGGCCCTGGTTAGGATGTATATATATATGTATATATATTTATTACTAGATTAGGGCTTGCTTCATGGTTAGGTTTTCTTTCCTAATCTAATCCTTTTTCCCATCCATCCGTCTTTTGGATTATGATCAGATCATTGGTTTCACATCATTATCTTTATAGCCGTGATCTATCTTCCCTGAGCTTGATCCTTTGATCGATCTTGATCAGATCGCTCTGCATGCCAATTAAGAGTCTACTTTGCCATTATCACTACCAGAGTGTGTGTTCTTGCTGAGAGCCCTGTTTCATCTCGACCTTGTCGGCATATTCTTTATGCTTGGTTGCCAAGACCCTCCTTGTACAGTTGTTATGCCGCCGGATTTTCTCCAAAAACCTTAAACGTAACCATTATCCTTTAGGGTTATCGATAAACCATGTGCTTGCCGCACCATATCTCCTAGTACAACTGTCATGCTGCCGGATTTTCTCTAAATATCCTGAGTGTGGTCATCATCTTTTTAGGCTTGTTGCTAAACCATATACTTACCCTACCATATCTCCTAGTACAACTGTCATGCTGCCGGATTTTCTCTAAATATCCTGAGTGTGGTCATCATCTTTTTAGGCTTGTTGCTAAACCATATACTTACCCTACCACATCTCTTTGTACAGTCGTTATGCTGCCGGATTTTACTCGGAATATATTGAGTATGACCGCTATTCTTTAGGGTTATTGATGAACCATGAGTTTACTATGCCATGATAATTTTGTAAGGCCGTTATGCTGTCAGATTTTTATCTGAAACACTCTCAGTGTGATGGTTATCCGTTTAGGTTTGATGGGCCGTCATGACCCTTCTTACAATTGTTATACTGCTGGTTCTTACCCGAAGGAGAGATGTGTTTGTACTATATCTTGTTTCAATTTGTGCATAACATTCTTTCTGATTATCTTAATTTAAATTAGTGTTCTTACTTCCATTTCAGGAGTCTGAGTTAAACAAAAGCCATTGCTCCGAAAAAAGTCACCATTTCGCAGCCTACTTGGTCCCGACAATCTTCTACGTCGAGACTAAGTCGTAGATCTTCTTCACCTATCTCGCCAGCTGTATTTCCACTTGTCTCCCCTCGTTTTAGCCAAATGGCCGAGTCAAATGAAATGTTAGCTGAAATGAGGGACATGATGATGAACCTTACAAGAGAGGTGTCTTCCCTAAAGGAAGAGGTTACTCAGTTGAAGAGCGAGAAAGCCGCTACCTCGAAGGCACCTGTCGTCCCAAATCCTCCCAATGTGATTCCAGGCTTTGTTCGGTCTGTCATCTCCCCTGAGGATGATTTCTTTGACGAGCAGTATGTAGAGGAGAACTGTCTCCCACAGTCAGTCAAGCCAGGCAAGGAGAAGGAGTTGGTTGACAAAGTTGAAAAATTGACCCAACAAGTAGAAAGCCTGCAAGTTAAGGGCCCAAAGAAGATCAATATGTCCGATTTTTCCCTTTTCCCTGGTGTCACCCTTCCTCCAAAATTCAGAATGCCAGACTTTGATAAATATGATGGAATGGGGTGCCCGTGGAGTCATCTGAGGTCGTTCATTTCAAATTTAGAAGGGTATGGGCTGTCTCTAGAGCAGATCGCCAAGGTGTTTCCGATGTCTCTAACAGGAGTAGCTAAGAAGTGGTTCCTTCATCTGAAACCCGAGAACTCGGAACTTTAGACGAAATTGCCAACAAGTTTGTGGAACAATTTTCGATGGAAGAAGGGATAGAAGTTACGAAGAGGGATCTAAAAGCAATCAAACAAGGACCTTAGGAAGCATTTACATCTTTTGTAAGAAGATGGAGGAGAAAAGCGGCCCAGATGACTAACCGCCCTTCTGAAAAAGATCAGATCAAAATTGTGGTCAAGAATTTGTCTCCGCAGTATTACCACTTCATGGCGACGCAGTATTATTCTGATTTCAATCACTTGATCAGGATAGGAACCATAACTGAAGATGCGTTGTTGAAGGGTTCTCTGGCGAAGTCATCTTTTGATCTGCGGAATGGAAAGAAGCCAATGGTAGTTTCAAAGCCTGAAGTTAACAATGTGGTTGCTGTACGCCCTATGAGAAGAGTTGTAGCAGAAACAGAGCAGCCAGCGAAGAAAGCGCCAAGCAATTTTGATCCGCTACCTTACCCTTTATCCGTCGCTCTCAAGAAGTTACTAAGAGACAAAAAGATCACTCTCTTAGAACCGAGACCTCCACCACCTATTCTCCCCAGACATTGGTGTGAAGATCAGCATTGTGCATATCATCAAGGAACAGGGCACCTAACAGATAACTGGATGGCCTTGAGGCATAAAATTCAGGATATGATAGAAGCGAAAAAAATTGCTGTATTTATGTCAAGCACTACCCGGAATCCATTACCAGCTCACGCTGCGAGCCCTCCACCTACAGTTGGGGTAGTTTTTGCTGAAGAGCCTATTCTTGACCCTGCTTCCTTGATTTGCGTTATCGCTTCCGATTCACCGACTGTCTTAGCATTTGGCGAGGAAGTTGAAGAAGTAGAGGAAGAAAAACCTTATGTGCTGGGCGGAGATGAAGATGACTATGCCGAGTCTTCTGTTGGTCCTTATATTCTTCAATGTGATGAAGAGGAAGTCCGAGATGTGGCTCCATATGTTCTTAGCTTTGACGACGATGACTTTGATTTTTTGAACGATCAATGTGACGAGGTCCGCCATGTTACTCGAGGTGGGCGAATTTTCAAACCCGCCGAGTTAAGAGCTGAGAACCCAGCTGAAGTGGTAAGTGTAACGCCCCGGATTTTTGGAAATACCAACTCGGTGCGTAGAAGAATATTACATCATCTTTCTCAAAAAATTTCATTATTCCCAAGATCTCAAATACAACAACTACGTTTAGAGGGTTTACAGAAATTAGGTCTAACTTATTACATCTTAATTCAAGACATAGTTGATACATATTTAAAACATATTTGTCCTTTAGAACAGTTCTGGATTCAACTCTAGCATTCCTCATCTTTCATCTATACTTCACCTGGGGGTTGGAACAATAAAACAAGGAAAAAAAGGGGTGAGCTCAAATAGCCCAGTAGGGTATAAACAACAAGTGATGTAGAATTGTCAAGCTCATAAGAACATGATATTTTGCAGATAGGACATCTCACATTATAAACATGGAAAGAAAGAATAAACACAATATACTTTCCAAACGTATAGAGAAAACTTACAGAACTTGATATCAAGAATTATATATAGAATTATATATATAGACTTCATTAAGCATAGATGCTTTCATTCATAGCCATATCTCGGCCCATTCATAGCCATACCTCGGCTCATAATCCTCTAGATTTACAATCTCTAGAGTCGTCTTTACCCACGTGCACATGGAGGACTATAACGCGTCCACCCGTCATCATATCATAACTCAGTCCATATTCAGAATTAGGGTATCACAAGATAAACTCTAAACATAAACATATCTCACGGAAACAAGTTTCGAGAATACAAAATATAATTATAGCTTTATCAGTAAAATCATTTATCTGAAAGAAATGGGGTCTGAAAGAAAGGATCCCCCTTGGATTCTCATCAGTTGTGGATCTTAGAAGGATAGAAACTCTTATAGCAATTGCGTATAAAGAGAATCAAAGAATATGAAATATTCGCATCCAGTATATCAAAAGAGAATCAATGGAAGAAAACCCTTACATATAGCAAAAGAGAATCAATGGAAGAAAATCCTTACATATAGCAAAAGAGAATCAATGGAAGAAAACCCTTACATATAGCAAAAGAGAATCAATGGAAGAAAACCCTTACATATAGCAAAAGAGAATCAATGGAAGAAAACCCTTACATATAGTTTTCCGGTCACAGGTTTGTTTGAGCTTACACCTTGGAGTGGATAACCTGTAAATATATTCTAATTTTATCAAATTCATGTTTTAAGGCAGTGTCCTTTCTGTCCAGGTAATGTCCATCTATGTCCAAAATAATGTTCCCTGTGTTCAGTGTTATTTCTATTAAATTTTTAAGATCATGGGGCCCAGCATGCACTATTCATATGGACCCCACATGTTACTATTCATATGGACCCCACAGGTTACTATGCTCAGCAGTTCATCATTCTTTGATTTAGTTTATTTCTTGGCTACTATGCTCAGCAGTTCGCCTTTCTTTGATTAAAGTTTACTTTACGGTTACTATGCTAGAATTTCACCGTTCAAATAAGATGGGCTACTATGTTCAGCAGTTCGCCTTTCTTTGATTAAAGTTTACTTTACGGTTACTCTGCTAGCATTTCACCGTTCAAATAAGATGATAAAACTTGCATAATCTATAGCGAGTTATCGCCTCTTATGCATGCTTTATCCTAATATTTACATAGGTGGTAGAACCAACCATAATAAATACTTTAACTATCTATATGAAAGACTTACCTTGGTAGTGATGAAGTGGATTTCCTTTTCCTTCTCCTCTCTCTCTTTTTCCCTCTCTCTCTTACTCTTTCTTCTCTCTCGTTCTCTTTTCTCTCTCTTTTTTTTATATTTTTCTTCTTCTTCTCTTCCTCTATTTATAGGTATTTTTTTTTCAACTACAGTTTTAAATTCACAACTACTCTCTTAAATGCTTTTACAAAAATATAGGAATAGTAAAGGTATAAATAAATGAATAGTAAAGGCTGCTTGAATAGTAACGGGATGATTAATATTATTTAATTATTATTTTCGTCGGTGTAGCGCAACTACTCATTAATGATAGTGGTTGTGGAGTGACACGCTTAACCAATGAGTTAATGAAAGTGGTTGCGGTGTGTCCTTCTAGTAGTGGTTCCCACTAGTGATGGGTCCCGCTGGCGTTGGGTCCCGCTATTTGTGGGTCCCACTGGTGGTAGGACCCGCTTGTGTGGGGCCCCCTGATGTGGGACCCACTGTTGGTGGGACCCGCTTGTGAATAGTACTCGGTGGGTCCTACTGTGAATAGTAATTTTGAATAGTTTATCTCAATAGTGAACTTGCATAGTATTTCTGCATAGTAATCTTACGTAGTATTTCTGCATAGTAATCTTGCACAGTGACTATTGTGAATAGTAATTATGAATAGTGACTATTGGTAATTTTTAATATGTGTAAGTATCTACTCATTTTTAGTTGACATCTGGGGCGGTGGTTTAGTGGTAGGAAGCCGTTCAATCCTCGCTCAGCGTTGGGTTCGAATCGCGTACGCCCCATTATGCCAGATGTCCTCATGCCTGATTAACTCGGGGAAAAATGAGTAATGGCCGATGATTACCCACCTATGAGGCCATTTTTATTTATTTGTATATATATATATATATATATATATATATATATATATATTTTACCGGTTATTACAGTAAGAGCCGCAGAAGCGCAGAAGCAGAGCAAGCCAAGTTGCAAAGAAGATGATGAGAATCTTTTACGTCAACTTAAAAAGACCCAGGCTAATATTTCAATTTGGGGTTTGCTTATGGCTTCCTCAAAGCACCGTCAAGTTGTACTAAGAGAGTTGAATGCTGCACAGGTATCTGTAGATATTACATCTGATGAGCTGGCTGGTTTAGTAGCGATGGCTAGGGTGTCTAAGACTCTTTCTTTCACTGATGAAGATCTGACATCTGAGGGTTGCAATCATGCACGTCCATTGAAAATCACTGTTATCTGTAACGGTAAGAAGGTCCCAGATGTATTAGTTGACAACGGGTCCGCACTGAACGTATGTCCATTAGCCACTGCTACTGTCCTGGGATTTGGGCCGAATGACTTTATCCCTTCTGAGCAAGGAATTTTGGCGTATGACGGTACGAGACGTGATGTTATTGGAACAGTAGCAACCGAAATTCTGATAGGAGGAGAAATCTTTGAAGTAGAGTTCCAAGTGCTCAATATCAAAGCGTCTTTCCTTCTCTTGCTTGGCCGACCTTGGCTCCATAAGGTTGGAGTTATCCCTTCTTCACTGCACCAGAAGCTGAAGTTCATCAGAAACAATAGGGTGATAACAGTCAAGGGTGATCGTGATTTAGAGGTAGGCCAGATTTCGCAAGAGGGTACCTCAGAAAAGAAAGGTGATGTTAGTCTAACCGGGTTCTCTGTAGAAATCACAACCATATCATTTGAGAAAGCAAAGAATGAAGAGATTTTGTTCCTCACCAGCACTAATCCCCGGATTGTAAAGATGATGCGTAAACAGGGGTACCTTCCTGTGGGACCCGATCCCGCGAGAGGGGTGGGGCGCGAGCCGCCACGCTCCCTCTTGGTCTCTCGTACCCACGCGATTGGCGTGTGCTCTTTTATTATTGATTTTAATTCATCTTTTATGTGAACTTGGGATCATTAAGGCAATCCGAATTCCACACAAAAGAGACTGACAGAGTCGCCACCTAGATGTGGGATTTAGGACCCATAATTAACCAGAAATCTAGACTCGCTACCTGGTTACAAGAATGGAAGGTATGGGGAGTTATCCACCACATGCACCATTCCTGCCCGATAATCGGTCTTCAATTCCAAAATTTAACTCTTTTAAATTTATTTTAAATGGCTCATTCAACTCTTTGTTAGTGTGCGAACTATGTGACATGCATCCTATGATCTAATTTCAGTGTAGATCCTAAATGTGTATCTTGATTTCTTAATTTGTCTGGATTCAATCTAGGTGAAAGTTCTCTTAAAATTCTAATTTCATGGAAAATCCTAAGTGATTTAATTAAGAATTTACAAGAAAATTAATATACAAAACCCCACAATTTGTTGTGGAGCCAACTCGCGGTTGGTATGCCATCAGACATCCAAGCTGCCTACGTACCCAAGCCTCACTGGGATCAGAGTCGACGTAGTTCGGTGCACCTAAGCTAAGTTACTTATGCCTAACTCAACTAAGACACCGACCTAGACGGGATTGACTGTTTCAACAGTTTTAGGAGAAGTTATTTAATTCAAGTTGAAGATTTTATTATCCTAGGATTTCATCTAAGATGCTATAAGATTCTTATCTAAATGCAAGTTGTTCCTTAGACTAATGCAGGTTAGCCTACATCCTAGTTTACTAGGCTTATCCTAGGAAAAGATTGGGTGACTAGTGTAACTAGACCTATGGAACGGTTGCTATCCATAGTAAGCGTCCGTGATGAGGCTGGACTCCTAACTCTAGGACTCCCTAAAACCTAAGACTCCCTAAAACTTAGGACACGTCACGACACCAGTGTTCCTAAATTGGGCTCTAATGGTTCTTACGACGGAAACCATAATCTAATGGTTCCGAGAGACACGAGATGAATCGATTTCAGTTCTTGAAGTTAATGAATTTTAGATTTAAAGGATTTTCAGTTTATGGACAATTAAGGAATACCAATGGTTCTAGGGTTCACCAATTTCGGCCCAGAATGGCATCCAAGGGAGGGAATCGTGCGCTTCCTTGTGCAATTTAATACTTAAGTTATAGCACCTTATTGCCTGGCATATCTCAGGATTTCTGTGGACAGTAACCTCGGAGCCAACAACATGCTATAGCTTAAATATTCAAATTGTCAAAGATCGAGTGCAATTGGGATACGATTATGGATGCACTGGTCATTTTTCCAGGGAAATCTAAAGATTCTAAAATTTCTGTTTCAATGGATTAAGGAATTAATGTGTGACAGAATTTTAAGGTTCTTTAGAAACTTTTGTGATGATTTTTAATTAATTTCGGATTTTCAATGAATCTTATCAATTTTAAACCATATGAGTGATTTTACAAGTGAAATTATTGTAAACGAATTTGAAATGAGTTGAAACTTCTACAGCAGCAAGATATGATGAGATGTATCTTACTGGAAGATTTTTACAGATTTTTACATTAAGCTCATATTTAATTTTGATTTAACAATTAATTGACCAGATTGTAAAAATAACACAGAAACTACTAGAAATAGAAATCTAAATTCATTGAAACTTCTACAGTAGTAAGATATAAGTAAACATAGCATGCTGTGAGATTTTCATGAATTTTATAAACTATTTACTATCAATTTCGGATTTTTCAATTTTCAGACTAGATTATGAATTAACACTACATCTCATAAGAAACAAGATCCAAATCATTTGAAACTTTTACAGAAATAAGAAATATGAAATATAAGACTATTGTTAAAATTTTGAGAATTGTATCTGTGATCTGATGTCAGTAAAAAGTCTCCCAAAATCTGATAATTTTCAAAGAAAGCATAAACTAATATACAAAAAAAAATCCAACAATTCTCAAAAATTCATGGAAGAATTTATGAGTATCATATTATTGTTTCAGAAAATTTCATTAATTTTGGAATCCGTTTAGTATATAATTTATTTTTCTTCGTCAAAAAGATATTTTTGAAGAGTTTTCTATTTTTAAAACACGATTTTTGAGAAAATTACGACTCCGGAAAACGTCCTTTAATCTTGTTCTGATGTGATGAACACAAGAAAAATTTAAAATTCCAAAAAATAGATCATCCTGAGATGGCTATTTTTTCGAATTTCGTAATTTCTCGGCCATTATTTTAAATAAAATTCCACTCTTCACTCAAATTCTAAAAAACCTTTGGTCCAATGTCCGATCCGATCCGATAGTTATTTTACTCTATTTAGATAGATCATTGTATTAAATTTCAAAACGAAACGGAATTGAAACACTCATGCAGATCTTGATTTTAAGCACACACATTTAATATTGAATTAAAATCATTTAAATGCTTGAAAATCATGCAAAAATCTAAAAAAATACCAAATAATTCGGGAAAAATTCGAGAACAGTGTACCTACCTGTGGTGGAGATCCCCGCCGAATCCGAGAGCTGAAGACCCGGAAAAAATATCGCCGATGCGTAACCCAATGCCCGCTTTCTTTCGTTCTCTCTTTTTTTCTTGTTTTATTTTTCACTGTGGAGCGAGAGATTGATAGGGAGAGAGTGGGAGTGGTGGAGAGTATTTGAGAGAGAGAGATAGAGAGAGAATGCGGGTAGTAGAGAGTGTAGGCTTGATGGAGTGAAAGATACAGAGAGTTAGAATGTGAGATAAGTAGAGAGATAGGCGAAAATGAGAACGGATGAGTGGGGGATTGATAGAGAGATGGGCATAGAATGAGTAAGGATGAGTGGGAGATTGATAGAGAGATGGAATTAGAGGGGGTGAACGAGTAATAGAGAGAGAGAGAGAGAGAGAGAGAGAGAGACAAAAAAACAGAGTGTTAAAAACAACGTGGAAACAACACTCTGTTTTTTGTAGTTTTTTTTTTCTTCTTCTTTTCAGCCAATCCAATGAGAGAGTTTAAGAGAGGGTTGAGAGAAAGAGAAAGTGATGGAGTTGGGTGAGAGGACAAACAGGGAGTGGGTGAGGAATAGGAAAACCCTAATGATGGGCAAGGGAGAGAGAAAACCGTGGGTGATATGGATGAAGGAGATGAGGGATAGGGAGTGGGGGTTGGACCGAAGGTGAGGAGGGGCAGAGGTAGAGGGAAAGGCCGAATGGGTGTGAGAGGATGGAGAGATGGAAAACAGAGGGTAAGGAGATGAGAGGGGATGAAACAGAGTATGGGAGATAGAAGGTTGGGAGTGGGGTAAGTTGCTGTGTGAGAGGTGAGGTTTTAGAGCCGTGTGAGAGGGATCAAGAGTGCGGGACAGCGATATATTGGGAGTGCTCTATTTTATTCTCTTCTTGAAATTCTGTTCTCGTGTTTCTGCTATTGAGAGACGAAGACTTGGGATTATGATGATCGTTCAAAGAGATCAAAAGACGAAAGGCTTGATCAAAAATCTCCCAGAGATGCAGATCCGAGGGAGCTTCTTCCCACCAGGAAATCAAAAGCTCGACTATTCTCTCCTCTATTCTTTCTTTCGTCCCTTTTTCCCTCTTTTTTTTTTATCTGTTGAAGAGGGTGAGAGAGAGTGGGAGCTGAAAGCAGAGAGTAGAGGAGGCAGAGAGAGGTTAGGACATGGAGGAGGCAGAGCGAGATTGAGAGATACAGAATGGTGTTCTCCCCCCCAGCCAACCCCCGAGAGCTCTCCTCTTTTTTTCTTTTTTTCCTTTTTTCTGCCGTGCAATGGTAATAAACGCTCACCAAAGAAAGAAAGTTTTTATCCTTCCCTTTCTCTTTTTCTTTTTAGAAGAAAAAAACCGAATTTTTAATGTAGGATATTCTCCTTTCCTCCGAAACTTTCTTTTCCTCCTAATGAAATTGTGAGATAAGGATAGCAAGTTTCATCTAATGAGAGAAGAAGGTTAGGTGTCACAAAAATCCAAATTTGAACGTTTCCAAAATTACCAACTTACATAAAGCAATTTCTACTTTTGAGAATCCCAAATCCGTCCACTCCAATTCCAACACTACCTCCTTTTATAAGATGATCTTAGCCATATATTTGACATGCTATAATGCAAACTGAGTGTGCCTGCTCCAACACTACTTTGATAAAATGATCCGAACCATCTAATCAATGGATCAAGATACAGAATGATCGCGCCCAAAAATCATTTCCATGGGATGATCTTAACCATTCAACTAACGGGCTTCAATATAAATAGATCACACCTTTCCAAAATACCTCCCATATTGCTTAATTGGTCCCCCATAAATCTTTTTTCGATGGATTTAAATATAGACCCAGAAGAATAGCATTGAATTACTTTGGGTGGGCCCCACGCATATTTAGCGGGCCACTCGATTTTGAATCCCACAACCAAATGCTAGGCCCATTTCTTAGCCGAATTTTCCATGAGATCCCTTCCTCAAAATTTTGGTGGGTCCGCTTGTTTCAATCTTAGTGAACCCCATTCCTGGTTGGACGAACATATTTTTTCTTTATAAAATTGGACCTTTGAAATTCATAATGACCTTTATAGATGATTCGAATGCTCTTTGGCTGGACCAACTTACTCTGTCCAAAGCTAATAAAAAATGCAGACTGCGGCCCCACCAAATGGGTCCAAATTCTCTCTGGCTTGGATTCTTCCGAAAAAAAACCCCTCTCAACAATTATCAGGACGACGCAAAACATGACAAAAATAACCGAAAAGATCGAGAAAACATAGGGGACGGACACTGAAATGGAGAATACTGACAAACTGACAACGAAACACTAACTTCTTTGTTGATTAAAGCGAATCAAAATGGGGGTGTCTACACTTCCCGGTGCAGGTCTGGGTCGCAATCATCAGGGGATAGTCAAATGGCCTGTAATGAGAAAGAATGAAGGGTTGTTCGGACTCGGATATGAACCTTCTCATGATGAGATCAAAGAAATGAGAGCTTACATGCGGAAATGGTCCGAGCTCCGTCGCCAGGGTCTAGGGCTGCCGATGAAATCATTTAGTCTGATCCGAAATGGTAAGTATCGCAGAGAGGGAGATGACTTTGCATTTTGTGGGTCCGCCGAGCCGTGGGTTGATGAGCTAACAGGGCAAGAGCTGCCGGGGTTTGAGATATTTTTTGATATGGAGCTGCCAGATGAGTACCCGAGTTTGCAGATTCATGAGATCGAACCAGGGGTGGATTGGGCTGATATCCTTGAGCCGTGTCTTCTGAATTCCCTGTTCCAGGTTGAGTTACCGATTGTAGCCATGATCGGAGGAGATGCGCTGATCCTTGATCCTGAAAGCCTTATCACCCCAGCCGAGGGACCTCTCACGAACTGGAGTTCCCAGGTCATACCCCAAGTCGTCATCCAATACAGTCATGTTTCTATCAAAGAGTCCGTTGTCTCTAACTATATGTCCATTTTCGAGTCAAAAATAGAGTTTGCTATATCTGATGTTTCTTTTGATGCAGGTACAGTTGTGATCGAGCCCGTTGATGAGGAGTCTTTTGATGCCGTTTTTCAGTTTGATGCAGAGTCTGTCGCATCTTCCGTTGAGTCTACTGAGTCTGTTAAGTCTGCTCATACGACAGTCCAGTTTGATGTTGAGTCTGTAAAGAGTTCTAAAGATTTCAATACTGAGCCCATTGAAGGCGCGTCAACAGATGTAACTTCGATTCGTTTGAATGAAATGAAAGACTCTTCTTTTTGTTCGCCTGTCTCTACTTCAATTTCTGCTTTTCTATCTGATCAAATTGATAATAATAATAATCAAGACTCCCCCTCTAATGAGGATGCCGACGAAACTCCCCCCGAAATCAAACACATGATTAGGCAGGAGGAGCAGCGTCGAGCAAAACCATTCGAAGAGGAAATCGAGACCATCAATATTGGTGATGAAACCCTAATTCGAGAAATTTGAATTGGCAAAACATTAACTCCCGAAGAGCGTGCAGAATTAATTGCCCTATTAAAGGAATTCAAAGAAGTTTTCGCTTGGTCCTATGATGACATGCCGGGATTAAGTGAAGACAATGTTCAACATAGGCTTCCCCTAATCCCAGGTGTCAGGCCGAAAAAGCAAAAACTTCAAAAAATGAAACCAGAGTGGGACTTGCTAGTCAGAGATGAAGTTCAGAAACAATTGGATGTTGGCTTCATACAAGTTGTTGAATACCCTGAATGGTTAGCCAACATAGTACCGGTGCTCAAAAAGGACGGAAAAGTCAGAATGTGTGTGGATTTCAGAGATCTGAACAAAGCAAGTCCGAAAGATGATTTTCCTTTGCCACACATCAACATCTTGGTGGACAACACAGCGGGCCATGCTCTCCTTTCATTTATGGATGGATTCTCAGGATACAACCAGATCAAGATGGCTCCTGAGGACATGATCAAGACTTCCTTCATCACTCAATGGGGGACATATTGTTACAGAGTTATGCCATTTGGACTCAAAAATGCTGGAGCAACATATCAGAGGGCTGCTACCACTTTACTGCATGACATGATACACAAAGAGGTCGAAGTATATGTTGATGACATGATCGTTAAAGCGAAGACCAGGGAAGAGCATGCAGGGGCATTGAGAAAGTTCTTCCAGCGAATCCAAAAGCTCAAGCTCCGTCTCAACCCGAATAAGTGTGTATTTGGGGTTACATTAGGAAAGCTGCTGGGATTCTTGGTCAGCCAGAGAGGGATTGAAGTAGATCCGCAGAAAATCAAAGCTATCCAAGAAATGGCGCCTCCAAAGACCGAGAAACAGATCCGTCGGTTCTTAGGCAAGGTTCAATACTTGAGAAGGTTCATTGCACAGTTGACAACGACCTGTGAACCGACTTTCAAGCTCTTAAAGAAGAATGCTTCAAAGAAATGGAACGAAGAGTGTCAAGAAGCTTTCGAGAAAATCAAGCAGTGTTTGGCTTTACCACCAGTTCTGTCACCCATCATACCAGGACAACCGATGTTGCTATACTTGTCTGTTACTGACATAGCGATGGGGTGTATGTTAGCGCAGCAAGACCCGGAGTCAAAGCGAGAAAGAGCCATTTACTACGTCAACAAGAAAATGTTGGAGTACGAACATAAGTATACCATCCTCGAAAAGACCTGTCTAGCACTGGTTTGGGCTACTCAGAAGCTGAGGCATTATTTGTTATTGAATAGGGTTCTTCTACTCTCACAGATGGACCCATTGAAATACTTGTTCGAGAAGCCAGCCCTCACCGGGAGAACAGCCAGGTGGTTGTTGTTATTGTCTGAGTTCGATATCACTTATGTCACACAGAAGTCAATTAAGGGGCGCATGATAGCTGAACAGTTAGCCGATTCACCAGCAGAAAATAACGAATTTTTAAAAGCAGAGTTTCCAGATGAGGAGATAATGACTGTGGAAGATGAAGTTCCAGACACAAAGTGGTTGATGTACTTTGATGGAGTAGTCAACAATCGAGGCCAAGGTGTAGGGGCGGTGTTGGTATCACCAAGAAAAGAGTATATCCCTATATCCATCAAACTTCAGTTCAAGTGCACAAACAATATGGCTAAATACGAGGCAAGTATTGCAGGTTTGGAAGCAACCATGGCCTTGCACATTCAGGACCTAGATGTATTCGGGGACTCAATTCTGATTATCTGTCAAACCAACGAAAACTGGAAAACAAGAGACGATAAGTTGATCCCGTATAATACGTACCTAGAGTCTCTAGTCAGAAAATTCAGAAATATCACATTCACTCACCTATCTTGAACAAAAAATCATTTTGCGGATGCATTAGCTACTCTGGCTTCGATGCTTGACATTTCTGCGACAATGGAGGTTCAACCATTAGAAGTAAGGCTTCAATGGGCCCCGGCACATGTTAACGCTATTGAAATAGCAGCGAGGTGTTCAGATGGCAAGCCTTGGTACACAGATATCAAAAACCTCATCTTAGGCAAAGGACATCCGCCGGAAGCTTCAGGAAAAGAGCGAAGGTCTCTTCAGAAATTGGCCTCTAACTTCGTCATCTGTGGTGAAGAGTTGTACAGAAGGTCGTTCGATGGAATCCAACTTTTGTGTATAGATGAGGATCAAGCCGCTGAGCTCATAGAGCAGACACACGAAGGGGTCTGTGGACTTCATATGAATGGGAAGATGCTGTCAAGGAAGATTCTCAGACTTGGATATTACTGGCCGACAATGGAAGCAGATTGCTACTCCTATGTGAAGAAATGTCACAAATGTCAGGTCTACGCCAATCTCATCCATGTGCTGCCTTCTCAGTTGCATTCTCTCACTTCACCGTGGCCGTTATCAGTATGGGGAATAGATATCATCGGGAAGATAAGTCCGAAGTCTTCTAGTGGGCATGAGTATATCTTGGTTGCCATTGATTACTTCACAAAGTGGATAGAAGCTGCTTCGTATGCGTCATTGACATCAGCTTCTGTTGCAAGGTTCATCAAAGCGAATATTATTTGCAGATATGGAGTACCACATGAGCTAATTTCAGACAATGGGTCCCATTTCAAGAAGGAGGTGGCGCATCTGTGTGAAGAGTTTAAGATCAAGCATCATAAGTCGTCACCCTATAGACCTCAAACGAACGGAGCTGTTGAAGCTGCTAATAAAAACATCAAAGTAATCATCAGCAAGATGACCGAGACTTACAAAGATTGGTCGAGCAAACTCCCGTATGCTTTGTGGGCCTATAGGACGTCGATCAGGTCCTCTACAGGTGCAACTCCGTATTCTTTGGTGTATGGAATGGAAGCTGTCTTGCCTGTTGAACTGCGAATTCCCTCCCTGAGAGTGATGATGGAAGCTGGGTTGCCAGAATCTGTTTGGGCTCAAGCTAGATATCAGGAGTTACGAATGATTGACGAAAAGAGGCTGAAAGCATTGTACCATGTTCAGGGGTATCAGCGCCACATCGAGAGAGCCTTCAACAAGAAAGTTCGTGTTCGAGACCTCAAGAAGGGAGATCTTGTTCTGAAATCCTTCCGGGCACCGGTATTTGATCCCAGGGGCAAATTCAAGCCGAAATGGTTAGGTCCATACATTGTTGACGAAGTCCTGCCTGGAAAAGCCGTCAGACTCCTCGATGAAAATGGAGAAAAGCTAACAGAGCCAACAAACCTTGACCAACTCAAGAAATACTATGCTTAAAGCACCAGAAGGCCTTCCTTGGCCGACCAGAGCTTCAAACCAAAAATCCTTTCGTAAAAAAAAAAAAAACATATCAAAAGAATCCTTTGCAAAACCCTTGTGAACTTACGCAAAATCAAATCCATTTTCTTGGAAAATCCATAAACTAGGGGCATTTGTGCCTTGAACTACGCGCAACCTGATCCTCATCCTTTGGAGGTACGTAGGCAGTCTGGCTAGTCTGGATTTGGTCGAAACCTTGGAAAACTTATCAAAACTCCGGTCTTTCAAACCCTAACCTACCCAAAAAGTCCTTTTGGTGCAATAGGCAAAGGTTTGTGGGTAAGAGAAAAAAAAAGAAAAAGAAAAAAAAAGGGAGTCTGGAGACCCGTTAGATTGAAAACCCGCAAGGGCAATCTAAGCAAAAGTTAGGGTCATTCACCTGCTAAGTTGAAAACCCGAAAGGGCGGCTTAGGCAAAAATCAAGGTGTGAGCCTGCTGGATTGAAAACTCGCAAGAGCAATTCAGGCAAAAATTAAGGCAAGCGGTCTGCCAGATTGAAAACCTGAAAAGGCGATCTGGTCAGTGGCAGTGATTTCTAGAGAAGCTGAACAGCTGAGGTAGACAAGACTTGTAACCCAGTAATGGCGTCATCAAAGTCTGAGTAGTGCCAGCATGACTTGCTTTGATCTTCCTCTAAATTAGGGTCATTTAAGACTAAGCGATCGAAGGGGTTTAATGACCATGACGGTAATACCGAACAGGGAATGAATCACTTTTAAGCATGGTATTCGGGTCACTCTAAGAGTGGTTAACCTTCACCATTTAAAATATTTGTCAGGTCAAGAAGCAAGTTGAGTCTTTCTTGAAATCCAAGTCCTGTGTTTGTCAATGTCTTTTACTTGTCACTTATCGAAGTCTGTCGCGTGTCAAGTCAAAATATCCAAGGTCTTGTATGGTCTGTACCTTTCCCAGAGCTGGGGTGACGGGCACCAAAGCAAGAAGTCTCTTCTCCGGAAGACAGATTAAATCAGAACAAGGTTCAGAAGAATAGCAAGCTACCAGGTCTATTGAAATTTTGTTAGCTGGCAGATTTGAAAGAGTTCTTTCAGGCAGAAATGATCTCATTGTTGTCATGTTCCTTCTGCACAGAGAGCTTTGTAAATCCAATATTCATGAAATGAAATATTTATTTCCCTGCATTCGTATTTGCTTTATTAAGAGAGTCATGGAAGTATGTGTAAGCCCAAGGGTTCCCCATGGGTTCATTCAATCAACTTGTTTTGATGATTAACAAACGCAAATTGATTAGTTGTTTATGGACTGATCATTTGCCTTGAGTGTTGTGCTTTAGACAGGTCCTACACAAGTCAAATCATACTAGCACGCACTTTGTTGGCCTATGCTTGAAGATGAACCAAACACAATGGCAAAGGAGCTTGGAACATACTTGGACCAATCACACCTTGGAAGTACCAAGGAGAAGCTCATCATCAACCATCTCAAAGCATTGAACAAACAAAGAAAGTTCATGAAGGCCAAAGGTCGAGGATCAAGAACCTAATGCAAAGGACCAAGGAGCTTGTACCACAACTTGAAGATGTCAAGCATGGAAGCTCAACCATAGAAGATCCCAGCTCAAAAGAAGAGTTCAAGAGAGTGATAGAAAGGGTAGAATGTATTCCTATCTCTCTTGCATTTCCTCTTGTCAAGGCACATTGTTTAAACCCCTAAAAATATGTTTTCCAAAGAGACTAACACACCCTTTAAGGACTTAAATGGATAAGTGAATGGCCATGGTGGTGTACCAACATGTTGGGACCCATATGGCATTCAACACAAGAATGAACAAAACAGAGTTCCGAAGCAACAACCTGGACCAGCAACTAAATCCTATCAAAACTTATTTAAAATATTTTCAAATATTTTTGAAAATATTTTTAACAGATAGCTCTCATTTTTCTCATATCCGTAGAGTATAGGAACGTCAAAATCCGACGAGAAATGAGGGAGATATGAATTTTACAAGTTCGACACTGTTTGCTGGAAACCAGTCTCGGAACTCCGAGAATTATTCTCGGAGCTCCGAGCTCGGAACTCCGAGAACATTCTCGGAACTCCGAGAAATGCACCAGATTCTAAACTTAAAGGCTCTGTTTGAATTCTCGGAACTCCGAGAATTTGCTCGGAACTCCGAGAATTTGCTCGGAACTCCGAGAAATGTTTTTCTTCAAAAAAAATATAGCCGTTCGGGTGCAACAGCTAGTTGATTTTTTGACCCAGTTTTGACTGTTTTACCCCCCAAACGGTCACATGGAGTTGGGACTTTATATATACCCATTCAAGGGTCCAAAACACTAGATGAACATTGTCCAACTTCAACAAACCCTAGAAAATCATTTGTGAATTATTTTTGGGTTAAATTCTCTCACCAACCAAACTCTTTGTGCCTTGATTTGAGAAAATCTTTTGAGATTGGTTTAGGCTTAAACTTGTTTATTCTTGAGAGCATCCTTGGAGCTTCAACTTGCATTGTAGCCTACAAAGAGGCAAAGCTTTTATCTTCTTCTTTATTCTATCGGTGGCAAGGGCATCCGTTGTTTTTAATTCCCTTGGGTGAACCGCTTAGAACTCGGCGGAGAAGGAGAGTCATTGTAAAGGTGGAAGGGCATCCTTATTTAATTCCCTTGGAGTGTAAAAGCCTTGGAGCCGGGCGTCGTGGAGGTCTCAATAGTGGAAATCCTCAAGTGCGACCTTGAGAAGAGTGGAGTAGGCTGTTTGCCGAACCACTATAAATCTTTGTGTCACTTGTGTGATTGGTATTTCTCTCACTCCCTCTCACTCTCTTATTTGATTATTTGTGCTTAGAATTGAGTGAGTAGTTAGCATTGATAATCAACCTAAATATCTTAACCTTGCTAACTAGGCTATTAAAATTACCTAATTAAGTTTGCTAATCAACAAGGATTTTGAACTTATATTAATTTGTAATATTGTTTAAGTTCAACTATTTTAAACTTAATTAAACAAGGGATAAGTCTTGGGTGAAATCTTAGGAAAAGTTTTTAAAAGGTAAAGATTTTATAAACATCCTATTCACCCCCCCTCTAGGTTGCCAAACCAAGTCACTACTTGGATTTCAATATGAAATAACTAGGGGCATCTTTTATGACTTAGTAAATCACGCCAAGTCATAAAAGCTGTCAAATCCACAAGGACAATCAGAATAAACCAATGTCTCCAGCAAGTTGAGATGAGAGAAGCTCGAGCACATCTCGAGTCAAACCTCCAAATTCCCCACCTAAGCCTACTCCATAGTCAGCTCATCGGCAAAGCTAATCCCCAATGGAGTCTAACATCTATTTCCCAGAGAGTCTGCTGGCAATTGCTCAAAGCGTTTAATTCCCAGCAAAAATCTAAAATTTTCAAAAATGGGTCAGTACCCAAAATCCCAGCAAACCATGTGAGTCCGGTCCTTAGCAAGGAACTCGCACTCCCATTTTCTCGGTAGGAGACAAAGTAATCTCCAAAGAAATCAATCCAAATCAATCAATTTAAATCAATCAATCGATCAAAAGCGTGAGAGTATCAATCTTTTCACAAGAATTTTACTCCGCGAGCAAATTTCCATCGCTTGTTATTACGTGAAGGTTCCGCATAACAACGCTTTCTCTTTTGATTAGTGCGTGAGGGTTCCGCCTAATTAAATTCCACCTTTTGTTGCTATGAGAGGATCCAAGCCCGTTTCATACGGCATCCAAGCCCGTCTCATACGGCATCCAAGCACGTCTCATACGGCATCTAAGCCCGTCTCATACGGCATCCAAGCCCGTTCTTACACGGCATCCAAGCCCGTTCTTACACGGCATCTAAGCCCGTTCTCGCACGGCATCCGCCATCCTGAGGCATTCTTTCCAAAGTCTCCTAAGACTTTCCTTCCAAAGTCCCCTGCGGCATCCTTTCCAAAGTCTCCTGAGACTTTCCTTCTAAAGTCCCATGCGGCATCTTTTCCAAAGTCCCCTGAGGCATCCACTCTGAGTAAGACCCTTGTGGCATCTGACCCTTCAAGAATTCAATCTTCACAAAATCATTTTCTTTACGTTTTCCTTCTTTAACCAAGTTTTCGGGCAGGTCAAAATGCGTTGTCCTTTTGGCTTTGGCATTCGTGCGACAAGCACCCTCTGCCAAAGAGGGACATCTGTAGACACCCTATTTTGACCTGACCCAAATTTCCCAAAAATTGAATAAATCCCGAAATCCGAGCCCTGAAGCCGAGCAAATAAGAGCTAAATGTTACCCCCCATTTTCTACCCAGACCACCCCTCGTAGTTAAAAAGAGTAGTCATAAATACACTTGAAGGGGGCTGTCCATGGAAGGAGTAGGGGCAAAAATGCCATTTCCCCTTTAAAGAGGGTCGATTAGGGCTTAAAAGGGGAGAGCCCCATTTTCTTAAAAAAAAAGAAAAAGAGGAGGAGAGACGGGCAGCCGCAAGAATACACAGAGAGAGAGAGAGAGGATATAGAGAGGCAAAAGCAGAGAAGAAGAGAGGAAGCCAACGCAACAACACCACCATCAGAACCCACCACCATCTCCTCCACCGTTTCCCATCATCAAAACCCTCTTCGTTATCCCCTTCTGCAAGCCCACCTCCATTGATTCCGGCAAGCTTGCCGGAATCCGACCACCCAAACCTCCATTGAAACCCCCTCCACCACCTCTGCATCTCCATTGAAACCCCCTCCACCGCCTCTGCACCTCCATAGCCGCCACCGTCAAACTCATTTTTCCTTTTTTTATTTTCACAAAACCCTCCACCATCCTCCACCTCCATCTCCACCCCAACACCACCCTTCGAAAACCCTCTTCCATCCTCCACCTTCACCTTCCTCAACCCCCAAAACTGAAACCCCTTTTTCTGCACCTCCAAAAACCGAAACCCACCTCCACCATCATCCACCTCCATCTCCACCCCAACACCACCCTTCGAAAACCCTCTTCCATCCTCCACCTTCACCTTCCTCAACCCCCAAAACCGAAACCCCTTTTTCTGCACCTCCAAAAACCAAAACCCATCTCCATTTCCAATCTCTGCAACCCACCCTCATTTGCATCTCCATCTCCACCATCCTACATCTCAGCCACCCGTAAACCCCTTTTCCATTTCAAAAAAAGAGAGGAGAGAAACAGAGAGAAAATCCAGAGGGAGAGAAAGAGAGAGAGAGAGAGGGGAAGGCCGATCATCTTCCCCAACCTCCCCGTCACCTCCACCCGGAATCCGGCCGGCCATCTTGCTACCTCTGATTGCTACCTCCATCATCACCACAGCCACCCCATTTCGCCCAAACACTCTTCCACCATCATCTTCTCCATTTCGCCCAAACCCTCTTCCACCGGACCACCATCACCACCCTTCACAAACCCACTGCCGACGCCTCTCACCTCACCATAACCAACTCCATCTACCCCATCCACCACCAATATCCACCATCGAAACCCCTTACCCCCAAACCCTCTTCCATTAAAAACCTAGATTAAAAAAAAAAGGGAAAACCTTTCCATCGCCACCACCCTTGGCCGACCCCTTCCATCAGAACTCCCCATCTTCATTTTTTTAGCCCATCCACCATCATCAGATCTTCATCAGACCCTCGTCTATTGAAGCCATAATCTCTAATCCCTCCACCAGAAACCCTAGATCTAATGCTCTGAATTCATCCAAACCCCCATCCGGTCATCTCTTCCATTACTACCATTTAATTTGCAGCCATCATGATTGATTTTGTGCTCTATTCAGAGGAAGGAAGGGACAGATCACTCGACAATTATTAAAAATTGCCTCTGAATTCCCACGTTGAATCAATTTCAGGTAATATCCACACCCTTCATTTGTGTAAGGTTTCCATAATTGCTTCTGTTTTAGTTTCTTCTGAAATGATGCTTGGTTCGTGGGTTTCATCTTAACTTGATTTTTTAAGCCATGACCAAATTTACATGCAAGCTGCAGGCAAGAGCACTGTTAGTTTCTACATTTCAGTTTTATATGTGCTACTGTCATAAAAAAGAAGGAGGATGAGATGCTGGTCTGAGGGGTAATTTGAAGATCGAAAATGTCTATAGGCTAGACCTTTAGAGGAAATGGAGTGGGGATGCATGTGGCAATTCAAGTGGAGCATGGCCTGTGCTATTGTTCCTAGCTAATGGCATAGATATTTACCTTTTAATATCTACAGAAAACCCTTCAAATCCTGTTTTAACTGGCAATCTCTTTAAATCTTATTTTCCGAGTAAATGTCACATATAAAGTCATTTTATTCTGGTATAGCAGAAATCCTCACTGCAAGTCTGGTCTGATGCATATTACTCGTGATGATTTGATGTCAAGGAGGGTCAAAACACCTCTTTGTATTCGAGTCATTTGGGCCTCGGATGTAACTGTGACTTACTCTCTAAGTATTGATCATCATTATTATAAGCACTCAGGCCCATTCTAATGCCACCCGAGTAGCTCCTGCATGCAAGGACATTTTGGCTATACATCAATAACACTACTGTATTTGTGACATTAATTCTAATTCAATAAATGCGCTTACAAGTTGGTCGGCTAAGAAAACCATCCTTACCAAGGGGACTTCTTCTTCTTCGGGTTCACTCCTCATTTTCCTTGGGATCCTCTTTGCATTTCGCGATCCCCATCGATTTTGGGAACACTTCGTCGGGTTTAGGTGATGACGGACGGCAACCTCTTGAGCCAAAACCCCCTTTCAATCAAAAGGGATAAAAACAACAAAAACAACAAAAATTCAAAAAACAACAAAAGCGTTTTTCGAAAAGCTGTGTCGAACTACGTTGGCTTGATCCCTTTCTACAGGGTACGTAGGCAGCTTGGGATCGTCATCCCAAGTTCAGTCAAACTTTTCAATAAAATCATTTAAACCTTTCAAAAAAATCATTTCAGCATCTAAAAGTATCTTTCAAGCTTTTCCCAAAAATACGAAAGCCAAAATGGGCAAGGATGGTGATTGCCACGTCACTCGGAGCCTCATTTTCATTTCATTTTCGATTGTGATCGTGGTTTGCCGGTTTTATCGGTTTTCCGACGTTTTATTGGGTTTTGGGATGGGCGACGATGTAGCGTGACCCCTTTACAGGGATTGTCCTCGCTGAGCCCAACGATAGGCTATGACGATCGCGAGACTTGTCCGATCTTTAGCAGATCGGGATCACCGAGCTCGATTCCTTTAGAATCGCTCCCTGAGTCTATCGTATGTCCCATTTTCTTTTCCCTGGCATTTCGGGTTTGCGCATACCGTCTATTTTCTGATTCCTTTCTTTCCTCGCATCTTTTAGCTTATCGTGTGTTTGTCTTTGGTTCCTTGTGTGTTTACTTTCAGCTTGCTTATTCCTTGTGCGTTTAGTTTCACATGCTTAGCTGTAGATATTTACTGCTTTTCTGCTTATCATATCTGCTATTACTTACTTAGCTGTAGCTGTGCATGCGGATGTTATTGCTTTCCTAGATGTGATGGGTTAGAAGTAGATGCGGTGAGGTATCTCATTTATATCGCCACCCATGCTGTGAGTGGCATTATTTCGAGAGTTCCTTGGTAGAGCTCTCCTTCACATTGTGGAGATCTTAGAGGACTGACGTGGGATCTCGTGTCCCTCGCTCGCTGTCCTCGGGATCGGGCTCTACAATGCCGTATGGCTATTCTCAAGCAATAATATTCGTTTTAGTGCTTTTGCACATTGGAGGCCTGAGTTTCCTCGAATTAACTCTGATTTCTTCATCTTTCTCTATTTTCTCTCTTCTTTTTCTTTAAGTTCTGTTTTGATAGAACGATGTTCTATCAAGATGGTATCAAAGCACTTCCTGGTGGATGCCATTGACGCGTCTTCAAAAGAACGAGCCTTGGAAGCGAGGTTGGAAGCGAAGTTCGATTGAAGATTCCAAACTTTCGAAGAGAAAATACTGAAGATGTTTAGAGAATTGGCCTTGCAAAATTCCAATCCTCCACCAACGATGGCCACCCGAGAGAGACATGATCTTGTATCTGAATCTACCATTATGCACACAGATCGATCAGATCAAGGCGCTACGAACTTCCATGATCGTTGCGTCAGTAAACGAGATAATCGGGGAGGCGGAAATTATAATGATTGAGATCAAAATTTTCCCCGCATTAAAGTAGAGTTTCCGCGATGGGATGATAGTGATCCGATTGGTTGGGTGTCCCGGGTAGAGCGTTATTTTCGATTCTATCAGACGGCAGAGCACCTTAGGGTAGAAATCGCTTCCATCAGCCTCGAGGGCGATGCTACCCAATGGTACGATTGGTTCGAAGCCACATGCCATGGAGTTCCTTCTTGGAAACAGTTCGTTGAAGGTTTATTGGTGCGATTCGGCCCCTCTTGGTACGAAGATGTTCATGGAGAGTTAGTGAAAATACGCCAAACGACAACTGTCTTGGAGTATCATGGCCGCTTCGAACGACTTTCTAATCGAGCCAGGGACTGGTTAGAGCCACAGTTGGTTGGAACAATTGTAGCAGGACTCCGTCTAGACATTAAACGAGAAGTCAAGATGTACCACCCTCGCACGATGACATCGGTTTTCTCGTACGCACGATTGCAAGAGGAAAAACTCAATGAAGATAGTCGACGTTTATATAGAGGCTCCACTAGTCGGCCTCCAGATGGGCCTCGAGATGGTCCTGTCAAATCTACGGGTCGTAACCTCCCGGTGAATCGATTGACGGAAGAAGAACTCAAGGATCGTCCGTCGAAAGGGCTGTGTTGGCATTGTGATGAGAAGTGGCAGAGGGGTCATCGTTGTAGACAAAAGCGATTGCTGATGATCGAGCCCGTGGATGATTCTGACATTGAGGACGATGGTGAATCAGATCATGAGGATGCCAATCAAGAAGGTAATGGTTATATAGTTGCTATTTCTGTACATGCCTTGGCGGGATATTCTACTCCCCAAACTATGCGGGTCAATGGATACATCAAACCCCAATCTGTGACGATTTTAAATGACTCGGGTAGTACAAATAATTTTCTTGATGTTCGGGTTGCCAAAAGACTTTCTTGCCCTGTGGAGCACTCTGATAAATTTGAGGTTAAGGTAGCAGATGGTCGAACTTTAACCAGTACGGGGAAATGCTCCTATATGAAGATTTCCGTACAAGATCAGGAGTTAGTCACCAATCTATTCCTATTGCCACTAGATGGTTGTGATCTAGTTCTGGGAGCTCAATGGTTGCGTATTTTGGGAGATATTACTTGGAATTTTTCCAAACTCATCATGTAGTTTTCGTTGAATGGAAAAAGAGTCATTATTAAGGGCAAGGGTGGAGGCAGTGTAACTACAATAAGCAATCATCGTATGGAAAAGCTGGTACAGAAAGAGCATGAGGTCTTCCTTGTGCAGCTGTGAAGACTTGAGAGTTTTGAAACTGCCACAGAAGCTGAGGCAATGGAGGTCCTTCTCTTAGAATTTGCTGAATTATTTGAAGAACCAAAGGGGCTGCCTCCTAAGCGCTCGCTTGATCATCGCATACCCGTTCTTCCAGGCAATAGTCCTGCGAATGTGAGACCGTACCGCTATCCATATATACAGAAGGCTGAGATCGAGAAAGTTGTTCGTGAAATGTTAGCACTTGGTTTTATTCGGCCTAGTGTTAGCCCCTACTCATCCCCTGTATTACTAGTGCGAAAGAAAGATGGCTCGTGGAGGATGTGTGTTGATGACCGCGCATTCATTCGCACCACTGTCAAAGATAAGTATCCAATTCCAGTGGTGGATGAATTACTTGATGAGCTTGGAGGTGCCCAATATTTTTCTAAGTTGGATTTGAGCTCCGGGTACCACCAGGTTCGTGTTCACGAGGAGGACATTCCGAAAACAACTTTTCAGACTCATGACGGTCACTATGAATTTTTAGTGATGCCGTTCGGCCTCACCAATGCTCCTTCCACATTTCAGAGCCTTATGAATGACATCTTCCGACCATATCTCCGTAAGTTTATTTTAGTTTTCTTTGACGATATTCTCATATTCAGTTCGTCTTGGGAAGATCATCTGCAACATTTACGGATTACTCTCACCCTCCTGCGGGAGCATTGTCTCTTTGTCAAAAAATCTAAATGCAGCTTTAGGAAAACTGAGGTTGAGTACCTTGGTCATATTGTCTCAAAGGATGGGGTAGCAGCAGACCCTTCAAAAATCAAAGCTATGGTCGAGTGGCCTAAACCAACCACAATCAAGGCATTGCGGGGATTTCTTGGGCTGACAGGATATTACAGAAAATTTGTGAGAGATTATGGCAAAATAAGTGCGCCCTTAACCGCTTTATTGCGGAAGGACAACTTAAAATGGGGAGCGGATGCTGATGTCTCTTTTGGGAGGTTAAAGGAGGCCATATCTGTGCCAAATTTTAATAAGGTTTTTGTCATAGAGTGTGATGCCTCTGGTATTGGTATTGGTATTGGTGGAGTACTAATGCAAGAGCATCATCCCTTAGCATTTACAAGCAAGGCCTTGTCCTCCAGGCACCAGGAGTTGTCAGTGTATGACAAGGAAATGATGGCTATCGTCCATGCAGTCACAAAGTGGAGGCCGTATTTGATTGGTTGGCATTTCAAAATACTGACAGACCACAAGAGTCTAAAGTACATAATGGAGCAACGGATTTCTTCCATAGAGCAACACAAATGGGTCTTTAAATTGATGGGTTATGACTATGAAATCATCTATAAAAAGGGGGTTGAAAACGTGGTGGCTGACGCGCTATCACGTATACCGGAGAATGCATCACTTGTAGCCCTATCCTTATCTTGTTGGGGAGTCGTAGAGCTTGTCTTTGAGCTTGTAGAAGCTTTCTTGCACAGTTCTTGTACTCTTCCTTAGAGAATTGTTGTGTAGTTGAATAGGGCCTTAACCACGCTTTTATTGTCTAGACTCTAGAGCTTGTGGATTTGACTTTAAGAAGCAACACAGGACTGAAATTCGTGCATAGGCTAGTTTGAAAAGGTTTGTAAGTGATATGAATGGTGAAAATTGGGTTTTATGAAAAACGATGTGAGTTTTGAATTGGAAGGATCAAAGCTAGTGTTTTGGCGAATTTAACCTTCCTAGGGGTTAGTTTTGGCAGTAAAGGGCTTAGAAAGAACCACAATTTGAAATGATCTCTTTGTAGTCGATTTGGACGGTTTCTATATCAGAAGTTCTGCAACTCTCAGACTTTGACATCAATCGACATGCTAAATTTTCGATCGAGAGACTAGCCCATCGATCGTGAAATCTAACTTTTGACTGCGAGTTTCTAAATTTAACATCATAGTGCTCGTCGAGATCTTTCCAACGACTCAAGAAGACCTTGATCCGATATTGAATCAGTCAGATATGTTCATTTAAAGATAGGTTTTATGGGGATGCTATGATATACTTGGATCCAAACCCTAGGTCTTTGGAAACTTTTGGACTTTGATAACAAGACTAGGATTTTTGACAGCACTTTGAAGTATCACATTTGAAAGCTCCGAATTGCTTTGGGAATTTTTTCCTAAAGGTGTTTTGCACATTAAAAAGGCTTCAAAGAGTTTTGAAATGGTGTAAACTCAAGTTTCAAATATGAGATTAATTAAATATCTTTCGGCTTGGATGTTTCGAATTGCTTTGAAATGGTTATCCTTTCAATCTATATTTAAGAGATGCTTTTGCATTTCCAACAAACACAACTGACCATCATTGGCACACATGACCTATGACTAGTGTCAAGTCAGGAAAGACAAAATGGGGTATCTACAATTACACAAATTTCAGTACTGCCGTTTGTCAAAAGATACATCATACTGTACTATTGTATGCACTATATTAAAAAGTAAAAACTATGCTATTTTCAACAATATTTATGTCTTCGCTTCTATCACATGTATATTCCTATGGCCCCATGGGATTATAATGTTGTGCCAAAAATCCCTCCCTCCAACGTCAGCTGGGTCCCCTAACTGGGGGTTCGAGGGATAGCACCCGGAAGAACAAAATAAAGGCATTTTTGTCATGTGAAAATTCCCTAGTTTCTGTGTTTCGGTGAAACTTTATTAGGATTAGAGTTGGGATTCTATATAAGATATCAGAATGTGACGAATTGCATCGTTCTTTAGGGCCCGTTTAGATACCTCATATTTTGCATTTGGAATTGGAATTGAGTTTTGAATTCAAAATGAATGGATCTGCCAGCTCATGTTGAGGGAGATAGAGAGGGAAGGGGGTACTTCCTACTGGAGGGGAGAGGCTGAGGAGAAAACAGGGTGAGGGAAAATACCAGATCTGTGGATTTTCCAATGACTTATTTCCACAGCATATTTGGAAATCTTATTTTTTTCACTGCCAGTCGCTGATTTGGAAATCCAAGGATTTGATCCGGATGCAAATCACAATGCAAAATGGGCTGCAAATGTGGGGAATCCAAATCAAAATCTTCTCGGCATCCAAACTGGCCCCTAGTGTTCTCGATTTTGGTTCATGTTGAATTTCTCTGTTTATTTGCATTTACGTCGAACACTACATCAACAATACAATATTTATATATATCTGAGGGACCTCAAATAAGCTATCTGATCTAGCCACTATAAATAGCACATCAAGCAATCTTGTTTGAGTCATCCAACCCATTTATTCCATAAAACCTAACATAGATAGGGTGTTCTGATGCAGGAGCATCCCCTTGGAAATTCTAAATTGGCCAAATTTGCTCATTAGCATAGCATTAGCATAGGTTTATCTTTGTTCATTAGAACTAAGCAAATAGGATAGCTTAGTCATTTGTGCATTTTCTTACCCTTTTTGGTCTTTTCTTAAACTAGGCGTAGTTTAGGCATAATACTGATTTGTAATTGGCTATAAGAGCCAACCTTCTTTCATTTTCTTTTCAGACCATGATATTGAAAACTTTTGGAGTTTGGAGAAACTGGATCTGGATCCCTCGTTTGGGAGTTCCTTCAACCAAGCTAAAGAAGAAGGAAGCTCTAACCAAGCAATTGCAGCGTGTAGGAGGTGTTTGAATCAGTTCTTCTCCTTGCCTCGAATTGTTTGATCCTTGTTGCAAACTAGGGGCTGAGATCATTTTCAGAAATCTGGTAAGACTCCATTTGCCCCATCTATTGGAGATAGAATTATTGGATTTCCATCTATCCTTGTATGTTCTTGTCAAATTCAAAGAGACATTTCTTGGAAAGTTCTATCAATGGTATTTTGTGCATGCTATCTTGTTCTTTTGCATTTTTTAAACAATTGGCATCAAAGATGATCGGTTGAATCTGCTATAGTTTTTTTAAGAAGGCTCCTCTGCATAGTAGGTCATTGCATGCATTGTTGATTTGAGCAAATTAAGCCAGCATCACCATCCGGTTCAGAGAAGGCATTAAAGAGAGTTGCTTACAAGGTTCGTTGATAATATCCATCAGATCCAAGACAAAACCACTTGAAACAACTGATTTGAACAGATCGTTTTGTCGAGACCGAACGATTAATTTGCCAGATCCATTGGACTAGCTACTCCTCTTTTGTTAGTTGTGCTTCCTTATGTACATATCCTGAAGTCTAATGCCTTAATTCATTTTGGAACACATCTTCAGAGGTGAAGCTAATGCTTGGTACATGTTTGTTTAAATGTCACAACCAATACAAATTGGCATGCTAGGTGTGGTGGCGAATTGGTATTAGGCCTTGTATTGGATAAGCATTGCTCAGCTTTGAGACACAACTAGTTATCAGAGTGTCATTTTATGGCCACTTAAAAGCTTACTCTCTTCAGCCAGTGCTGCGCCAATTTGCCCTACGTCAATTTGGTATCAGAGCTTTGTCACGTGGAAATTCCATCTGTCCACAGTCCTGGAGAGAACACTGATTTGCTGCAATTGAACACAATTGCTCCAGCTTGCCTTGTCTGTTTTGGAATTTCTGGAACCTACTAAATGAAGCCAACTTCAAGAACCGTTTTCCTACAGCCAAGAAGCCCATGAGAAGTTTTGGATTCAGCTTGAGATCGATAGCTTGACAGTCATTGTGACTGGGCTGTTAAATCTAGCATTGGGGAGTATATTTGATATAAGGAGGTTCAATTAACTTGGTCATTACTTTTGTGACTGTCTACATCCTAGTGTCAAAGGTACAGAGCTTCCATTATCAATTGCTAGTCTAGGCATTCAAGGTTGTTATTTGCAGCACCTAGGTGTCACAGTTCATCTCTAACAGAAGGGCACTTGAAGCTTCTTTCCCTGCTGAGTTAAAATACTCAGTTTTTGAGCTGGCATTGAAGGCTTGTTCATGGTTCCTAAAGGTTGAGATTTTGGTTCAAATTATGCACAATTTCTGCTCACCAGCAAGCTGCCTCTGACTTGAGAATTATGTCATTAAATCTTGTTGTTCAATGACGCACGGTGGCCATAAGAATTTTGTCCACTAAAGCCTTTCTCTTGTGATATTTTCAGACCTTGAGCCTGTCAAAAGAAGCTTACATTGTTGCTGCAAACAATCTCGAGCCTGTGCTGTTTGGAAGGTAGCCAAGATGAAATCCCGCACCCAAAGCAAAGCTCCAGTGCCATTTATTGAAGGTAGCCCATGGATGACCTGAAATAGTTAGAGTGAGCTGTCCTATTAAATGTCTTGTACCTCCAATTCTGCACATATACAGTGTAAGGTTACAAGATACATGTGCCTCCAAGAAGACTTGATCATTTGTTAGTCACGAGAATACTTATAAAATCACCTCTTGAAAGTACAGAATTAGTGCATGTGCTCAAGTGCAGACACCCTATACGAAATTGCAGGATTCAGGTGTTCATTTTGTTTGGCGTGGCTAAGATCAATTATAATCAACTGCTAGACCTATTGTTAGAGTATAGGAAGGGACAAGATCGATTATTGGAGTGTGTAAAGAGGCAAGGTGCATTGTTTGAGGAAGCTTGTGGCCATAACCGAAAACAGGACAAAATTGAAGCTCAACGATACCAAGCTCCTTCAATGAATAAGAAAACTTTTCAAGAAGGGGAGAGAGTTGGCAAGCGGTTGAAAGAGAAGCCAAGTGATCATCCTAAATTGAAATCAAGGCCAAGAGTGAATTGGCCTTCTTCTCCACCATCGCGGTGAACCAAGGTGAATTCCAAGCCTTCTCCTAAGGTTATCTTTACTTTCCCTTGCTTGGCACACTATGAGGACAGCCAAGACCACCAATATCCAATACATATGCATGAAAAGAAGTCCGAAGTTGATGAAATTGCTGAGGAAGGCACCCATGACAGTCCTGCACTAGTTCAATGTCAAGAAGAGGCTGAAATTGTCATTGTTTTGGAGCCGGTTGAGCATGGCATCAAACTTCATGACCCTAGTGACAATGAAGTGGCTTCCACTCATGATCAAGAGACAACTGAGCAACAGGACAGCAGGGGTTCTAAGCCTAAGCAAATAATGCACATGCAAGAAGACTTCGATGAGGAAAGTGTAGTGGTCAGTCATGAGCAAGGTGAATGCAATGAAGAGTTTGAAGAGCCTCTTATTCTATGGGAGGATGAAAGTCATGTAGATGAAGGGATTGACATCTTAGTGCTTGAGGAATGCCAAGAAAGAGCCAAAAAAAAGTAAAGCGAGAATCACGGGTTAATTTCTTCCTTCCTTCAGCTGAATCGTTAACTTTTTCTTCCTCCGCTAAATCCACGCGATTCCAAGTCCAAGCCTACGCCGTCAATCTCATACGCGAAGCTAAAACCCAAGTAATGAATCTTTGAATTTTAGGGTTTTTCGATCGTATTGCTTTCTAGGCTTTATTTTTTTCCCGTTGTCTTTTAGGTTGTAGGGTTTGGGTGCAGTTTAGGGTCTGCTTCTAAATCTTGGATTTAGGGCACGTTTGACTGCCATGAATTTGTTTTCATGATAAATCGGTTTGTCCAAGTGGAGATGAGGGTGAAGTTGCTGAAAATCAGGAAACAAATTGAGATGTGGCTACAAATTCTTGGAGTTTTTTTTTACTGATTTTTATCCTCATCTCATCGTCAGTTGGTGGTCCATGATTTTGTAAAGAAGTGGCTAATTGGCAAAAACCCCCTTTCCCCCTGAATCCCCAGTTTTTCCATGCCTCCGCATACCTTTATAAACTGTAAAAATCTCTTGGATGGCTTCCCCTTCTAATAAAAATACTTTTTTTCGGTTGATGTTCCATTTATATGATAGTTTCTTTTATTTGTTTTGTTGTGGAAGACTTGGAAATTGGATTTGTAGGTTGGCTTGCTTGATCTGGGTTTGCTTTAATATGCTTTTAAATTATGTAGAAAAACATACGTAACATGGCATGGAAATTTATTTTAATCAAATTCTACTGCCTTGCATTGTGTATTATTATTTTTTTAATCTTAAATACATAGATTTTTTTTCATCCTTTCTTTTGTTGTATTGCAAAATGGAAATTCACAATTCAATGGACGTTGTCAACATTTTTATTTGTGAATAACGATGATTTTATTCCATTCTTTTTCTTATGCCCTTCTTTTGATTTTATGCCCTTCAATGGTTGATCAGGGACTAAATGGAAAAGCTCATTTTTTTTATTTGGAGAAGATCAAAGAAGGCGGGCTTTTGGGTTTTTAGAGATGTTTTTTATCGTATGTTCTTCTTTTATTTAGATGCCTTACACTTTCTTTGTTTTTTGCTTGATTTGTATTGATTTTGATGTGGTTTGGTTTAGATATCTACAAGAAATCTGATTGGTTTTCCTCAAGCTGTATTTTCTACAACATTTACTGACATCTAAGTTTCTACGTTTCTGGATTCTACTAATGATACCAACTTCCATTGGCCATACCTCCTAAGTTTCTGTTTTGCACAAACTTGATTCATTATTAAGATTTTTTTTTTTCATTTGTCAATGTTTTACTAATTAATAACACATAGGCCATTTTCCATTAATGGGTGAATCTAAGGAATAAAAGGTTTTCCCTCTTTCTCCATTCTTCTACAGTTGTAACACTATTTTCCTTCTTTTTTTTATTTATTTTGTGAGTCGTTGCATGAATGAAATTGCATTCTCGGTCGTCAGATAGTTGGCGTCTTGGAAGATTGCCGATGAGATCTCCCTGTCAAGTGTCTTGGAAGATTGCCGATGAGATCTCCCTGTCGAGTGAGTGCTTATCTTTCGGCCATTGTTGAATGGGTATTTATTTGGATACTTTTCAGTTAAAGGATGGTGATTGCCGTAAAGGTTATATGATTTCCAATGCTATTTCTTCAAATATCAAGCAATGAGTTGCATATTCTTTCGTCTTTCCTTATCTAGCTTATACGGATCTTAGGAATGTTGGAGTATAGGCTTTTGCTCGTGGCGGTCATGGTGTTCCATTGATGTATAGCAATGGGACGGACGTTCCCTACTAATGAAGTTCCTTAACATAAAAGGTTATTGGATGAGGAGGAGGCAGGGGGGTGATTCTTTGTACGACCAACATCTCTAGATGTGGTTATACTTCCTTAGTGGGTCACCCTACTCTCACGCCTTAGTGGGCTCTAGGTATGATTTTTCACATCATCCATTTCGCTTCTCTTCTTTTTTAATATAAATTGCTAGGACTTTGCAATTAGAATTATTTTTTTGCTATCAGATCTCATATTCTCCATTAGGATACAATAAGACTGCAGAAGAATTATAACCCATCAGGAGTGCCATGAAAAGTGAGTTGAAGTTGAGATCGTGGTTGAGGTGGCTCACGAGATTATGATTATGAGGCTTTTTTCAGCCACCCAAAAGATCCAATAACTAATAACAAGGTACTTTGAAAGATGGGTATGAGATATTTCATTTTGTTTTAATCTAAAATTTTCTGCTTAATTTATGGACTGTAAATTCTTTGAGTTTTGTGAATGGTTATTTTTTCTATTAGATTGATTGTGTTGATTTTATAACAGTTTTTCCCAAATTCATAGCGTTTTCCTTTCTAATTGTCCTCATATTTTTATTTTCATTTATCATCATCTTTTAGGTATCATGACAAACAAAACATTCAAGGGAAGGAAAAAAATTAGGTATGCTCTGTCTTCAATCATTTAATTTCTAAGCTCTTTTTGGTAATTGAAGTTTCTCTTTTATTTTCTCTTCATGTCATTATGACAATTACAAAAAAAAAGAAAAAAAATAGTCAAGAAAAGTAAAATAAAAGGTCTATCCTATCACTGTTTCTATGGACTTGTTTCCCATAGAAGTATTTAATAGTTGTTTTCTTTCTCTCTCTTTCACTATGATTATGGATATAATTGAGGAATATCACTGTCGACAAAAGTGACTGTGAATTGACAAGGATGGACTCCACTAGTATAATACATTAGGAGACTCCAAATTCTTTCAAGAGCAACAGGCAAGTAAACTAATTACCATGCCAATTTTGTAAGCCATTGGCCTTTTTTATTATTTCGGATTTTCAAAAGCAACAGGTAAGTAAACTAATTACTGTGCTAAATAAATGGGTGGGATAATTCCTATAGTTTCTGCTTCCTCTTTAGGTTCTATAAATTAGGTAAATGGTCTTGTGCATGTACTTTTGCGGATTTTCCAGAGATATCTTTTCTAACTTGGAATTCCATTCTTTGTATATATATACCACTATTGGCATCCCCACTTTATCCCCATTTTCCACAAGTTTCTCCTTTTGATTTCTATTTTTAATTGTTATTATCAATAAAAAAATGGGTGAACATAGAATTTTTTGATTTTGATGTCGTGGATCACTTCCTATATGGCCTTAAATTTAGGGGGATGATATTGTACAGGTGCAGGTGCAACAGGATAATAAAATAAAATTTCAAAAAAAAAAAAATCTTAAAATTGAGTATTACTACCCAATTAATTTGGTGGCAGAAAGAACATATATATAGTGAAAATAGTATTCTCGACCCAATTACTTTGGTCGGTAATAAAACATGTATACGTTCAAGATAGTATTCACGACCAAATTAAGTTGGTCGCTACAAAGATCCGATGATTACTAGCGACACGATATGTTGGTTTGCTAACAGAGTTTTATCGTCGCAAATTATTCTTATCGCTAATAATTACTATTAGCGACCAACATATTTCATCGCTACAAATATATATTGCGACCGTGCCGACCGTCGCTAATGCTTGATTTGTTTGTCTTTTTTGGTTGCTTACAAACCTTTAGCTACGGTCGTATGATGTCATTAGTAACAGTTTCATGGGTCGCTAATGGGTAACATTTATCAACTCTCATGTTAATTTGGGTCGCTAAAGACTATTAGCGACGATCGAATTAGCGACCACACAGCGACCCAAAAAAATGGTCGCTATTACTATTAGGGACGGTATTTTTAGTATTAGCGACCCAATTTAGTGGGTTGCTAATACCAATGTTTCTTGTACTGGCATCTCTGCTTTAATCTCTGTTGGAATTGGAGGCTTGCTAAATAGGTAATATTTTTTATTGATTCAAAGCTTGGGATCTACGTTTAGTTTTATATTTGTTGATGTTGGGTTTTTTTTTTCTTAAATGGATTGTATGAATTACTTCATTGGGGGTTTAGCACTTTTCATGGTTGAGATTTTGCTTCCATGTTTCTTTACAGATACGGCATCAAATTCCATTCTTGCAGAGAAACAGCATCTGACGATGTAAGAATTTGGTCAATTTTTTTACATGTGATAGACCCTCATAATCCGGGATCTTCTATTTGTGATATGCTGCCGCTATTTGTATTTTTACCTATACAATTTTATTTTGTTCCTTCAGGGTCATTTCAATTCATTTCGCCCCTTCCCTTCTCCATTGTAGGAGTTTAGGGCAATAAGGCTACTATCAAATGTCTTATCGGTGCTTCGACTTGGAGTTCATTTTCTATTAATACATTGAACTCTCTAACAACTCTTCAACTCCCTTTGGCCCTACACATCTTTTTAAGTATCATGCATTATAATTTGATTTTGCTTTTGAAAGAAACTATTGATTATTTAGTCTAAAGCTTATATTTTGACCATGCTTAATGGCACTTTGAGTTTTCTATATGTAATTCCTCCAAATATCTAGCTGATGTTCTTATGATTTTTTTTAGCTTTATCCTTCTCCAGATTTCTTTCATATGATTTTTCATGTTTCGGATCTCTACAAGAAGAGTTTTTTCAACAATCATCTGTCAGATTACTATTCGAGGGACGTCATTTGAGGATTCAAAGATGGTGAGCGATCATGGATATGTCCGCAAGGTATGGTTTTTTTTTATCTCTTTTCTGGTATCTTTGGATAAGTGTTCTCTTTTTGTTGGCTTCATGAATTTAGGATTCGGCTGAGCATCCATAGTAAATGCCCATCTGATTATATAGATGAATGCTTGGCTACTTTTATTCCTATTTTGATTGATTGAAAATCTGTTTTTTTTTCAAGTGTTCTATAGCTTTAACACCTTGGGCTCTTAACGCAATCATAGTCATACTCCCGACTGCTTTAATGTTTAGTATTTACGTATGTAAAAAGTAATATGATCATATAGGGGTACTTTTGCTTATGTATCTTACCAAATTTTGAATCTGTATAAAACATAGTCGTAGTCATACCGATGGCTGCTTTCATGTTTAATCTATATATGTAAAATATTATATATCATCATATAAGGGGAATTTATGAATCTGCTTTTAAGGACAGTACCAAAAAACCATTTGTATCATCAAATACAAACAAATTTTGAATTTGTTAAAAAATTTGTCTTCTTTTAAATTTTTTTATTAAACTTTTGACTTTATGGATTTGTTGTTGTTGCAGCGTTTGCTTTGGCAATTGAAGAAGCTACTGTGTGTTACACAAAATGTTGGGCCTGTTGCATGTGGGCAGCCACCTCATTAATGAAGACAAAATCTGCTGAAAAGTGGGTCTCTGTGCCTGCTCTCATTCATTGAAAATTTTCATGCATTGAAAATTGATATTTTCGTTTACTATACTAACGATGGTGGTCGTGGCATGGTTTTCCATGGTTAGAAACCTCAGCATCTCCACTCAAAACTTGATCAGGTTGACTACACTCAGTTAAGACTCCATCTATCATTAATTTTACTTTTTAACTTACTGTGATTTATTTTCAGGTATGCCTACCAATTTGCCCTACCTCTATGCAGATGACCTTGTCACGGTTGAAAGAAAAAGCATGCTTCTGGAACTTATAAAAGATCAGTGTTGAAAAACTTGATTTACTTTTAACATTTTCGTAATCTAAATGACTTTCAAGGATTAATTTTAGTAATTTTATGTTGTGCTTAGGTTCCTAGGGAGTAAAATCCTGGCCTTAGGTTTGCTACATGGTTATGTACTGTATTAAACAGAAAAACTAAAAACATGAAAATTTTCATTTTAGTATTAAATTTTGTACTTAATTTGGCATGATGGATATTTGATTGCAAGTGCAATCAAATGACACCTTCGCGTGACATTTTGTAGAGGTAACTAGGGGTGTAAATGGATATTCGGAAATTCGATTACCGTCCGCATCTGAATCCGTTTAAAGCGAATATTATCCGAATCCGTTTATGAGATATTCGGCTCTTAGCGGATGCGAATCTGGTAAATGGTATATCCGATCCGTTTAACATCCGAATCCGAGAAGTAAATCCTTCTTATTTTTTATTAATAATATCATTAATATTTATTTTTAGTAATGACACACTATCTTTTGTTTCTATAAGAAAAGTGAATATTCTTTTTAGAAAAAATAAAATAAAAACAAAAATAGCCCAAATCCATTCTATCAAAATAATCCAAACCCATTCCATCATATACAAAAAAAAGGAAAAACCCAAAGACCACTACCAACACTATCATCCATCCCCATCGCCTCCCTCTCTCTGCCTTTGTTTTAAAAGGAAGAAGAGGATCTCATATATTTTAGGGTTTGAGAGTTAATTTTGTGAACAAAATAAATAGTAGAAGAGAGAGAAAGAGGAGAGAGAAAGAGAGAAAAAAGTAATGATTACACATGGCATTTCATATTCTACTCTTCTCCCCTCTAAAATTTACCAAAAACAAGGTTTGACATTGGAAAAGTAGGGGAGGCGACAATCTCGCCACATAGGCGCCACCTAAGCAAAAAGCTAATAATGATGTCTCTTCCATGTCTAGTAGTCCAATAGGATTTGAGCTAAAAAATGACAACCAAACAACATTTGGTATTTCATATTCCTAGAAATGCTCAGCCGTCTTCCCTACTTTTTGCAACCAAACAGAGCCTAGGGGAATTTTCTGTGAAAAAATCGAATTCCAAAGGGTTAGTATTTTGGCCAATTTGGGCAAATTTTGGGTTTCTAGTGGGTACATTACCATCTTAAAATTCAAAATTTCAAGTGGGATTCTCCAATATTAAAAGATTTTGAAATTCGAATAATGGGACCCATCAACGTAAGATTTTGAATCATATTTGATCACCATCAATTGGGTTCACCCGGTTAGTACTTTTGACCTTTTCGGTGTTGGGATAAAAGGAGTTATTCATTTTAATATGTTTAAGGGGAGCGCATCCAAATTACATTGTTGCCCATCTAATGAATGGTTCAGATCATTTTATGGCAACAAGTTGTGCGGTGTGACCGATTTACATTTCAACCCATTTGTGTTTTGGTTCATCCATTGGACAGCAAGGATCATCTTTTTTAGGATGTCAGTAATCATGTGTTTGTAATTTTTCTTTCGAAATAATTGAATTTGTGAGATCAAATATTAATAGTAAATCACCTACAAAATTCATAAAAATATTACAGTAATCTTTCCTTGTCAAGATGAAACTACTGTAACAAGGTGAGATTATTTGGACTAGATCTATTATAAGATACAATGTAAATCCATAATCTAACTTGAATCTTTAAAAATTGAAACTTTATAATAAATCGTATTCAAAATTCATGAAACTTTCACAGTAGGCTATATTCATTCATTCCTTGTTACTATCAAAATTATAATTGATTTGAAGTTCTATTACTAAAGGTTTCTTTGTAATTCAAATAATCTGGTCTCAATATTATTAAATCAGACATTAATAGCAAATTATCATAAGAATCAATGAAATTTTCTCAATAAGATATATTCGTTCATATAATGTTACCGTATAAATTTCAACTTGTTTGGAGTTCGTCTGCAATGGTTTGCTTTGTAAAATCACCCACTTGGTTTGAAATTGATAAAATCTTTTAAAAATCGAAATTAATCATAAACATCATAAAAACTTCCAGCAAATATTGATTTTATATCATGTATTCATTCCTTAAGCCGTTGAAATAGAAACCTCAGGGGTCATAGATTTCCTTTGTAAAATGGCCTGGATAAGATAGTTTAATTGCCAAGATTGCATTCATAATCGTATCCTAATTGCGATCAATACTTTATGATTTGCGCATTTAAATTATAGTATGTTATTGGCTCCGAGGTCCATTGTCCACGGAAATTCTCAGAAATATGTCAGGCAATAACATAATATAACTTACGTGCTAAATTATTCAAGGGTGGAAAGCACGATTCCCTTCCATGGATGCAACTCAAGGCAGAAACTTACCAATATTAGAGCCATTGGTATTCCTTAGATTTTAGGAGTCGGAAACCTTTAAAGAACTGAAAATCATTAACTTCAACAAATTGAATCAATTTACCTCATGTCTTTCGGAACCGTTGGATTGCGGTCTCAATCGTAAGAACCTTTAAAGTCTCCTTTAAGAATAATTATGTCATGTCGTGTTCTAGGTCTTAGGATATCCTAGAGTTAGGGAGTTCAGCCTCATCACTACCGATTGCTATTATTAGCAATTGAGTCATAGATCTAGTTCTACTAGTTACCCCTTTTTTTCATAGGACAAATTTAGTTACCTAGGATATAGGTCCACCTGCATTAGTCTAAGGGATGTCTTGCACTTAGATAGGATCATATAACATCTTAGATAAAGTCCTAGGATAATAAAAGCTACTCAACTTAAATTAAATGAATTCCCTTAAACTGTTGAAACAGTTAGTCCGGTCTAGATTGGTGTCCTAGATGTCTTAGACATATAGCTTAGTTTAGGCACCGAACTACGATCGACTTTGATTCCAGTGAGGCTTGGATACGTAGGCAGCTTTGGATGTCTTGAATGGCATACCAAACACGAGTCGGCGCACCACAAATGGTGAGGTTTTGTATATTAGTTTTTTCTAAATTCTTAACTAAATTAACTAAATATATAGGATTTTCCTCAAATTAGAATTTTAGGAGAACATTCACTTAAATTGAATCCAAACAAATTAAGAAAATCAAGACACATATTAGGGAATACATTGAAATTAGATTTTAGGATGCATGTCACATAGTTCGCATATTAAAAAAGAGTTAAATGAGCTATTTAAAAGTAATTCAAGAGAGTTAAATTTTGGAATTGAAGACTGGATTATTCGGCAAGAATGGTGCTTGTGGTGGTAACTCTCCATACCTTTCATTATCGTAATCAAGTAACGAATCTAGATCTCTCATCTAGGTGGCGACTATGTCATTCTCTTTTGCTTGAAGTTTGGATTGCTTTAGTCATCCCAAGTTCACAGAAAGGACAAATTAAATCAATGATAAAAGGCACGCGTCAACCGCGTGGGTACGAGAGACCAACAGAGTGTGTGGCGGCTTGCTGGCCATTCTTCTCTCGCGGGATCGGGTCTCACACTGACATGTGAAGAATTTCTTACAAAAGCTTGATGTGAAATGACTGAATTTATTTTTAGAATTTATTGAACATGTCATGTATCAATCATGCGATCATCCAAATTTTCTGGATGAATTTGCCTACTATTCGAATGTCAAAATGTTATACCCTTTTTCCTATCTAAATACAACCTAACGATTCTCACTTTGATGTTTAATTAGTTCGTAACATCCGAACTTTTTTATTCCTCATCCAGTTATCCGTCATGTATTCATCTTTTTAAGTTCATGGTAGCAACTGATCAACTGATTATTTTGATTATGTATGCACGTGCATTTTTACTAGTGGTACAAAAAGAGACGGGAGAGAGGTGAAATTTTGTGAAGTATGCCAATTTTAGATTTTTTGAGATCTCTTTTTGGAGAGAGAGAGAGAGAGAGAGAGAGAGATTTGATGGGATCCTTAAAGGAGAGAGATTTTGTCTTTTTGTGGAAAGAGAAGAGAGTGCAACGTTTGTGAAACAATCAAGGGAAACTTTATTTTTTTATGATTTTTGGGTGGCTTACTTTTGGATAGAGATGGAGGGAGATATGTTAGTTACTAAAAGAGGTGAAACAATAAAGGGGAGTTAAAAAAGTAATAAAGAAAGTTTTTGAATTAAATTTTAAGAGTGATTGGTTAAAAGAAGAAAGAAATAGATTTATTAAATGATAATCATTGGGTGTGTATGATTTTTTTAAATTTGTTAATTAAAGATTAAAAAAAAAAAAATTTAGGTGTTTACATGCGTGTAACAATGTAAATACTTCCCTTTAACCTCTGTAAAAAGGCTTTGGTAAAACTTTATTTAAAATCAAACCTCTCACACTAGAGGTGCTTTGGTAAAACTTTATTGAAAAGAAACGAGACAGGAAGCAACAACAACTAAGGCAACTGCACCACAGTGCAACGAAGAACAACATACACACCACGGTTACAAGATTAATTACCCGAATAGAGATTTACTAAAAACAATAAGCAACACTAATGTGAATAAGTCCCATGCATAGTGAAATAGAAGCAGAGGGTGTGCCAACAATGTTAAGTATAGAGCTTCGGGTTGGATAGCCTTGGAGTTGGAATGGCAACCAGTGGCACTGCCTGCCTAGTAACAATCCCAAACTTATCTTCAAATTCATAGTTTGTCCCCTCTGGCCACCTCCAATCAAACGAATGAACGAGAGAAGCTAATAAGTAAGGGTACATTCTCTCCGCCAAGGGGAGTCCTATACACGTCCTTCTCCCCGATCCAAATGGTATAAAACGATGATCCGTGCCTCTAATGTCACATTTTTTGAATTCTTCAGTTAAGAACCTCTCTGGTTTGAATACTAAAGGATCTTTCCATATCTTGGGGTCTCTGTGTATAACCCATACATTGACTAAGACTTTGGAGCCCTTGGGGACTATATATCCACCCACGACACTCGTTTTGCTTGGGCTTCGGGGGACTAAGAAAGGGATCGCAGGGTGCAAGCGGTGGGTTTCCTTCATGACTGCATCCAAGTAGTGGAGTTCATGCAAATGAGACTCCTCCACTATGTTATTCTTTCCAACAACTTGTTCTAATTCCTCCTGAACCTTTCTCATCATGTCAGGATGCTTAAGCAACTCACCTATTGACCATGCTACCATTGTTGAAGTCGTGTCGGTTCCACCAATCAAAAGGTCCTGTTAACAAGTTTGTTACATACAACAATCAATGTATTGTGATGAGAGAGAAAGGATTCAATTGCTATTTGTGTAACTAGGATCAATACGAGAATTGCAACTGTTACAACCCAGCAAAACTTTGATTTATGTTGGGGGTAAAAAAAGTTGAGCTCTAATACGATGACTACACTTAGCGTCACCATCACAACGAGGCCACTCGGCTAGGACAACAGGCAGCCTCGGAGAGGGACATCTTGTCCTAGAGCATCGAAGAAATTATATGAGGTATGGGCGTTTAAACACTTACTCATCATCCCACCCTTGATATTTTTTAAGATGCTGCTGTTGGATCAAATATCGAGGGTGGTACTTCCATCGTACCACCTTTAGGTGTTTATACGCCCATTCATCTTTTAATTTCTCTTTAATATCAAAGAGTTGTTGGGTTTTGAACCCAAAACCTGCCATGAGGGAATGACTGTGAAACACCCAATTACTCCGAAAGCTTAATGTCTTAAAGTTGGTGTTATTTAATCATTTATACTGCATCAAATACCCATAAAAGAAATGATGTAAGATTGATTTTGTAGCGCGGCGCACACATCCGATATATATATATATGGGGAAAGTGATTGTGAGTGGCCCCTCATATAAGCTTATATGAGGTGACCGCTAAAAACATGGTGGGCCCACATTTTTGGGGTGATCCGAGCCGGTCATTTGATAGGCCTTGACGTAGATAAGGGGTGCCCAAAAAATCAGCTCCATAGAATCATGCCAACCCTTCGTACTGTGGAGGTGAAAGAGGGGGAAAATGGACGGGTAAGTGGGCAAATTTATACCCGCCCATTTTCCCTTCTTTCACCTCATATAAGCGGTCACCTCATATAAGCTTATATGAGGGGCCGCTCACAATCACTTTCCCCTATATATATATATATATATATATATATATATATATATATATATATATATATATATATATATATATAGAGAGAGAGAGAGAGAGAGAGAGAGAGAGAGAGAGAGAGAGAGAGAGAGAGAGAGAGAGTACCTGTATCATTGCCTTCATGATATCTACAGTGAGAGGAGCTTTCCTGTCTTCATCCTCTGTCAACTGCAAAAGCAATTGCATGAAATCCTTGCCTTCTTTCTTCTTTTCATCACCTCCTTCTTCCCTATCCATCTTCCTCCGTCGATCGATGATGGATTCATAAATCTTGTCTATATAATTTGACAACTTAGTCATTTCTCGAACGATCCTCTGAATGTCAAACCTGGCAAGAATAGGAAAAAGATCAGAAACATTGAACCTTGTTGCTAGTTCCATAGCTTCATTGGTCCATTGCCGAAACTCTTTAGCGAGAGTACGCCTTCCTTCTCCATCCAACGTTGCACCCCAAAACGTGCTAATAAGCAAGTTCAACACCACTTGAAACGTGGTCTCCGAGAGGTCAATTGGGGTGTTGATCTTTGAATACACATCCCTCACCACCTTACGAAGCTCCCTTCGCCTTAATGGGTAGAAACTATCAAGCCCTTTGTTGCTCATCAACTCCCGGCTACAAATCCTGCGCACTAGGCGCAGGTGGGGCCCATTGGGTGCAAACCCAATGTTGATCCCGCCGTAATTCATTGCAAGCACCGCGACCGTCACGTCGCGGTTGGCAAAAACAGGGTCCTGATCTCTCAAAACCTCTCTTGCTAACTCTGGGGAGCTAACCACGATGACATTCTTGTTCAACAGTCGGACACTCATGATAGGGCCATATATCTTGGTCAATTTTTCAAATTGGCAATGGAGTTCCTTCTCGAGAAAGGGGAGGAATCCAATCAAGGGCAACCCTCGTGGGCCTGGAGGCAAAGGGAAATGTCCCTTGCTCCATTTCCTGGCCATCCATACGTACCATGCAATCAAGAATGCTGCAATGGAAACCCATGTTTTATAATTTGATATAAACTCCCTAGCAAGATCGGATTCTGCCATCTTTCCTTTGTGGTAACGTTGGAAGGAAGGCGGTGTGGAATTGAGTGTAACATGAGTCCAAATATATAGTAACAAATATCAGGGAAACAAATTATGATCTTTTTTAGAAGGGAATTGCTAGCGTCCATCACAAAAGGGATTTCGCGGCTGGTCTGTCGCACATTAGACCAGCCACCTCGTTAATGAAGACAACAACTTTTGTCTCCATTCACGAGGTGGCTGGCCTGAGATGCAACAGACCAGCCGCGAAAACCCTTTTGCGATGGACCTTAGCAAATCCCTTTTTAGAATGCATTATAGCTCAGTTGTAGGTTTTCAAATTTTCCGTGGAAAATTTTGGCCGCCCTTTCTGAATAGTTAATCTATAGTGACATATGAGCTGAGGGAGACATATTAAGACTTGAGGCTTGTGAGTAGCGTGGATAGGGCCATATATCTTGGCCAATTTTTCCACGTGACAATAGGGCCATATATCTTGGCCAATTTTTCCACGTGACAATGGAGTTCCTCTTCTAGAAAGGGAATCAAGGGCAACCCTCGTGGGCCTGGAGGCAAAGGGAAATGTCCCTTGCTCCATTTCCTGGCCATCCATGTATACGTACCATGCAATCAAGAATACTGCAACTGAAACCCACATTTTATAATTGGGAAAAATACACTTAGACCCCCTTGTGGTTTCTGACACATTCAACTTAACCCCTAATGTTTAAAAAGTTACAAATAGACCCCCTGTGGTTTCAATTTGTGTAAGGTAGACCACCCCCTCAGTTGACGGTTCGTCCACAGATTGAAGGGTTAGGATGATCCTATGGAGCTAATTTTTTGGGCACACCCTATCTATGTCAGAGCCCATCATGAACGCTTTGGATCATCCAAACAATGTGAACCCATTGTGTTTTTGGTAGTGTGGGCCCGAATCCAAACACTTCCAAAAACACAGTGGGTCCACATTGTTTGGATGATCCAAAGCGTTCATTTGATCGTCCCTAACATAGATAGGGTGCACAAAATCAACTCCATAGGATCATCCTAATCCTTCAATCTGTGGACGAACCGTCAACTGAGGGGGTCTACCTTACACAAATTGAAACCACAGGGGGTCTATTTGTAACTTTTTAAACATTAGGGGTTAAGTTGAATGTGTCAGAAACCACAGGGGTCTAAGTGTATTTTTCCCTTTATAATTTGATATAAACTCCCTAGCAAATGATGAGTATTAAATGGGGCATGGCCGTAGGATTCCACCACGTGTCACTCTCCTAGCATCAAGATCTTAGCCATGATCGCCTGCCATCGCAAAGGGTGTTAAACACGACATATCCACAGGATTCCGCCACGTGTCATCTTCTTATCGCTAAAATCTCGGCCATAATCACTCATCATCACGATTATGGGGAGGATTATACGCAAGTTTAGCAAGCCATGCACGCCGCTGATACTCTGCTGCCACCAGATTACCAGCCAATCCGAGGAAGAAAGCCTTTTCCCCAAAATGATTAAAAAAATCCACGTGGCACACAACCGAGAAGATTCACATGCAAAGAAAAAGGATAAATACTTGATCAAGCCTCCTAAAAAAGGGGATCCGATCTTTCTGGTTAGGGAAAAAAGAAAAACCTAAGCCAGACAAGAGGAAACCATTAAAGACGAGCTTTAATTGCCCACTAAAGTCACCATATCCAAAAGAGGTGCGGAAAAAGGGTGCTGGACGCCTGCTACCCCCTCTCCCTAGATCCCATAGCCAACTCGACCACCCCAATAACAGAAATAGCCTATGTTTGATTCTGGTAACCTGGTCACCCCCTCCATTAATCTTGTTGTTCATTTATGCGATTGAGCTGGAATCTGTCTTGGGTGTCGAAGTGGTCGTCCGGGACCCACCTCGGACCCCCTGACCAATTTTGTTTGTGATTGTAGATACTGGATGGAGGCTCTCTACCCACCGCACGATCACAGACCTGGATTCCGGCACCATCAGCAAGATCGGATTTTTCCATCACACATCAGACCAGCCACCTCGTTAATGAAGACAACATCTTTTGTCTCTATTCACGAGGTGGCTAGTTTGACATGCAACAGACCAGCCGCAAAAACCTTAAATTTTGGCCGCCTTTTCTGAAGAGTTAATCTATAGTGACATATGAGGGAGAGGTATTAAGACTTGAGGCTTGAGAGTAGTTTTCAAATTTTCCGCGGAAAATTTTGGCCGCCTTTTCTGAAGAGTTAATCTATAGTGACATATGAGGGAGACGTATTAAGACTTGAGGCTTGAGAGTAGTGCGGAGTTGAGGGGTACTCCATTTTTTAAATGCATTATAGCTCAGTTTTCAAATTTTCCTTAAAAAAATGTTGCTGCCTTTTTGGAAGAGTTAAATGTATAGTAGCAAATGAGGTAGAGAGATTAAGACTTGAGGCTTGTGAGTAGCGTGGAGTTGAGGGTAATCCAATTGTTGTTCAACATTAATAATACGTGGAGTAAAATTCTGGGTACCGTTTAATTGGAAGTCTCCAATCACGACTCGACTCCAAAAATTTCTAAGTGTATTTCAACCCTGCTTTCTGCAATTTATCCAATGACCACTTTGTTTTGGTTTCTTTAGTCGGTCACCTTAAGGCTCCGTTGAAATTGGGCGTAAAATTGTAGAATTTAAGACCAAAAATTACAAGACAAAGAAAGATTAAGGCTCTGTTGAAATTGGGGGTTAAATTGTAGAATTTAAGAACAGAAAATACAAAACAGAGATAGAGCGTAAGAGACTTTTTCACTGATTTTTCTTTTCTTTAATCCATATTGAGTAAGTAACACACCAGCCTTTCACCCCTTTAATGAAATAAATTTCCGTAAGTCCAACTACCCAAAAAAAATCAGAAGTTAGGATCATCCGATAGATGGTTAGGATCAACCCTCTATCATTCAGATCGGAGGGTTAGGATCAACCTGTGGGAATGATTTTTGGGGCACAACCTATTTAGGCTGTGGCCCATCTAATGGACGGTTTGGATCATCCTATGGTCCGGGTCATACTGTACTTTTAGTAAAGTGAGGAGTGCCCTCATCAAAATACAGTAGATCTGATAACATTTCCCTAAAAAAAGCAATTTGAACTAGAAAACAAGATACGAATAGACAAGCAAAATGAATCTTTCTAGAAGACTAGAAAATAGACTTGACTTAGGTGGGTCCCACTAGTTTGAATTAGGTGGTGAACAAAGATTTGATTTCCGCCATTTGTGGTAAGGATTGGTCAGTCCTCTAGGAGGCCAATGTGAGGGCTTTATTAAATGGGCCAGAAGCACACAATGACTAGTACATTATGAACTCTTGCCACGTGTATTGAAGTGTTCTTATACAGAGAAATTACATTGTGAAATGGCGTACAACCACGTAAAGGTAGAATGTCAAAGGTTTCACCCTTGATATTTGATCGAACAGCAGCTTCTCAAAAAGAGAGCTGCTGTTCGATCAAATATCAAGGGTGGGATGGCAAGTACGTGTTTTGTTGAGAAAATCCACCAGAGAAATTCGATTCGATTGTGCACAAATTAAACGGAAAGAAAAATAAACAAACAAGCCACAAGATGAACACCAAGATTTTACGTGGTTCGGCAAAGCCTACTCCACGGGTGAGAAACACGATCTTCCATTGAGGAAAAACAATATACAAGGATTAAAATGGATTTAACACAAAACCCTTTCCTTGCTTCTCTCAAACCAAGACTGTACAAGAGTAACCTGAGAGATACACACGAGAAAACCCAAGAAAAACTACAAGAGAAAACCCCGAGAAGGAACCCCAAGAAGAAACCCACGTCCTCTTTCTTCTTCTCTCTTTCTCTCATTTTCTTTCCTTCTCTCTCTCTCCCCTCACTCTTGTCCTCTTTGCAGCCTCACACACAAAGAGCCTAAAAAAAAAACACTAGCTGCACCGAGAGAGAAAAGCCTAAATAATTTTTTCACTCTTCCTATTTTGGCATCACTCCAAAATAGCATAAGCTAGCTAGCCTAGCTAAACTAAGCAATAAGAGCCATGGGTTTTAAGAAAACCCAAACTCACTTTCCTAATGTCTTTCCCACCGTTTGGTATGCTGGGAACAAGGCAACTTTCCCAACATGATTGTACTATTTCAGCATAACCATGATTTGATACATGCGCGTCTTTTAGTATTTAATTGTCTCGTAAGTGCTTTATGGGAACTGTAATAACCCTTTTACAGCTCTTTAAATACTAAAAGACAAGATAAATGAGCGCGTATGCCAAGGCATGTTTGTGGTGAAATCATTTCCCTATAATTTATCATACCACCTTTACAGGTGTTAGAAATTTTAAAGCAAAAAGCTACTTTTGTTTGACTTTAAAATTTGGAGGGAATATTCAAAGTTTGAAAGACCACTTTTGTTTTCAAAGATCTTTAGTTTTGTGGCTTACGGGGACTTGAACCCAGGACCTTAGGGTGTTTGGAGAGGGCTCTCAACTACAATGCAAAACATTTGGTCCTACACTGGAACTTTTGAGAAAGTTTCTCACCCATATAATAGGTGGACTTGGAGGAAAGGCTTAAGCCTTTCAGGAGGCATTGGAATTTGTTGGGTGACCCAGTTTTATATAAACTCAAGTTCATATATACTCAAACATGTGCTGAGCCGTGGCCATGGCCCGGGTCAGGGTTTCAATAAATTAAAAAAAGCTTTTTGGTGCAAAAACTTTTTGGCTTTTTTAATCAATTCCTAAACTGTTTTATTTCTCTAAATATTTTTTTGCTAATGACACCTATTAAATGTGGGCCGTTTGATTATTGGGAGAGAAACATTTTATCTCTTAATGGGCTTTTATTTCTCTTCCAATAGTCATATTTCTCTCTATAATAGAGAGAATATTGTACTATTTTGAAATGATTTCGGACATACTATTATGGTACAAATTTTCCACTTGCAAATCCAGATTTTGTGGACCCCGATCCAGAGGACGGCGAGGGACGAGCCCCCAACAGCCTCTAAGATCTCCACATGTGAAGGAGAGCTCTACCAAGGAACTCTCAAAAGAATGCCCCACAGCATGAGTGGCAATGTATATGAGATACCTCTTGATTCGGATACTAGCAAGGAACCAAGACGTACCTGAAACAAAGAAACAGTTGCCATCCAGGGAAGTCGGCCCTGGAACCCAAAAGATTCTTTTGTCGCAACGGAAAACCAGAGAAAACAAAGGTCCGTGCCTAGTGACGAAAGAGGAAGGTCCGAAGAGCACCCCCACCCGTCCGAGTGCAAGCACTCGGTCTCTTATGCCATTTTTATTAACTTTGAAGAGTTTTGGGTGAAAATCATATGAAATGGAAACAGATATTCCCGAGAAGACGTCTATCTAAGCATGCATGACCCAAGGATGGGTAAAAGAAAAGAAAACATCCAAGTCCTAACTTATCACATCTAATCCTAACTCATTACATCTAAGTAAGCGATAAACATACGTATGCACGGTTACAGCTAAGCAGGATATAGCAGATAAGAACAGATAATGATGAGACAAGATGAGCAGGAAAAGCAGTAAAAGAGCTACAACTAAGCATGTGATCAAGAGATAAGTAAACAGGTATGTGCTACAGCTAAGCATGTGTGTAATTAAATAAGGAAATAACCACAGTCTAAAAGAAAATACTCTGTCATGGTCTTATGCAAGAAAGAGTGATGACCACAAACATAAACCCTAAAATACTACCAACAAACCCTAAGACTCTAATTATTTTTCAGGCCCGAATCTTTGGATGATTTGATGTTCATCCGAAGCCGCCTACGTATCCCCGCCTCTTAGAGGAATCAAGGTCACGTAGTTCTCGCACACCTACTCTAAATTATGATGCCTAACACATCTAGGACAGCTATCCTAGACTTGATCAACTAGACTCGACTAGTTGTTAACAACTTCTTTTGCGGTTATTTAGGTTCAAATGGGTTTTGACTTTTAGGGCTCCCTATATGCCCTAACTAAATGCAAGTTAACCCTAAACTAATGCAGGTGGTTCCTACATCCTATGTGTAGCTACGCTGTGTCCGTAACGAAGATATGGTCTATCTAACGCATCATCTTCTAGTCATCAGTTGGCAATGCAGATCGCCAACTGACCGGACAGAGGCGAGGACATACCCCTAGCTAGGACAGACTCCTATACACTCAAGCAAACACATACAAAACAATCAAAACATCCAGGACAGGCTCCTAACTCTAAGACACCCCAAACATCTAGGACAGACTCCTAATTCTAAAGAAAGATCTTTTCGAAAATAGTTTGCGAAGTTTTACTTGGAAGCTTTCTGTGTTTTTGAATGATTTGAACATGTTTATTTTGAAAGGTTTGACTGGGCTTGGGATAAGGATCCCAAGCTGCCTACGTACCGCGTGGAAGAGGATCAAGCCAACATCGTTCGGAACAGCTTTTCGAAAAATGTTGTGTTTTTTAAGTTTTTTAACTGTTTTTGGATTTTTGTTGTTTTATATTTTTTATGTTTTTATCCCTTTTGATTGAATAAGGGATCTGGCTCAGGAGGTCGCCGTTCGTCCTTGCTTAAGCCCAACAAAGTGTTCCCATGATTGATGGAATCCCGAAACTTGAAAAGGATCTCGAGGAATGTGAAGAATGAACCCGAAAGAGAAGAGAGGAATAAACCCAAAACCCGAAAGAAAGTGATAAAACCAGAGAAGATGGAACCTCTAAGCTCTATGGAAAATCCTAAGGTGAGAAGGGGACTTGGAAAAGAAAGGGGTTAAAATGCTTTGTCAAGCAAGCTTACTTGCAAAAGGTCTAAACGGAATTTGAGCATCTACCACGACCGCACATGTTGCACTGATGACGCAAGGGAAGGGCTAGACAAAACTTTCATCCGTTGTCTACAACACCATGACATGAAACCATAGAAGAACAAGATATCCTACAAGAGGATTAGATGCCTCATGAGAATTTGGGTTTTCAACAACGAAGTAATTAGAGGAGTTTCATTTGAAGGTGCAAGACTCAATTTTCATCGAAGAAGCTCAACATGGTTTTACTTCCACACCTCGATACTCTGTGATATTCGGCCTCATATTGAAGAATTTCAAACATGTTTGTTTGGGGTGCAAAACTTTATCTCATAGTTGCTTGTGAAACACAATTAAAAATTACCCCTAGAACATCTAATTTTATCAAAATGATGAAAAGATGCCTCTAGAACTGTAATCTAAAACACATAATTGAAACCCCTTTTGCATCGGTTCAAAGCAACTAGATGCATATGCAAGACCTCATGAATAAACTAAGGTGGGTGATAACATACAACTGTGGACCCCGATCCCGAGGACGGCGGGGCGAGGGACACGAGATCCCCATGCCTGTCCTCTAAGATCTCCACAATGTGAAGGAGAGCTCTACCAAGGAACTCTCGAAATGGTGCCACTCAAAGCATGGGTGGTGATATAAATGAGATACCTCTCGATTCAAGGACTAGCCCGGAACCAAGATGTACCTATAACAAAGAAGAGTCGCCATCCAAAGAAGTAGGCCCTGGATCCCATGAAATACTCTGTTGCAACGGATAACCAGAGATACAAAAGTCCGTGCCTAATGATGAATGTGGAAGGTGTTAAGCGCCCCCAATTCGCCCAAGTGCAAGCACATGGTCTCTTATGCCATTTTTAATTAATTTTGAGGAGTTTTGGGCTAAAATCATGTGAAATGGGAACGAGCATCCCCGAGAAAACGTCTATCTAAGCATGCATGACCCGGTGATGGGCAAAAGAAAATAAACATCCAAATCCTAACTCACCGCATCTAATCCTAACCCATCACATCTAGGAAAGCAGTAACATCCGCACGCATAGCTACAGCTAAGCAGATAATCAAGATAAGATGAATAAATGCTACAACTAAGCAGGTGAGAGGACAAATAAGCACAGTAGTAAACTACCAAAGCAATAGAATAAACACACTAGCATGCGAACCTATGTAAGAGATAATGCTAAGAAAATAATAATCAATCTCATGCTAGAAAAGTAAGCAAGCTAATAATAGCACATAAGAAGTCAAAGATAAACACACAATGAGCTAAAAGATACAGGTAAAGAAATGAATCAGAAAATCAACGGTACATGAGGACCAAGAATACCAGGAAAAAAGAAAAGGGAACATACGATAGGCTCAGGGAACGATTCTAATGAATCAAGCTCAGCGATCCTGATCCGCTAAAGATCGGATGAGTCTCACGATCGTCATAGCCTATCGTTGGGCTCAGCGAGAACAATCCCTGTGAAGGGGCCACGCTACGTCATCGCCCGTCCCAAACCCCGATAAAACGTCGGAAAATCGATAAAACCGGAAAACCACGATCGAAGTCGGAAATGAAATGAAAGGAAGGCTCCGAGTGACCTGGTAATCATTCATCCTTGCCCATTTTGATTTTGGGTGTGAAAGGTTTGAAAGATTTTTTTTTTAGAAAATGCTTGAATTATTTTTTTTGAAGGGTTTAAATGATTTTATTTAAAAGTTTGACTGAACTTGGGATGACGGTCCCAAGCTGCCTACGTACCTTGTAGAAAGGGATCAAGCCAACGTAGTTCGAAACAGCTTTTCGAAAAACACTTTTGAGTGTTTTTTGGATTTTTGTTATTTGATTTTTATGTATTTTTATCCCTTTTGATTGAAAGAGGGTTTTGGCTCAAGAGGTTGCCGTCCGTCATCGCCTAAACCCGACCAATGTTCCCAAAATTGATGGGGATCCCGAAATGCAAAGAGAATCCCAAGGAACGTGTGAAACGATGAACCCGAAGAAGGAAAGAAATTAATCCCTAACCCTGTAGAAAATGATCATCTCGGAGAGGAAGGAACCCCTGAGTCCTGTAAGAAAGGATGGCCTCTAAGAAGAGAAAATCCCTAAGCCCATGAGAAATGATGGGATAAGCAAAGAGACATGAAGGGCGAAGGGATGGCTCAAGAAACATTCCGTCATCGCCTTAACCCCAAGAAGACTTTTGAAAATGAATGACGAAATTCAGAAGAAATTATAATCCAAGTCCTTAGGCAGGCACTTACAGAAATGATGGATAAAATGCAATGCCAAAATTCAACATACAACATATTCCCAGCTCTCCAAACCCAAATTCCAGAACTAATACACTCAAAGTATTGGGAAAACAAAGTCAAGATCAAGCTCAGAATCAGCTCAAGTACTTCTGTTCGATTATCCAATATTTGAAAGACCAGAGTAAACAAGAATTGGGATATGATTCCATACACACATGCTTTTTTCTCATGCAATTTCTATCAGTAGCAAACCAAGATAAAACTGAACTAGGGCTTATTACCACTAACAAACACAGAGGTGGAACAAATCCTGGAATAACAAAACCCTCATAACTTGAATCTTAAGATCGATGACACCCCACAAAGAAAACTGAGAAACCAATCACTTGGCCTGGAATCTATAGAAATACCAAGAACAAAACCTTTGTAGAGCCAAACTTATCTAATATGGAAATCAAATAAGCAGTAGATCAGATAGTTAGGACTCATGATCAATCTCATACTAGCATGAGTATCGAAACAAAATTCCATAAAAAATTAAGATCAATATGCCAAACTAGGGACTGAGATAGAAGGAAGAAATAAAGAAAAGGAATGTGTTACCTTCTTCTTCGCTCGACTTCTTCCTAAAAATGTGGGATGGCGAGGGTCGCAAGGTTGGATCCAGCGAAGAGATAGCAACAAAAAATGGTAGCGGACCCTCCTCCTTCTTTGCTCATCTCTCTACTGAGCTCATCTCAATCCCCTCTCTATTCTCTCTTTGTATCTTTCTCTAATTCTATGCCTCTCTGCAGCTCAAACCCTACTTCAATTTCCACCCTACTTCACAAACCTAATCTCTTTGACTTAGAAGGATAAAAGGGCATGAAAACAAAATAAATGTGGTTGGAGTTGGGTTCAAAGAAGATGGAGGTGGTGAAAATCAGTGGAGGAAATGGTGGTTGGTAGTGAAAGGAGAAGAGGGTTTGATGGTGGAATGGGGATGTGGGTAACAGAGATGGCTGGTGAAGAAGGAGGCCAAATTCCAGCACAATTTTGCCGGAGAAGGTGGAGTTGGGCCGGAGATCCGGCGGATTTTCCGCCAAACCCCTCTCTCTCTCTCTCTCTGTTGTTCTTCTCTTTTTTTTTCTCTTTTTTTATATGAAATGGCAGAGGGTTTGGATAGGGTTGGGTGTTGAATAGAGGGTTTTGATTTGGAGTAGGGAAGAAAAATTATGTGGCGAGAATGGGGTTTTGAGGGAGGCCGATGGTGGTCGTGGCAAGCGAAAGAGGCCGGAATCAATGGCCGGAGATGAGGTCGAGTCAAAGCGAAAAGGGTTTCAGGGAAGAGATGAGGTGGGTTTGGTGGTGATTTACAGAGGAGATAGGGTTTGATGGGATTTGGGGTAGAAAAATGGTGGAGGATGGTGGTCGGTGGCGGTGACAGAGATGGTTGGTGATGGGTTTCTGCCGGAGAAGAGGGGTTGGTCGGTGGCGGGTATGTGAAGGGAAAAAAAATAAAAATAAAAATGGATGGCTACGGTGGGATGTGGTGGTGGAGCTCAAAGGAGGGTTGGTGGTAGGAGATTCCAACGGAGGTTTTGGTGGTGGGATTCCGGAAAGCTCGCCGGAATCAACGGGGATGGTGGTTGCTGCAAATAAAAAAAAATAAAAAACAAATGGGTTTGAAGGTGAGGTGGGTTTTGATGGGATTTGACGGTGGCCGCAAGGGGAGGTAGGAGGTGGAGAGAGTGATGGAGATGGTGGTGGTGGAGTTCGATTGGTCTTTCTCCCTCCTCTGTTTCTCTCCTCTTTTTTTTTTTATAGCAAAACCCCTCCCTGGTTCCTACGAGATTTTCCATTTCTATAGTTAGGGTTGCCACCCTCTTCTAATCTCAGCCATCCATTTCCTTCCTTTCTTGATCCTATGGCCTTTGATTCCTTATCCCTCTTGCCATAATTCTATCCTAGAAACCTAGAGTGTCTAGTTGATCTAAGCCCTACACCTCATCTCTTTGATCTAATGGCCTATGCTTGTGGCTTGCAGAGGAAGCAATGGAGATTTCCAATAATGCCCTCCTGCAGATGGGAAATGATATATTATGCCCCCTTTTCCCTCATGGGCAGCCTCCCATCTAGTGTATTTTATTTCTTTCTTTTGCACTTGAGTGGGCTGCCCCAAGTAAATAAAAAAAAAAGACAAATATATCTTTCTCCTTTTAATACAAGGGTTTGGTATTGTCACACCTTCCTTGTTTAAATCAACCCCCTTCCATTTGCAAATGAAACAATCTCACCCTCGCTTTGATAATCACACAAACTCAGCTTGTCCTTTGACAAATTTAATTCGAAAATGTACCCATTTAATCACGGTCTAAACACTAAGAGACAAGGTAAGTAAGTAAAATATCAAGGAGAGGTCGAGTTAGCATCATCCACACTTGAGAAATTTGTATAGAGAGGTGCCAATACCAAAACTCAGGGGTATTTTGTAACTCTTTCAAATTTTTGCGAAAATGAGATAGAGGATCAGGGCAATTGAACGAAGGATGCCAACGGGGTTCAGAGATTACCCATGCTTTCAAACGATTTCCAAAATATATGGAAATGGGCATTTTTAAGGTTTTCAGGTTTGATTTTTCAAAAATTTTGAGATTCGGTTCCGGGATCTCGACTCAACTTTGGGATTGAGATTTTATTCGATTTCGAGAATTTATTCGATTTTGGGGAAAATGGTCCTGTCAAAATGGGGTGTCTACAGATGCCCCTCTTTGGCAGAGGACGTTTGTCGCACGAATGCCAAAGCTGAAGAGACAACACATTCTGATCGGCTTGAAATTTCAAATGAAAAGATACAAAAGGGATTGGATTTTTTTATTGAATGGCAATTTGGACTTTGAACAATCAGGCGGAACCCACACGCCCTGAAAATGAGGCTGGAATAATCAGGCGGAACCTTCACGCCCTAAAAAAAAGAATTTTTAGTTAGGCGGGACCTTCGCGCACTAACGGGATATTTGGTTAGGTGGAACCTTCACACGCTAACCACAGGGAAGCTTTGTCATGCGGAACCCTCACGTAGTAACATGCAAGAAAATTTTGTTATGTGGAACCCTCACACAGTAACAAAAGGGGGAATTTAATTAGGCGGAACCCTCACGCACTAATCAAAAGGGAAAGCTTTGTTATGCGGAACCCTCACGCGGTAACAAGCAATGAAAATTTGTTATGTGGAACCCTCACACAGTAACAAAAGGTAGAATTTTAATTAGGTGGAACCCTCACGCACTAATCAAAAGAGAAAGCTTTGTTATGCAGAACCCTCACGCAGTAACAAGCAATGGAAATTTGTTATGTGGAACCCTCACACAGTAACAAAAGGTGGAAATCTGTTATGTGGAACCTTCACACAGTAACAAAAGGGATAATTTTAATTAGACGGAGCCCTCACGCACTAATCAAAAGGGAAAGCTTTGTTATGCGGAACCCTCACGCACTAATCAAAAGGGAAAGCTTTGTTATGCGGAACCCTCACGCAGTAACAAGCAATGGAAATTTGATCGAGTAAAATTCTTATGCAAAGATTGATACTCTCCTGCCTTTGATTGATTAATTTGAATTGATTGATTTGGATAGATGGATTTGGATTGATTTCTTTGGAGATTACTTTGTCTCTCCGAAGAAGCGGGAACTTTTTTTTTTTTTGATACGCTTGCTGGATTGATTGATTGATTTGGATCGATTGATCGATTCAGATTGATTCCTTGAGAATTGCTTTGTCTCTTGCAGAGAAAAAGGGAGTGCGAGTTCCTTGCTGAGGACGGGACTCACATGATTTGCTGGAATTTTGGATATTGACCATTTTTGAAAGAATTGGATTCTGCTGGGGATTGAATTCTTTGAGCAGCTGCCAGCGGACTCTCTGGGAAATAGATGCTAGACTTCATTGGGGACTAGCTTTGCTGATGAGCTGACTATAGAGTAGGCTTAGCTGGGGAGTGCGGAGGTTTGACTCGAGATGTGCTCGAGCTTCTCTCATCTCAAGTTGCTGGAGACATTGGTTTATTCTGATTGTCCTTGTGGATTTGACAGCATTTATGACTTGGCGTGATTTGCCAAGTCATAAAAGATGTCCCTAGTTAGTTCATACTTCCATGACTAGAGTCTTAATAAAGCAATACAAATGCAGGGAAACAAATATTTCATTTCATGAATATTGGATTTACAAAGCTCTGTGTAGAGGAAACATGACAACAATGAGATCAATTCTGCCTGAAAGGTCTCTTTCAAATCTGCCAGCTGACAAAATTTCAATAGGCCTGATAACCTGCTATTCTTCTGAACCTTGTTCTGATTTAATCTGTCTTCCGGAGAAGAGACTTCTTGCTTTGGTGCCTGTCACCCCAGCTCTGGGAAAGGTACAGACCATACAAGACCTTGGAGATTTTGACTTGACACGCGACAGACTTCGACAAGTGACAAGTGACAAGTAAAAGACATTGACATGCACAGGACTTGGATTTCAAGAAAGACTCAACTTGCTTCTTCACCTGACAAATATTTTAAATTGGCGAAGGTTAACCACTCTTAGAGTGACTCGAATACCATGCTTAAAAGTGATTCATTCCCTGTTCGGTATTACCGTCATGGTCATTAAACCCATTTGATTGCTTAGTCTTAAATGCCCCTAGTTTAGAGGAAGACCAAAGCAAGTTATGCTGGCACTACTCAGACTTTGATGATGCCATTACTGGGTTACAAGTCTTGTCTGCCTCCAGTTGTTCAGCCTCTTTAGAAATCACTGCCACTGACCAGATCGCCTTTTCAAGTTTTCAATCTAGCGGACCACTTGCCTTAATTTTTACTTGAATTGCTCTTGCGAGTTTTCAATCCAGCAGGCTCGCACCTTGATTTTTGCCTAAGCCGCCCTTTCGGGTTTTCAACTTAGCAGGTGAATGACCCTAATTTTTGCTTAGATCGCCCTTGCGGGTTTTCAATCTAACGGGTCTTCAGACTCCATTTTTTTTCTTTTTTCTTTTAGCCACAAACCTTTGCCTATTGCACCAAAAGGACTTTTTAGGTAGGTTAGGGTTTGAAAGACCGGAATTTTGGTAAGTTTTCCAAGGTTTCGACCGAATCCGGACTAGCCAGACTGCCTACGTACCCCCAAAGGATGAGGATCAGGTCGTGCGTAGTTCAAGGCACAAATGCCCCTGATTTATGGGTTTTGAAAAGAGAATGATTTTGATTTTGTGTAAGCTCAAAAGGGTTTTGCAAAGGATTATTTTGATATGTTTAGTAAGGATTTTTGGTTTGAAGCTCTGGTCGGCCAAGGAAGGCCTTCTGGTGCTTTAAGCATAGTATTTCTTGAGTCGGTCAAGGTTTGTTGGCTCTGTTAGCTTTTCTGCATTTTCATCGAGGAGTCTGACGGCTTTTTCAGGCAGGACTTCGTCAACAATGTATGGACCTGACTATTTCGGCTTGAATTTACCCCTGGGATCATATACCGGTGCCCGGAAGGATTTCAGAACAAGATCTCCTTTCTTGAGGTCTCGAACTCAAACTTTCTTGTTGATGGCTCTCTCGACACGGCGTTGATACCCCTGAACATGGTACAATGCTTTCAGCCTCTTTTCGTCAATCATTTGTAACTCCTGATATCTAGCTTGAGCCCAAACGGATTCTGGCAACCCAGCTTCCATCATCACTCTCAAGGAGGGAATTCGCAGTTCAACAGGGAAGACAGCTTCCATTCCGTACACCAGAGAATACGGAGTTGCACCTGTAGAGGACCTGATCGACGTCCTATAGGCCCACAAAGCATACGGGAGCTTGTTCGACCAATCTTTGTAAGTCTCGGTCATCTTGCTGATGATCACTTTGATATTTTTGTTAGCAGCTTCAACAGCTCCATTTGTTTGAGGTCTATATGGCGAAGACTTATGATGCTTGATCTTAAACTCCTCACATAGGCGCGCCACCTCCTTCTTGAAATGGGACCCATTGTCTGAAATTAGTTCATGTGGTACTCCATATCTGCAAATAATATTTGCTTTGATGAACTTTGCAACAGAAGCAGATGTCAATGACGCATACGAAGCAGCTTCTATCCACTTTGTGAAGTAATCAATGGCAACCAAGATATGCTCATGCCCACTAGAAGACTTCGGACTTATCTTCCCAATAATGTCTATTCCCCATACCGAGAGCGGCCACGGTGAAGTGAGAGAATGCAACTGAGAAGGCGGCACATGGATGAGATTGGCATAGACCTGACATTTGTGACATTTCTTCACATAGGCGTAGCAATCTGCTTCCATTGTTGACCAGTAATAACCAAGTCTGAGAATCTTCCTTGACAGCATCTTTCCATTCATGTGAGGTCCACAAACTCCTTCGTGTGTCTGCTCTATGAGTTCAGCGGCTTGATCCTCATCTATACACAAAAGTTGGATTCCATCGAATGACCTTCTGTACAACTCCTCACCACAGATGATAAAGTTAGAAGCCAATTTCTGAAGAGACCTTCGCTCTTTTCCTGAAGCTTCCGACGGATGCCCCTTTGCCAAAGATGAGGTTTTTGATATCTGTGTACCAAGGCTTGCCATCTGAACATCTCGCTGCTATTTCAATAGCGTTAACATGTGATGGGGCCCATTGAAGCCGTACTTCTAATGGTTGAACCTCCATTGCCACAGAAATATCGAGCATTGAAGCCAGAGTAGCTAATGCGTCCGCAAAATGATTCTTTGTTCGAGATAGGTGAGTGAATGTGATATTTCTGAATTTTCTGACCAGAGACTCTAGGTACGTATTATACGGGATCAACTTATCATCTCTTGTTTTCCAGTTTTTGTTGGTTTGACAGATAATCAGAATTGAGTCCCCGAATACATCTAGGTCCTGAATGTGCAAGGCCATGGCTGCTTCCAAACCTGCAATACATGCCTCGTATTCTGCCATATTGTTTGTGCACTTGAACTGAAGTTTGATGGATATAGGGATATACTCTTTTCTTGGTGATACCAACACCGCTCCTACACCTTGGCCTCGATTGTTGACTGCTCCATCAAAGTGCATCAACCACTTTGTGTCTGGAACTTCATCTTCCACAGTCATTATGTCCTCATCTGGAAACTCTGCTTTCAAAAATTCATTATTTTCTGCTGGTGAATCGGCTAACTGTTCAGCTATCACGCGCCCCTTAATTGACTTCTGAGTGACACAAGTGATATCGAACTCAGACAATAACAACAACCACCTGGCGGTTCTTCCGGTGAGAGCTGGCTTCTCGAACAAGTATTTCAATGGGTCCATCCGTGAGAGTAGAAGAACCCTATTCGATAACAAATAATGCCTCAGCTTCTGAGTAGCCCAAAGCAGTGCTAGACAAGTCTTTTCGAGGATGGTGTACTTCTGCTCGTACTCCAACATTTTCTTGCTGATGTAGTAAATGGCTCTTTCTCGCTTTGACTCCGGGTCTTGCTGCGCTAACATACACCCCATTGCTGTGTCAGTAACAGACAAGTACATCAACATCGGTTGTCTTGGTATGATTGGTGACAAAACTGGTGGTAAAGCCAAACACTGCTTGATTTTCTCGAAAGCTTCTTGACACTCTTCGTTCCATTTCTTTGAAGCATTCTTCTTTAAGAGCTTGAAAATCGGTTCACAAGTCGTTGTCAACTGTGCAATGAACCTTCTCAAGTACTGGACCTTGCCTAAGAACCCACGGATCTGTTTCTTGGTCTTTGGAGGCGCCATTTCTTGGATAGCTTTGATTTTCTGCGGATCTACTTCAATCCCTCTCTGGCTGACCAAGAATCCCAGCAGCTTTCCTGATGTAACCCCAAATACACACTTATTCGGGTTGAGACGGAGCTTGAACTTTTGAATTCGCTGGAAGAACTTTCTCAATGCCCCTGCGTGCTCTTCCCTGGTCTTTGCTTTAACGATCATGTCATCAACATATACTTCGACCTCTTTGTGTATCATGTCATGTAGTAAAGTGGTAGCAGCCCTCTGATATGTTGCCCCAGCATTTTTGAGTCCAAATGGCATAATTCTGTAACAAAATGTCCCCCATTGAGTGATGAAGGCCGTCTTGATCATGTCTTCAGGAGCCATCTTGATCTGGTTGTATCCTGAGAATCCATCCATAAATGAAAGGAGAGCATGACTTGCTGTGTTGTCCACCAAGATGTCAATGTGTGGCAAAGGAAAATCATCTTTCGGACTTGCTTTGTTCAGATCTCTGAAATCCACACACATTCTGACTTTTCCGTCCTTCTTGGGCACCGGTACTATGTTGGCTAGCCATTCAGGGTATTCAACAACTTGTATGAAGCCAACATCCAATTGTTTCTGAACTTCATTTCTGACCAACAAGTCCCACTCTGGTTTCATTTTTCGGAGTTTTTATTTTTTCGGCCTGGCACCCGAGATTAGGGGAAGTCTATGTTGAACAATGTCTTCACTTAATCCTGGCATGTCATCATAGGACCAAGCGAAAACTTCTTTGAATTCCTTTAATAGGGCAATTAATTCCGCACGCTCTTCGGGAGTTAATGTTTTGCCAATTTGAATTTCCTGAATTAGGGTTTCATCACCAATATTGATGGTCTTGATTTCCTCTTCGAATGGTTTTGCTCGACGCTGCTCCTCCTGCCTAATCATGTGTTTGATTTCAGGGGGAGTTTCGTCGGCATCCTCATTAGAGGGGGAGTCTTGATTATTATTATTATCAATTTGATCAGATAAAGAAGCAGAAACTGAAGTAGAGACAGGCGAATAAAAAGAAGAGTCTTTTATTTCATTCAAAGAAATCGAAGTTACATCTGTTGACGCGCCTTCAATGGGCTCAGTATTGAAATCTTTAGAAATCTTTACAGACTCATCAGACTGGACTATCGTATGAACAGACTTGACAGACTCGGTAGACTCAACGGAAGATGCAACGGACTCTGCATCAGACTGAACAACGGCATCAGAAGACTCCTCATCAACGGGCTCGATCACAACTGTACCTGCATCAAAAGAAGCATCAGATATAGCAAACTCTATTTTTGACTCTGAAATGGACATATAGCTAGAGACAACGGATTCTTTGATAGAAACAGGACTGTACTGGATGCCGACTTGGGGTATGACTTGGGAACTCCAGTTCGTGAGGGGTCCCTCAGCTGGGGTGATAAGGCTTTCAGGATCAAGGATCAGCGCATCTCCTCCGATCATGGCTACAATCGGTAACTCAACCTGGAACAGCGAATTCAGAAGACACGGCTCAAGGATATCAGCCCAATCAACCTCCGGTTCGATCTCATGAATCTGCAAACTCGGGTACTCATCTGGCAGCTCCATATCAAAAAATATCTCAAACCCCGGCAGCTCTTGCCCTGTTAACTCATCAACCCACGGCTCTGCGAACCCATAGAATGCAAAGTCATCTCCCTCTCTGCGGTACTTACCATTTCTGATCAGACTAAATGATTTCATCGGCAGCTCTAGACCCTGGCGACGGAGCTCGGACCATTTCCGCATGTAATTTCTCATTTCTCTAATCTCATCACGAGAAGGTTCATATCCGAGTCCGAACAAATCTTCATTCTTTCTCATTACAGGCCATTCGACTATCCCCTGATGATTGTGCCGCACCGGGAAGGTACCCCTGTTTACGCATCATCTTTACAACCCGGGGATTAGTGCTAGTGAGGAACAAAATCTCTTCATTCTTTGCTTTCTCAAATGATATGGCTGTGACTTCTACAGAGAACCCGGCCAGACTAACATCACCTTTCTTTTCTGAGGTACCCTCTTGCAAAATTTGGCCTACCTCCAAATCAGGATCACCCTTGACTGTTATCACTCTGTTGTTTCTGATGAACTTCAGTTTCTGGTGCAGTTCAGGGATAACTCCAACCTTATGGAGCCAAGGTCGGCCAAGCAAGAGAAGGAAAGACGCTTTGATATCGAGCACTTGGAACTCTACTTCAAAGATTTCTCCTCCTATCAGAATTTCAGTTGCTAGCGTTCCAATAACATCGCGTCTGGTACCGTCATACGCCAAAATTCCTTGCTCAGAAGGGATGAAGTCATTCGGCCCAAATCCCAAGACAGTAGCAGTGGCTAACGGACATACGTTCAGTGCGGACCCGTTGTCAACTAATACATCTGAAGCCTTCTTACCGTTACAGACAACAGTGATCTTCAGTGGACGCATATGATTGTGACCCTCAGATGTCAGATTTTCATCAGTGAAAGAAAGAGTCTTGGACACCCTAGCCATTGCTACTAAACCAACCAGCTCATCAGATGTAATATCTACAGATACTTGTGCTGCATTCAACTCTCTTAGTACAACTTGACGGTGCTTTGGGGACGCCATGAGCAAACCCCAAATTGAAATATTGACCTGGGTCTTTTTAAGTTGACGTAAAAGACTCTCATCCTCCTCTTCGCAACTCGGCTTGTTCTGCTTCTGTGCTTCTGCAGCCCTTACAACTTCAGCTGGGTTCTCAGCTCTTAACTCGGCGGGTTTGAAAATTCGCCCACCTCGAGTAACATGGCGGACTTCGTCACATTGATCGTTCAAGAAATCAAAGTCATCGTCATCAAAGCTCAAAACATACGGAACCACATCTTGAACTTCCTCTTCATCGCATTGAAGGATGTAGGGACCAGTAGAAGACTCAGCATAATCATCTTTGTCTCCGCCCAGCACATAAGGTTTCTCTTCCTCTACTTCTTCAACTTCTTCGCCAAATGCCAAGACAGCCGGTGAGTCGGAAGCGATAGCACAAATTAGGGAAGCAGGGTCAAGGAAAGGCTCTTCAGTAAAAACCGCCCCAACTGTAGGTGGAGGCCGCGCAGCATGAGCTGGTAATGGATTCCGGGTAGTGTTTGGCTTAAATACAGCAATTTTTTTCGCTTCTATCATATCCTGAATTTTATGCCTCAAGGCCATGCAGTTATCTGTTAGGTGCCCTGTTCCTTGATGATATGCACAATGCTGATCTTCACGCCAATATCTTGGGAGAATAGGTGGTGGAAGTCTCGGTTCTAAGAGAGTGATCTTTTTGTCTCTTAGTAACTTCTTGAGAGCGACAGATAAAGGGTAAGGTAGCGGATCAAAATGCCTTGGCGCTTTCCTCGCTGGCTGCTCAGTCTCTGCTACAACTCTTCTCATAGGGTGCGCAGCAACCGCATTGTTAACTTCAGGCTTTGAAACTACCATTGGTTTCTTTCCATTCCTTGGATCAAAAGATGACTTCGCCAGAGAACCCTTCAGCAATGCATCTTCAGTTATGGTTCCTGTCTTGATCAAGTGATTGAAATCAGAATAATACTGCGTCGCCATGAAGTGGTAATACTGCGGAGACAAATTCTTGACCACAATTTTGATCTGATCTTCTTCAGAAGGGCGGTTAGTCATCTGGGCCGCTTTTCTCCTCCATCTTCTTACAAAAGGGGTAAACGTTTCCTGAGGTCCTTGCTTTATTGCTTTCAGATCCCTCTTCGTAACTTCAATTCCTTCTTCCATCGAAAATTGCTCAACAAACTTGTTAGCAATTTCGTTTAAAGTTCTGAGTTCTTCTGGTTTCAGATGAAGGAACCACTTCTTAGCTACTCCTGTTAGAGACATCGGAAACACCTTGGCGATCTGCTCTGGAGACAGCCCATACCCTTCTAATTTGAAATGAACGACCTCAGATGACTCCACGGGCACCCCGTCCCATCATATTTATCAAAATCTGGCATTCTGAATTTTGGAGGAAGAGTGACACTAGGGAAAAGAGAAAAGTCAGACATATTGATCTTCTTTGGGCCCTTAACTTGCATGCTTTCAACTTGCTGAGTCAATTTTTCAACTTTATCGACCAATTCCTTCTCTTTGCCTAGCTTAGCTGATTGCGGAAGACAATTCTCCTCTACATATTGCTCGTCAAAGAAATCATCTTCGGGGGAGATGACAGACCGATTAAAGCCTGGAATCACATTAGTAGGATTTTGGACGACAGGTTGTTTCGATGCAGTGGCTTTCTCACTTTTCAACTGAGTAACCTCTTCCTTTAGGGAAGATACCTCTCTTGTAAGGTTCCTCATCATGTCTCTCATTTCAGCCAACATCTCATTTGACTCAACCATTTGGTTAAGACTAGGGGAGACAAGCGGAAATAAAGCTGATGAGATAGGTGAAGAAGATCTACGACTTAGTCTTGACGTAGAAGATTGTCGGGACCAAGTAGGCTGTGAAATGGTAACTTTTTTCGAAGCAATGATTATTGCTTAACTCAGACTCCTGAAATGGAAGTAAGAACACTAATTTTAAATTAAGATAATCAGAAAGAATGTTATGCACAAATTGAAACAAGAGGTAATACGAACACATCTCTCCTCTGGGTAAGAACCAGCAGTACAACAATTGTAAGAAGGATCATGACGGCCCCTCAAACCTAAACGGATAACCATCACACTTAGAGTGTTTGAGATAAAAATCTGACAGCATAACGGCCTTACAAAAAGGATCACGGCATGGTAAACTCCTGGTTTATCACTAACACTAAAGCATAAAGCCATACTCAGAAGGTTTTAAATAAAATCCGGCAGCATAACGGCCCCATAGAAGGATCATAGTAAGGTAAGCTCATGGTTCCTCAATAACCCTAAAGAATACCGGTCGCACTCAATATATTCTGGGTAAAATCCGGCAGCATAACGACTATACAGAGAGATGTGGTAAGGTAAGTACATGGTTTAGCAACAAGCCTAAAAAGATGATGACCACACTCAGGACATTTAGAGAAAATCCGGCAGCATGACAGCTGTACTAGGAGATATGGTACGGTAAGCACATGGTTTATCAATAACCCTAAAGGATAATGGTTACGCTTAAGGTTTTTGGAGAAAATCTGGCAGCATAACGACTCTACAATGAGGGTCTTGGCAACCAAGCATAAAGAATATGCTGACATGGTCAAGATGAAACAGGGCTCTCAGCAAGAACACACACTCTGGTAGTGATAATGGCAAAGTAGACTCATAATTGGCATGCAGAGCGATCTGATCAAGATCGATCAAAGGATCAAGCTCAGGGAAGATAGATCATGGCTATAAAGATAATGATGTGAAACTAATGATCTGATCATAATCCAAAAGACGGATGGATAGGGAGAATGGATTAGATTATGAAAGAAAATCTAAATAAGCAGACCCTAATCTAGTAAATAAATATATATACATATATATACATCCTAACCAGGGGCACCAATCCTAGTCTAATCTAGCGGAGTCAAGGAAGTCTCGACTCATGACAGACAAGTGAGTGTACTCGGACCGCATTTGTAGCCACACGAGGTGAACTACCCTAGTCTATAAATGGGTCAAGGCTCCTAACTCTAAGCTCCACATGTTTAAGCAACACATGTTCATCCCCATATGAATGCAATATATACATATATAAACACGGGCACTTTCTAGTTGGGTTTCACTAAGTCAGTAAGTATATACATAATATATAAAACAAAGTAGGGCTCCGGACTCAATCTATCGGGCACTATGCGTATGAACCATACTTAATATGTATAACAAAAGTACGCCCAATGTTATACATAGTATGCTTCATTGCTCATCGGCTGCTGTAAACACAAGTACGCCTAGTGGTTACGGCTGCAGCATTGGCGCATAGCTTGGAAATAGATTCAACGGCCCATAAGGTAATGACATCCAGTCTGGTACGCGCCAAATCTATCCCGTGGAGCCAACAATAAAAACAACGAAAGAATAAAATATAATGAAAGAAATATATGATAATGCATGTTGTGCAGTGTGTGAATCCCTTGTTTTAATTTACGCACCTATTTGGTGCCCCTGGCATTCTAACGGAAAAGGTTCCCATTTAAAATGATTTTAGTCCAAATTTCTTCCAAAATTAAGAAAAATGGCATTTTTACAGAGTTAGGCAATGTTCCAAGAACTCCCCAGCAGAGTCGCCAGCCTGTGGACCCCGATCCCGAGGACGGCTGGGCGCGGGACATAAGATCCCACGCCGATCCTCTAAGATCTCCACAATGTGAAGGAGAGCTCTACCAAGGAACTCTCGAAATGGTGCCACTCACAGCATGGGTGGCGATATAAATGAGATACCTCTCGATTCAAGGACTAGCCCGGAACCAAGATGTACCTATAACAAAGAAGAGTCGCCATCCAAGAAAGTAGGCCCTGGATCCCATGAAATACTCTGTTGCAACGGATAACCAGAGATGCAAAAGTCCGTGCCTGATGACGAATGGGGAAGGTGTTAAGCGCCCCCAATTCGCCCAAGTGCAAGCACCTGGTCTCTTTTGCCATTTTTAATTAATTTTGAAGAGTTTTGGGCTAAAATCATGTGAAATGGGAACGAGCACCCCCGAAGAAACGTCTATCTAAGCATGCATGACCCGGGAATGGGCAAAAGAAAATAAACATCCAAATCCTGACTCACCGCATCTACTCCTAACCCATCACATCTACGAAAGCAATAACATCCGCATGCACAGCTACAGCTAAGCAAGTAATAGCAGATATGATAAGCAGAAAAGCAGTAAATATCTACAGCTAAGCATGTGAAACTAAACGCACAAGGAATAAGCAAGCTGAAAGTAAACACACAAGGAACCAAAGACAAACACACGATAAACTAAAAGATGCGAGGGAAGAAAGGAATCAGAAAATAGACGGTATGCGCAAACCCAAAATGCCAGAAAAAAGAAAATGGGACATACGATAGACTCAGGGAGCGATTCTAAGGGAATCGAGCTCAGTGATCCTAATCCGCTAAAGATCGGACAAGTCTCGCGATCGTCATAGCCTATCGTTAGGCTCAGCAAGGGCAACCCCCGTGAAGGGGCCACGTTACGTCCTCGCCCGTCCCAAAACCCTATAAAACGTCGGAAAACCGATAAAACCGGCAAACCACGATCAAAATCGAAAATGAAATGAAAAGAAGGGTCCGAGTGACCTGGCAATCACCATCCTTGCCCATTTTGGTTTTTGTATTTTTGAGAAAAGCTTGAAAGATATTTTTGGATGCTGAAATGATTTTTTTTGAAAGGTTGAAATGATTTTACTGAAAAATTTGACTGAACTTGGGATGACGATCCCAAGCTGCCTACGTACCCTGTAAAAAGGGATCAAGCCAACGTAGTTCGAAACAGCATTTCGAAATACGCTTTGAGTGGTTTTAGATGTTTTTTTGGATTTTTGTTATTTTATTTTTATGTATTTTTATCCCTTTTGATTGAAAGGGGGTTTTGGCTCAAGAGGTTGCCGTCCGTCATCGCCTTGACCCGAGAGAAGTAACGAAGTATTCCCAAAATCAATGGGATCCCGAAATGCAAAGAGTATCCCAAAGAACGTGAAAAGAGTAGTCCCAAGAAGAAGACAAGGTGGAACCCCTGAATCCTATAAGAAATGATGACCTCAGAAAAAACGGAAAACCCCTATACCCTGTAAGAATCCTAAGAAGGGAAAGAGGATGTGAAGGGCAAAGGGTTGGCTCATGAATCATTCTGTCATCACCGTAACTCGACGGAAGTGTTCACGAAAGTCGGTGGAATCCCTACACTCGATGAAAGTTCCGAAACATAATGAGAGGAACCTCGAAATGGGCTCTTTAATTCAATAAATGGCCAATACAATCTCAAAATTAGAGGGATTCTCGCATACATTATAACAACACCGTCCTCAAGGGAGCCTCTATGATGTATGAATTTAAGGCTCCTTGAGCAACCTAAGGGTCATGGAAGATTAGTTAGGACAGTAGAAACACATTCGGCTGGTGCACTTATTAAACATAATAGTGCCTATATCATCAGCTAAAGCAATGACATGGGCCACCCTTGTTTCGATAATTGCACTACTATCATTACAGATCGATGTGCTTCACGACATTTTCTTTTGGGACTAAATCCAACAGAGAACATCAAGCAATTTGTATGTAAGTAATAAAGCCTTGGTGGTATCAGCAATCCACATATGAGAAAAGGAAAAATTCTCTAATTACTCAAGGACAATGATTCAACTAACTCTTTCACTCCACAAGGTTATTAAACAACCTACTGAATAGAGAGGCCCAACTCTGGCCATGGAAACAGACAATGAAGATGGTCATGGAATAACAAGCAATGGGGATAAGAAACGAGAAATGAGCATCAACCAACAAGCAGTAAAACAAATAGAAAACCATCATAGAACCCGCACTCTGATTAACGAATTGAAACAAAACAAAAACAAAAAAAGAACAGAAGATCACCTTGTGTTGGGCGATGAGTCCTCTTTGCTGCCGGATCTGATGGGATCCGTCAGACTTGACGAAGATCGCCGGTGATGGAACAAGAGATGATGGTAACACCAGTAGCGAGAGCTTGTACTGATTGATGGCGATCGGAATTGAAGCGAAGGGGGTGCCGGTGAGATCGGATGATACGATCGGAGAAGGAATATGGCCTAAGGAAATTGAAGTGGGGGATTTGAAATGGGTTTCAAAGGGATTTACAATGTCGGCTGCTATGGAAAAGAAGGACGAGGTTAGATTTGTGGAAAATGGGTAATGGGTTGTGAGGATGGCGATAAACGAGGAGATGGAGAAGTAAATGGTCGGAACAGGGAAGTGGGTTGAAGATGATAATTTGAGTTGCAGAAATGGGGCGTGAAATGGGGTTGGAATTAATGGAGATTTGCCGGAGGGAATGGTCGAAGAAGACAAAGTGGCTGGCAAAAATGGTTGCTCTGGTGTAGGTTTGTAAATAAAAACAAAAAAACAAAAATGGGTTAGATGGTGGTTGGATGGAGGAGAGGGGTTTTCGAAGTGGGTTTGGGGTGGGAATGGTGATGGGGTTGAATTTTGATGTGGGTTTCAAGGGGTGGTGGATGAGGAGATGGCTGCGTCGGATTTGGGGTTCGGATTCCGGAGCTCCAGCAAGATTGCCGAGGAAGACGATGGGGATCTCTTTCTCCTTCTCCTTCTGCTCTCTCCTACTCTCTCTGTTGCTCTGTTTTTTTCTTTTAAAAATAGATGAAGGAGAAGAAGTTGGACGTGAGGTGGAGGAGATGGTGGTTGGAGAAGGGTGGAAGAGGAAGAGGGTTTGGGTTGTTGGTGGATGACGGTGGTGGTGGAGATTGGCCGGCGGATCCGGTCGGAGGTAGAGATTTGCAGAGATGGGTTTTGATTTGGGTTAGGAGGTAAACAAAACAAAACAAAAAAAATGGGGTCTGCTGAGGGTTGGTACCGGAATCCGGTGGCTGGATTCCGGTGGACGAGGTTGGAAGAAGGGTTTGGGTTGTTGGTGGATGACGATGGTGGTGGTGATTGGGTGGTTCGGTTGGAGGAGGAGTTGGGAAAAATAAAATGGGTTTGGTGATAAGGGTAAAGGAAATGGTGGGGGATTTCAATGGAGGTGGAGGTTGAGGTGGTGGTGCTGGATTCCGGTAAGGCCACCGGAATCAATGGAGGTTGGGGGTTGTTTGAAATGGGTTTAGATGTTGAAAATTGAGGAGGTAGGGGGTGGCTGCGGTAAGAGGGTTTGGTGGTGGAAGGGTTGGGTGGTGGTGGAGCTGAGGATGGTGGTGGTGGTTGGTGGTGGCCGGTCTCCTCCTTTTCTGCTACTCTCTTTCTTTTCTTTTTTCTCCCCTCCTCTGTGTATCCTCCTCTCCCTCTGCTATTCTCCGTTTTTCTTTTAGAAAAATCTTTGCCTCCCTCCCGTTACCCACGAGATTTTCTATTTTTATAGCTAGGGTTAAAACCCTCCTCCTAATCTCAGCCATCCATTTCATTCCCTTCTCATCTCAGCCATCCATCTCTCTCTTTTAGCCTTAATGCCCTCCTAGAAACCCTAAAACCTAGAATATTCTAGTTGATCTAAGCCCTACACTTCACCTCTTTGATCTAATGGCCTATGCTTGTGGCTTGTATAGGAAGCAATGGAAATTTCCAATAATGCCCCTTTGTAAATGGGAAATGATATATTATGCCCCCTTCTCTCTCACGGGCAGTCCCCCATCTAGTGTATTTTATTTCTTTCTTTTGCACTTGAGTGGGCTGCCCCAAGTAATAAAAAAAGAAGACAAATATATCTTTCTCTTTTTAATACAAGGGTTTGGTATTGTCACACCTTCCTTGTTTAAATCAACCCCCTTCCATTTGCAAATGAAACAACCTCACCCTCGCTTTGATAATCACACAAACTCAGCGTGTCCTTTGACAGATTTTAATTCAAAAATGTACCCATTTAATCACGGTCTAAACACTAAGAGACAAGGTAAGTTAGTAAAATATCAAGGAGAGGTCGAGTTAGCATCATCCACACTTGAGAAATTTGTATAGAGAGGTGCCAATACCAAAACTCAGGGGTATTTTGTAACTCTTTCAAATTTTTACGAAAATGAGATAGAGGATCAGGGCAATTGAACGAAGGATGCCAATGGGGTTCAGAGATCACCTAGGCTTTCAAACGATTTCCAAAATATATGGAAATGGGCATTTTTAGGGTTTTCGGGTTTGATTTTTCGAAAATTTTGAGATTCGGTTCCGGGATCTCGACTCAACTTCGGGATTGGGATTTTATTCGATTTCGAGAATTTATTCGATTTTGGGGAAAATGGTCCGGGCAAAATGGGATGTCTACAACAACCTACCAGCTCCCAAAGGCGATAAATCCTTTCACTCTAAGTCTTACCAGTGAGAAAACCCCTTCCAAAGGAAGACTTTAATGGCCTTTAGAGTATGAATTGATTGGTAACAGGGGAAAAAAAGATAGAATGGGTTTGCATAGTTAACTAAGCATAATTGTGTTGGTATCAATTCTAAACGGAATATCATTCCGTAAAAGAGAGAGAGAGAGAAGTTGACCCAAATTCCTTACAAAACACGTACAAGCTGAACAAAGTTTTTTTACTCCAATGAAGGTTAGATAGAATTCATCGATTCCTCAACATGACTGACCAAAATGATCCCCTTCATTGCCCATGTTTTAAACTTAATCCAAGAAGCAGATATGATTTGTACGAGAACTGTTTACACACTGCCTCGACTAAGAGCAAACAAATCTGAGTTCACATTATTAGCCTTGAGCTAATTAAGATACTTGAAATGACTGGTCTCAAGATGAATGAGCCACATGAGTCTTGATTTTTGTATGAAATGGCATATGGTAGGGAAATCGAAGCTGTAAATGACAAGACCGCAACCAATCCCAAAACAAATGACAAAGATTATAACCCAAAACAAATGCTTAAATGGGACAGAGAAAAGATCGAAGAAATCTCAGGGTATTAAACTAAACACAATATAACCAAATCAATTTATAAGCCAAAACTATTTAGTAATCACAGATCACTACCCAAGCAATTTATAATCACAGACCTCAAGGTTAGAACTTTGCCTGATATTAAAATCCAGTAGAGACCAAATTCAACTCTCGAAGACTAAATTCATAAGGGTATTCAACAATCAGAGCATGGAGACACAACAAGAAATGATTCATCTTGGGTGACCTGTGTCAAATCCTTTTAGAAGCTATGGAATTGCCGGAGAAAGCTTGGAAAATGGCAATTAGATCTTCCTCGCTTCCTCAGCTCCACCTCGTTATGGAGAGAAAGAAAATTATTAGGGTGTTGGGGGTAAAAATCGGCATTCACGGTACCGACCCTCAAACCCCTTCTCCACCATTTAACTGAATCAATACAACCCCCGCAGCAATACTCCGTAGTGAATATTGATCGAATCGCGTTGATACTTCTCCCTTGACTGGTACTGAGGTACCAGGGAAATCAAGCACAATCGCGGGGATCTCGTCTCCAAGTGACTAATCCGGCCGACCGTTATACGCAAGGCGCGACTTTTAAATTCAAAACATCCCACCTAAATCACCATCCAAGATCTCCGCCCAGAATCATCGGAAATCGTATCTCCACGATTTTATTCTCCATCCATCACGCTCCACGTGGGCTAAATTAAAGGCCTAATTGATATCTCCAAGATGGTGCCCCTCCCTATAAAAAGGGGTCTACACACTCAAGCAAAAGGCAATTCCATTCTCCTTCTCCTCCTTTGGTCTGGTAACTTATCTTAGCCCTCCCCCTATCCACCGCTCATTGTCTATGATTGCCTGTCTCTGACTTGAGTGTCAAAGTGGGCTTCCGGAGCCACAACCCCGGGCCCACTGACGCTTTCTCTGTGAGCGCAGGATTATAGGTTCTGCGAAGCTAGTTCGTACAGTCAGATTTCGGGCATCATCATAGGGCTTGTGATGATCTGAGAGGAAGAGATGAGTTTGATGAGAAAATGAGATTGGGCTAGAGGAGATGGGGGTCTGATGGTGAGGATAATTGAGGTGGTTGATGAGGAAATTACAGGGGATTTGGGGTTAAAATGAAGTTGGCTGTGAAGAAGAGAATCTCTGTGTGAATGAAATGATGGAGGTGGGTGGTGGTGATGGTGGTTCTAGGGTTACAAATGAAGAATGGTTTAAAGGGGAGTAAGAGTAGGGTTATGTGGAAGTAGAAGGTGGTGGGTAATGGTTTTAGGGTTCTAAAATAGAGAAAATAGTGGAAGGGAGTGGTGTTAGGTCAGATCTGGTGGAGAAGAAGATGAGTTTTGAAGTGGGTTTGGGTAAAAAATGAAGATGGTGATGGAGATGGTCGTGATCGGAGAGGAGAGGCGTCAGAGTGGTGATGCTGAGGAGGCCTGGTGGTGGTGAAGGGGTGAGGAATCAGATTTGGTAACAGAGGAATGGAGAAATGGATGGCTAAAGATGGTAGTGGTTGTGTTGATGGGTGAAAATGGTGGGCGGCTGATGGTTTAGGGTTAGCAACGTGGAGGTGGCTGTTGTGATGAAGGTAGAAGAAGAAGGTGGCTGGCTTGGCCGAAAATGGTGGTAGAAGGTGGTGCCGATGTCTTCTTCTTTCTCTGCTTTCTACCTCTAGCCCAAACCCTAGCAGAGCTTCTTTCCCCCCCTTGCTGCTCTTCTCATCTCATGAAAATGGGTCCTCCCTTTTTTCATTCAATCCCTCTTTTGAAGGGAAGTGATATGCTCTCATCCCCCTCCTTCCGAGACAACCCCCATTCTTTTGAGACTAAAGGGGCTGGTCTGTGGAGAAATAGGACAACATTTGGTTCTTATTATTTTTTTCTACTATGTCTGGGTTGATACTAGCACACCTATGCTAGATGTTTCACCCCCCTTGTATTTCTTTTGACTATGGAAATGATATCAAGACAACCGTGTTTTTATACTTGTACACCCCCAACTTGTCTTTTCTTCTTTAATTCTCCCTGTGTGTGAAGGAATCAATAATGGCACGCAAAAGACAAGATGAGTTAGTAAAAATATCAAAAGATGGCTGCATTAATACAATTTGAACCTGGATATGCAGCTAGGGAGGGTACCAATATCAAAATGTGGAGCATTTTTGCAACTTTTTGCTAATTTCGGGAAAAATGAAAGAGAAGATCAGGGCCTCCAATTCTATAGTGCAGATAAGACAGTAAGGCGGTCCTGGGTTGCTAAAAAAAATACTCAACAAGCTTTGTAACAAGGAAACTTTCGGATTTTTGGGTTCTTTTGTTCAAGGCTTGGTTTTTAGACATTTGGGATCGGTTTCGGGAACATTACTCAGTCTCAGGATTTTTATCGATTCCGGGATCTAGGACTTTTATTCGATATTTGGGAATTTGGGGTCAAGTCAAAATGGGGTGTCTATAGGTTTATGTCATTCCTTCCTCCTTCCGTTCTATTTCTTGGCATAGTTCTTAGTGTTAGTCATCCTGCCATTTGAAGTCAAACATGGTGGCTGCACATGGGCAGGCACCCATCATCACCCACCATGTGCCTCAAACCCCTTTGTTTGAACATAGAAACTATCGCCACTATTCACCAGTGGGTGGACAACAGCGGACAACAGCGTCTTCAGCCATGTCGCCAAAGAGACAGATGCTTATACTCTTTGGACGAAGCTGGGGAATCTCTACGAAAGAAAGTCAGCTCAAAATAAAGTTTTCCTGTTCAGAAGACTAGTAAACTTAAAATACAAGGAAGGACATCCGGTTGCCAAGCATCTAAGCGATGTTCAAGATGTCGTGAACCGATTGGCCACAATGACGATAGTTATGGACGAAAAACTACACGTGTTGATGATATTAGGCTCTTTGCCTCATAGTTGGGAGACTCTGGTGGTGTCCTTGAGCAATTTTGCTCCAGATGGAAAGCTAACCTTTGCAATGGTCAAGGAGAGTATCTTAAATGAGGAGACAAGGAAAAAATATTTTGGGATAACTGACCGACCAAGCTTTTCTCACGGAAGCTAGAGGACGTAGCAAAACCCGAGGACCGAACGACCGTGGCAAATCTAGAGGAAGGTCAAAATCCCGAGATGGTAGAAAATGCAATCATTGTGGTAAGTCTGGCCACATAAGGAGATTTTGTAAGATCTTGAAGCAGAAACAGAAGGATGGAAAATCCCAGAAAAGCACCAATGCAAACACTGCTGCTACGGTGTCCGAAAATGAAGATGTCACACTAACATGCGGTGAATGCAACCATGTTAGTGACTTTGATTCTGAATGGGTGATTGACTCATCAGCATCTTATCATTGTGTTCCTAGAAAGGAACTCTTCACCTCATACAAAAGATGCGCTTTGGCAGTGTGAAGATAGGAAATTCCAGTCGAGCGTCGATTGTTGGAATCGACAACGTGTGCATAAAGATAGATGTCAAATGCACATTAATTCTAAAGGAGGTACAACATATCCCTGATTTGTGGCTTAACTTTATCTCTATTCATGCTTTGGATCAGAAAGGCTATGAGAAATATTTTGGCAACGAAAAATGGAAACTCACCAAGGGTTTACTATTAATTGCAAGAGGAAATGTTTGCTGCACCTTATACAAAACACGAGTGAAGGTGTGCGGCAACTCAGTAAATATGACTGAGGATAACACTTCACTAAACTTGTGGCATAAATGGATGGCTCACATGAGTGAGAAAGGTTTGCAGCTATTGGCAAGGAAGTCCCTCATTCCTTGTGCAAAAGGTATTCCTCTAGACCCTTGTGATCATTGCTTATTCTGAAAGTAACACAGAGTTTCATTTGGTAAATCAAGTAAACTCGATTTAGTTTGTTATGATGTTTGTGGTCCGATTGAGGTGGAGTCTCTTGGTGGTAGCAAATATTTTGTTACTTTTATTGACGATGCTTCATGAAAGGTGTGGGTTTATATGTTGAAAACAAAAGATTAGGTCTTTTAACATTTCTAGAAATTTTATGCGATGGTGGAAACATAGACGGGGAAGAAATTGAATTGTCTTCACACTGACAACGGCAGAGAATACACATCCCATGTCTTTGAATCCTACTGCAATAGCCATGGGATTCGGCATGAGAAGACGGTTCCTGGTACCCCATAACACAACGATGTAGCTGAACATATGACTCACACCATTCTGGAGAAAAGTTGATGCATGCTGCGAATGGCTAAACTGTCGAAGCCATTCTGGAGTGAAGCTGTCAATACTACCTGCTACCTAATCAATAGGTCACCATCTGTTCCTTTGGGTTTTGACATTCCTAAAAAGTTGTGGACTGGAGAAAATGTCTCCTACTCTCACCTAAAAGTATTTGGTTGTAAAGCTTTTGCGCATGTACCTAAGGAAAAGAGGTCGAAGCTCGATGACAAGGCAAATCCAAGTGTCCCTGTCGGATATGGTGACACCGAGTTTTTTAGAGGCTATGGGATTCAGTAAAAAAGAAGGTGAACAGAAGTAGAGACGTCATCTTCCGAGAAAATGAGACTCTCGAAGAAAGTGAAACTCAAGACCGCGAAGTTGAAGGTGTTGTCGACCTCACACCAACCTCTTCCCCAATAGATGATGCCACAAATGGGGAAGACACACAAGAAGAATGTGACATTGAAGATCCAGCTAAAGTTGATGGTGATGAACCAGACATAGGAGGTGGTTATTAGGGGGAGCAACCAACCTATCCGAAAATTGTAGAATCTCAACTAAGAAGGTCTACAAGGGAGCTCCATCCATCAACTAGGTACTCTAGTTCTGAGTGTATTATGATTACTAATGAGGGGGAGCCAGACAACTTTCATGAAGCACTGTCACACAAAGACAGTTGGATAAAAGTAACGCAAGAAGAAATGAATTCTCTGAAAAAGAATGGTACATACGAACTGGTGAAACTTCCTAAAGGGAAGAAAACATTGATGAACAAATGGTTTTTCAAGCTGAAAAGGAATGGCGATAAGCTAGTCAATCATAAAGCTCGATTGGTAGTAAAAGGCTTTGCCTAGAAGAAAGGAATCGACTGTGATGAAATCTTTTCACATGTGGTAAAGATGAGCTCCAATCGAGTTATATTGGGTCTGGCAGCTAGCTTGGATCTCGAACTTGAACAGATGGATGTGAAGACTGCATTCCTTCATAGCAATCTGAAGGAAGAAATATATGTCACAACCAGAAGGATTTGAAGGTAAAGGGAAGGAGAGTACGGTCTGCAGATTAAAATGGGCTGAAACAAGCTCCGTGCCAATGGTATAAGAAGTTTGATTCATTCATGGTGAGACATGGATATGGCATAACAGAAGCGGATCATTGCATCTACGTCAGAAAATTCCCTAATGGTAACTTCATTATTCTATCGTTATATGTTGACGATATGTTGATTGTTGGACAGGATGCCTGATGATTGGAAATTTGAAAAAGGAGTTGGCCAAATTCTTTTATATGAAGGACCTGGGAGCATCCTAACTGATTCTAGGCATGCAGATCACCCGTGACCGGAAGACCAAGAAGATGCTTAAGCGATTCAACATGCAGAATGCCAAGCCAGTCAGCACTCCTCTGGCAAATCATTTTAAGCTGAGTAAAATGACATGTCCAACATCCGAAGAAGAAAAGATAGCAATGAAATGCGATTCCTTACTCCTCTGCAGTTGGGAGTTTGATGTACGCGATGGTCTGTACTCGACCAGACATAGCTCATGTTGTTGGAGTGGTCAGTAGATTTCTTTTAAATATTATTAAATACCACTGGGAAGCTGTAAAATGGATTTTCAGATACTTGGGAGGAAGCTCAAAGTTGTACTTGTGCTTCGGGGGATCATAACCAATTCTGAAAGGCTAGGTAGATGCTGAAATGGAGGAGATCTTGAGGGTAGAAAATCTACATCATGATATTTATTCTCTTTTGCGAGGGGGGAACTGTATCTTGACAGTCAAAACTACAGAAGTGTGTCGCCATGTATACGACAAAGACAGAATATATCGCAGCTACAGAAGTAGGAAAGGAGATGCTATGGATGAAGAGGTTCATCCGTGAACTCGGTCTAAAGCAGAAAGAGTGTGTGGTATTTTGTGATAGTCAAAGTGCTATTGACTTAAGCTAAAATTCCACGTATCATTCCCGCACGAAGCATATTGATGTGAGATATCACAGGCTATGACAGGTGATTGAAAAGATGCTAATGCAGCTGAAAAAGATTCATACAGATAACAATGCAGCCGATTTGATGACTAAGGTCGTTCCCAGAGACAAGCTGGAGCTGTGAGCCAAGCTCACTGGGATGGACTCCAATTGAGAAGTCATTGAGCAATTCTCCCTCGAATGGGCAGGACAGGGAGATTGTTATCCTACCATTTGAAGTCCAACATGGTGGCTGAACATGGGCAGCCACCCATTACTACCCACCACATGCACATGGGTGGCCACCCATGTGCTTCAAACTTTTTCCAAAATGGTGGCTACCTCCACTCTTTCTTATCAACTGTAACGCCCCAAACCCCACCCTAGGCGTAGGACGTGGCAGCGCCGTACACCTGTAAGACAAGTCCCACAAATGTACAAGGCTACAAAGCAATAACAGAAATAACCTGGCATTTCATATTTAAAATATCAAAGTCTCAATAATGAGGACCAATCAAAGTCAAATCAAATCTCATCTCTCCCCAGAGTCAAACAAAATAAAGTAATAAAGTCTTTACATCTTATTCAAAGTACTCACTTCCTAATAAATCTGAAATAACTAAACTAATCTCTAAGCCAAAGTAAAATCCTAAAGCTAAGCGTCCTATTCCTCGTTAACCTCACGAGGGTCAAGACCTGAAAATGTTAAATAACCACAGTCAGCTGAAAAGATCAGTACATAATAAAGCACTACTCTAAGTACAATCTAAGCACAACAGGGTTCAATAGGGTCGGATCACAAAGTCAGAACTGCATATTAAAGTCCCAACTGAACAGTAGGCACAAAGTAGATATAGTGCATGTCAAATAAGGTTCTGAATTAAAGGTGCAATAAATGAATTCGGTGTCTAAGTTCGGATCGAAGTCAAATGTTTTCAGAATCAAATACACTTCGGAGTCATCGGCATGGTTCAGAAGACATGGTATTACTTATACACTGACAGTCCACAGTGTTGGAACTAGTTCCTCAAAGTTCATATACAAGTCAACAAGGCCAGTGTTTTATCCCACTGACGGGCCAGAAGTTCCAGTGTACTACCGCCACGGTGGGTCCAGAGTTGCTAATTGTTTGACCCCCATATGGCAGGGTCCAAAAATAATGAAGGCCTCCATAGAAGTGTTCAGAAGGTGTCGAGGGTTCATATTCAAATAGTTCTAAGTATTCAAAATTCGAACTGATAGTTTGAAAGGTTCAGAGTTCATAGCAGCTATTTCAAAGGTCCATAGTTCAAGACAGTGATTCATAACAGTATTTCTGAGGTGTAAAAGTAACAGTGGTGAAACACAATAGCATGTTAGACTCGAAGCTAATTCGGAAGTTCAAAATATCAATATAGGTTTCCAAAGTCAATACTGATTCAAAGTGACAAGGGTTTATAAATACCCAAAGTAGTACGTTATTACATACCTCAAAGATGTTCGATTCCTTTCTTAATTCTGATTATGATTCAATATCCTAATCTGAACAGAACATTGGTAACAAATAAGAGCCCAAAGAGGTAACCCAAAAGCCAAAGGATCGAAATCCAAACTCAAAACAGATTCTCAAATTCAGGCGCTCCAGTCGACTGGTCCCACCAGTCGACTTCCCATCCACTGTTGTTTCAATCTTAAAACACTTTTTTGGCGCACTGGTCGACTGGTCCGACCAGTCGACTGCTCTTCGAAAACTAGTTTTTCCTGGGGTTTTACCCGATTTTCATAAAACTTTAACATCTCATAACTTTTTCGTTCGGACTCTGAATTGCGCGAGGTAGGATTCGTTGGACTTGTATCAACGAGAGGGATCCATTAAACCCGATTTCACGCTCCGAATTCACACATACGATTTAAGGAAAATCGATAAAAATTCTACATTGAATCTCTAAAACTCTAATTTCTGGGTTCAGATTCTTATCAATCGATTTTGAGTTCGTTGGAATGATAGGTCAATGTTAGATCCAAGAAACTCAAAACCAATCTAGAGATTCTTATTTCTAACCTATATTAATCACAACTCTTATTTTTTTTTCTTTTAAACCCTCATTTTAGGGTTTCTAATATCCCAAATCGTTCATAGTTCATGGATCTTACCTCGGTTCGCGGCTTCGACTTTGAAATTGTGATCTCCTCGGTCTTCATCTTCTCTTTCTCTGATTTCCCTCTCTGGGGCTGAACAAAACGTTTAGGGTTTGTTTTAGCCACAAAGCGATATATTTGTAGGCTTTATCAAGAAGCCCTAATATGAGTCAAATTCAAAAGGACAAAAATGCCCTTCGTTTACAAAGGGGAACGGAATTTTAATTGGGGTATTTCGGGTATTTACATTCTAGCCTCCTTATAAAAATTTTGTCCTCGAAATTTACTCATCACGTACCTGAATTTTCAAACAGAAACGAATATTTCGTTCTCATTTTCTCTTGCAACTCCCAAGTGGCTTCACGTTCTGAGTGATTCCGCCACTGAACTTTCACATATGGAATAGGTCTTCTACTGAGAACTTGGTCCTTATGATCCACAATACGGACTGGTTGTTCTTCAAATGAGAGATCTTCTCTCATATTCAAAGGTTCCAATTCAATCACATGGTTCGGATCCGATATGTACTTTCATAACATAGACACGGAAAACACATTGTGTACTCCAGACAATGATGGAGGTAAGGCTAGTCAATAAGCCACTTTTCCAATATTTTCTAATATTTCATAAGGTCCCACAAATCTTGGGATGACTTTCCCTCTAACCCCAAACCGCATCACTCCTTTTGTGGGTGATACTTTCAAAAGTACCTTATCTCCGATCTGAAATTCCAATTCTCTTCGTTTGACATCTGCATAGCTCTTCTGTCGACTTTGTGCTGCTCAAAGATGCTCTCTAATCAATTGGATTTTATCCACTGCTTGCTTAACCAAATCCGATCATAAGAGTCTTCTCTCACCTACATCATCCCAACATATAAGTGATCTACATCTCCTCCCATAGAGGGCTTCAAAAGGTGCCATCTGAATACTGGCCTGATAACTGTTATTGTAAGAGAATTCAATCAAGGAAAGATGATCGTCCCACGATCCTTTCAAATCCATAAGACAAGCCCTGAGCATATCTTCTAAAATCTAGATGGTTCTTTCAGATTGTCCATCCGTTTGAGGATGAAAAGTTGTACTGAACTTATGGGAAGATCCCATTGCTGAATGCAAACTATTCCAAAACTGAGATACAAAGCATGTGTCTCTATAAGATACATTGACTTTAGGCACACCATGATACTTAACTATCTGATCAACATACAATCGGGCCAACCTTTCAGGTGTCAGGCCGGTTCTAATAGGTATGAATGAGCTGTCTTTGTCAATCTATCCACAATTACTCACACAAAGTCATTGCTTGAGGGAGTACGAGGTAAAGCCGACAAAAAGTCCATCGTAATCTCCTCCTACTTCCATTCTTGGATAGGAAGTGGTTGCAGTGTTTCGGGTGGTCTCTGATGTTCTGCTTTAATCACCTGACAAGTTAGGCACTGAAATACATACTGAGCTATTTCCCTCTTCATATTATTCCGCCAAAAATTTACTGTCAAATCCTTATACATTTTCGTACCTCCAGGGTGTACAGAATAACGCGAACTGTGCACTTCCTTCAAAATATTATATTTCATAACATAATCATTCGAAACACAAATGCAGTTACCAAACATCAAGGTACCGTCATTGTGAATTCAAAATTCAGATTCAGATCCTTCTTCTAACTTATTTCTGATTTTACAAAGTTCTGGGTCAGATTCCTGAGCTATCCTGATTCTTTCTTGCAATGTGGGCCAAACTTGGAGTGCTGTCATTAGTACCCCAAAGTTTGGACCACGAATTTCTATTTCTGATCTTCGGAGGTCTTCCAAAATATACTTCTGAGAAGTAATTAAAGTTGCCAAATTCACAGACAACTTCCGACTTAGAGCATCAGTTACCACGTTAGCCTTTCTAGGGTGACAGCTTATGGTTAAGTCGTAGTCCTTCAACAGTTCTAACCAACGCCTCTGTCTCATATTCAATTCTTTCTGAGTAAAGATATACTTCAGACTCTTATGATCAGTAAAGATTTCACAAGGTTCTCCATACAGGTAATGCCTCCAAATTTTTAGAGTAAATACAACGGTTGCTAACTCCAAATCATGGGTTGGATAGTTCTCTTCATAGGGTTTCAACTGGCATGAACCATACGCAATCACTTTGTCATTTGGCATTAACACACATCCTAGGCCTTTCTTCGAAGCTCATTATAGATTGTAAATCCCATTCCACTAATAGGCAAGGTTAGGATGGGAGCAGAAACTAGCCTTTGTTTCAATTCCTGAATGCTCTTTTCACAATTTTCAGACCAAATAAATTTTGTCCCTTTCTGTGTCAAACGGGTCAAAGGGGCAGCTATACGTGAAAAGTCATCAACAAAATGGTGGTTCAGTCGAGCCAAAATTCACACTTCTTCAGTTTCCCATATAACTTCTCTTTTCTTAAGGTCTCTAAGACCACTTCCAGATGATGTTCATGGTCAGACCGACTTTTAGAATATACCAGAATGTCGTCGATGAATACAACCACGAACAGATCTAACAATAGTCTAAATATCCTGTTCATCAGGTCCATAAAAGTTGCCGAGGCATTGGTTAATCCAAATGGCATAACAAGAAACTCATAATGGCCATACCGAGTTCGGAAGGCCGTCTTTGGAACATCTTCTGATTTGATTATCAACTGATGATAACCCGATCGAAGGTCGATCTTGGAAAACATACATGCCCCTTGCAATTGATCAAACAAATCATCTATCCGCAGAAGCGGATATTTGTTCTTTATTGCAACCTTGGTCAATTCTCTGTAATCTGTACATAATCTCATACTTCCATCTTTCTTCTTAACAAATAGAACTGGTGCTCCCCAGGGTGAAACACTGGGTCGCACAAAACCTTTCTCTAACAATTCCTTCAACTTCTCTGATAGGAGGTAGACCTGGAAGGTCTTCATGAAACACATCTGCAAACTCCCTAGCTACAAGGATATTCTCAATTTTCATATCATTCTCAGTCACTTCTACTACTGATGCCAAGAAAGCTTCGCAACCTTCTCTGAGAAATCGACAAGCTTGCATTGCAGACAAAACCATAGGAGCCGAGCGAGCTCCATCCCTTCAAAACAAAACTTCTCTTCTCCAGGGATCTCAAAATTTACTATCTTCTTATTAGAATCTACTAAAGCATAATGGGTTGACAACCAGTCCATTCCCAAAATCACATCGAAGTCAGATAACTCAAGCAAAATAAGATCTACTAACATTTCTCTATTTCCAATTCTAATAGGGCACATCTTATTAATTCAGTTAGTCAAAATTTCTTTTCCTACTGGAGTGCTAACACACAGATCATAATCAAGAGGTGAAGTAGGCAAACAATGTAGTGCACCAAAAGTAGATGAAACAAACGAGTGTGTCGCACCAGAATCAAATAATGCATGACCATAAAAGGATGTTGTAGGCAGAGTACCTGATACTACTGTGCCAGCGATTTGAGCGTCTTGATAAGTGAGAGCATAAGCTCGTGCCAGGACACGAGGCCTGTTGGTCCTTTGTTGCACTTGAGAATTAACTGGTGCAGCTCTGCTCTGAATAGTCTGAGTCTAAACTGCCTGAGCTCGAACCGTAGGTGTCCCCTGAACTGATTAGGCATCACCTACTGGATGGGGACAGTCTGGGATTCTGTGGCCTACCTCGCTACATCGAAAAGAAGCCCCAGTATTCCATCTACAGTTATCAATAGGATGGTTTCTTCCACAATGTTCACATTTAGGGGCAACTGATCTATTCGATGCTGACCTGTTCTGATAGCCCCAACGGTTTCCTTGCTTTCCTCTAGGCTCTTTGAAAGTAGGAGGTTTGGGCGCTTGCTAATTCGGGGCTGATCCCCTATGAACTTGTCCTCCTTTGATTTCACTATCTCTATTTCTTTTCTTTTGATTAGCTTGAGTATAAGCTCTCGGTTCTTGATGAACTGCCTCAAGTTTCTTTGCCCTTTCCACCAAATCTTCATATGATTCTGGGGCAGTAGATCCAGCTATCCCCTTCTTCAAATACATTGCTAATCCGAATTCAAATTTGTTCCTCTTTGCTTCATCAGCAGGTACCAAAGAAGGTACAAAACGAGCTAGCCTATCAAATTCTGCCTCATAATCTTTCACAGTCATATCTCCTTGCACCAACTGGGTAAACTCCTGATGCATACGGTACATAGTACTACAAGAAAAGAATCTCGCAAGAAACACGGTACAAAACATCGCCCAAGTGAAAGGTCCTTGATGGTGCTCATATTTTTTTGGATTCTCTTCCACCAATGAATAGCTCTCCCTTCCAACATATAGGTAGCATACTTAACCCTATCTTCATTTCTATTGCAGTTCATTGCCTCAAAGGCCTTTTTAGCATTCTCCAACCAGGACTCGGCATCATCTGCCGTAGTTGATTCCTTCAAAACTTTTGGTGCAAGCCTCATAAATTCCAAAATTCCTAACACTTGGTGTGGCTGTCCAGCCACTGGTGGTCCTTGAACTTGTGGTTGTTGTTGTGGAGGTTGCTGACATTGTTGATTTGCCAATCCAATCATGGCTCTCAATAAAATTTTCATCTCAATCCTTTCTTGTTCAATGTTATCATGAGGCGGAGGTACCTCAGGATTCTCATTTTGCGCTTGATCTCCCTGAATTGGAGGGTCCTTAACTACTTCCTCTTCTTGAACCACTTGGTTCTGATTTTCCTAAATCTCTAGTTCTCTTTGAGACACGTTCTGATCTCCCTCGTTAATGTCATGGAAGGCTCTATTACGATTTAATCGAGTTCCATGAATACCACGTCCTCCTCAAGTTGCCATAATCCTAAATCCAATAAGAAAATTAATTAGAATACCGTCTACAACATAGTTACATACATATATTGTATTCTTATAGTAATATAAAACATTCCCATTTGGAGCTAATATCTATCTCTCATATTCCTTATGACTCTTGCCCAATCACAAACTCGCATGCCTCCCAAGTGTCCCTAGGTGCATTTGAATTTATAATTGGGCCCTGAATGCGCGAGTGATTTATGTGTTATCAGGCGTCCCTGAAACATACAAATCCATCAAGCATAATCTAATTGCTCATTATCTAAATCCCCAGTTCTCATAATCAAGTCCTTTGTTCAGATAATTCTACCTAGGACCTAAAGCCTAGGCTTTGATACCACTTTTCTGTCACGTCCCAAACCCCACGCTGGGCGTAGGACGTGGCAGCACCGTACACTTGTAAGAAAAGTCCCACAAATGTACAAGGCTACAAAACAAAAACAGAAATAACCTGGCATTTCATATTTAAAATATCAGTCTCAATAATGCGGACCCATAAAAGTCAAATCAAATCTCATCTCTCCCCAAAATCAAACAAAATAAAGTAATAAAGTCTTTATATCTTATTCGAAGTACTCACTTCCTAATAAATATGAAATAACTAAGCTAATCTCCAAGCCAAAGTCCAATCCGAAAGCTAAGCGTCCTGTTCCTCGTTAACCTCACGAGGGTCAAGACCTGAAAATGTTATATAACCACAGTCAACTGAAAAGCTCAGTACATAATAAAGTACTACTCTAAGTACAATCTAAGCACAAAAGGGCTCAATAGGGTCAAATGACAAAGTCAGAACTGAATACTGAAGTCTCAACTGAACAGTAGGCACAAAGTAGATATAGTGCATGTCAAATAAGGTTCTGAATTAAAGGTGCAATAAAGCAATTCAATGTCTAAGTTCGGATCAAAGTTAAAGGTTTTCAGAATTCAAATACACTTCGAAGTCATCGGCATGCTTCAGAAGACATGTTATTGCTTATACACCGACAGTCCACGGTGTTGTAACTAGTTCCTCAAAGTTCAGATACAAGTCGACAGGGCTAGTGTTTTATCCCACTGATGGGCCTGAAGTTCCAGTGTACTACCCCCATGGTGGGTCCAGAGTTGCCAATTGTTTTACCCCCATATGGAAGGGTCTAGAAATAATCTAAGCCTCCATAGAAGTGTTCAGAAGGTGTCCAGGGCTCATATTCAAATAGTTCTAAGTATTCAAAATTTAAGATGATAGTTTGAAAGGTTCAGAGTTCAGAGCAGTTATTTCAAAGGTCCATAGTTCAAGACAGTGATTCATAACAGTATTTCTGAGGTGACAGTGGTGAAACACAATGGCATGTTAGACTCGAAGCTAATTCAGAAGTTCAAAGTATCAATACAGGTTTCCAAAGTCAATATTGATTCAAAGTGACAAGGGTTTATAAATACCCAAAGTAGTACGTTATTACGTACCTCAAAGATGTTCAATTCCTTTCTTAATTCTGATTTTGATTCATTATCCTGATCTGAACAAAACATAGGTAACAGATAAGGGCCCAAAGAGGTAACCCAAAAGCCAAAGGATCGAAATCCAAACTGAAAACAGATTACCAAATTCAGGCGCTCCAGTCGACTGGTCCCACCAGTCGACTGCCCTTCCACTGCTGTTTTAATCTTAAAACACAGTTTTGGCACGCCAGTCGACTGCCCCTTTATTATTGTTTTTCGGCAAAACATAGTTTTTAAGCGAGCCAGTCGACTACTCTTCTAAAACTTGTTTTTTCTAGGTTTTTTCCTGATATTCACAAAACTTTTACATCTCATAACTTTTTCATTCGGACTCCGAATTGCGCGAGGTCAGATCCGATGGACTCTGTAGAGACCCCATTTTGACCTGACCCAATTTCCCAAAATCGAATAAATTTCCGAAGCGCCCCGAAAACTGAGTCTCGTAATTTCCAAAAATCGAGGTCCAATTGTAAAAAGAACCCGAAAAAATCGAAAGTGCCCGCTTGAAAATCATTTTTTTGAAATATTTTGAAAGCCCGAGTATTCCTAAACCCTTTTGATATCCTCCGTTCAAGTACCCCGACCTTCCCTTTTATTTTTCCCGGAATTTACAAAAAAATTGCAAAATATCCCTGAGTTTTTGGTAATGGTACTCCCCTATTTGAACCCCCGGGCTCCTATGTATATCGGCATAGTCATATTTTGGACTCCCCTTCTAGATTTAAAGAGTAGTCACAAATGCACCATAGGGGCTGTCCATGGAATAGGAGGGGCGAAATATATCATTTCCCACGTGAAAGGAGGGTGGCTTATCAAATCATGGGTGTGGTCATACCAATTACCATGCATATCTAACCAAAAGAGAAAAGACAAGTTGGAAGGGTGTATATCCAAAGCTTAGGGGTGCTAATATCAGCCCTCACATCCCCCTTTAAAGAGAGACCGATTAGGGCATTAAGGAGGCTTCCTCATTTTTTTTTCTTTTGGGTGAAAACCCTAGCCAGAAAAACAAAGGGTAGGGGTGCAACTCGGGTCGGGTTGAGGCCAACCCGACCCAACTCGAGGAACCCATTTTTCCAACTTGACCCGACCCAACCTGATTTCCAACCCGACTGGACCCAACCCGACCCAACCCGATTTGTAATTTTCTCAACCCGACCCAACCCGATTTCACCATTTGTTTTATTTCTCCATTTTATTCTTGTATTTCCATCTCATCCTGGTCATTAGATGTTCCCCAACAAGAGGGTTAATTAGGACAACTTTTACCAAGTTTTTTATTTCGTTCTAAATTTGAGTTATATAATGACAAAACAAACATAGAAGTAAAAATTTTATACATATTGAAATTGGAAATCGGGTTTCGGGTCGGGTCGGGTTTCCCGACACCCCAACCTGACCCAACCCGATTTTTAAAAAAACCCAACCTAAACTCGGGTTCAACCCGTCAGGTTCGGGTTGAACCCGACCCAAGTTGCACCCCTAACAAAGGGAGGGGGGCTTCTTCATTTGCTTCTTAAAACAAGAGCCTCATTGGCAGACACCAACAGAGAGTAGAGAAGGGGGAAAAGAGCAAGCCACCGACCACTCTCCGACTCCCGCTGGCCAACACCACCATCTTCTTCAACCTCCATTGAAACCCACCTCCCCCATCTTCCTTTTCCTTCAACCACTATCTCTCCCACCTCTCAGTTTCCAGCCACCATCTCCATCTTCTCCGGGCATCTCGCCGGAATCTGGCCAAAACCCCATTAAATCCGACCCCCAACCACCATCTACTAAACTCTATGCAAACCCTCCTCCATTAATTTCGGCGAGGTCTGCCCGAATCCGGCCTCTACTCCATCACAGCCACCTCATTTCCCTTCATTTATCACCATCAGCATCACTATTGATTTCTTGAAGCCTTCTACCATCGTTTTTTAGTTAAAATCGAAATTACAGAGGAAAAATTACATAGAGAAGATTTCGGTTGAGATTGTTTATCTTCTTCTCCAACAATTTGGCTGGAGTTCTGATCAGCGCCATTGCCGTTTCTGTGACAGAGCTGACTTGTGGTAAGAGATTACATCTCTGAAATTTCAGGTTGTGAGGTTTTGGAGCTGATTTGGATTAGAAAATGAAGAAGAAGGAACTTGGAGCAGATTCAATTTTCAAATACATGAAAAGGAAGAAATCCTCTCTTTTCTATACAGAGCACACGAAATTGAGGAATTTCCAAGGAGCAAACCTTTTGCTCGGTTGATTAACCATTAGACTCAACTCGGGAGTTCAGATCGAGCATGTTCTTCAAACCACAATTAATCTCTCGACGAATAAATTTCGTCAATAAAATCTGGATCTGATCGTTGTTCGCAAGGAATTGGATCTAAAAGAAATCGAAAGTATTTTGCTTTAACATCTCTCTCTGTTGCTTGTTTGGATTGATCTTGGAGTAGTGATGCATGTTGATGCCAGGAATTATTTAGTTTTTTATGTTTATTTTGTAAATTACATTCAGTTTTTGTTCACCTCACTGAGTTTTTTTATAGATCTATGATTTGTTATCTCTTTAAATTTCTGTGGAAAAAAAGAAAATGAATTTTGCGGACAAAAGTTGCTCTGTTTTTAATGACCGAGAAGATTCAGTTTTTTCTAATATGAAAAATTATTTGATTGCACAAGCATTGTGGAATTTTGTGATTTTTGGAAGGAGTTATTGAACTCTTTATTGGAAAGAGAATTTTGTTGTTATGTATGTCTCACTGATTGATTCAGTTTTAACTCGAACGCTTGTACTGGAATTTGCAGAATTTATGTTGTGTTCTTTTCATTTTTTATTTTTCAGTTTTGGTGCTAAAACTAAGATCCACATGTTCTGTTCCTCTTGAAGTGTCTCTTCAGTGTTTGTGCAATGGTTATAATTTGACCAGGTTTTTATTTGGAGTCCAAAATAGCTTCAGATCTTTAATATTCTATTGATCAAAGATAAATTAAATTCATGTATTTCATTAGGTAGGAGTTAGCTGGACATAAAAATGTTGGAATAAATGACTTGGCATGTTCTTATGACTTGAACTGGGGATCTAAGAAGGCTCATCATTGTGCTTTGAATTACATGAATAATTTGTCTTTCTTTGGATAGTTTAATTGTGACTCTGATGTGAAAATTTTATTCAAAATAGGAGAATGGGGTACTTTCTACTTGTGAGAAATAATGTTTATTTCATTAGAAATGGTTTGAATCACTCATGTGTTTGTGCATGACGAGTAGTCATCTGGAAAGTTGCATACCTACTGTACTAGAAGTTTGTACACTCTACAGTTGTGATTTTAGTTTGGTCAAGAGCACATAGCTGCTGTCCTGTAGGTTGTTCCACTCTTAGCCATGATTTATATTTCCTTAAAAGCATGTGGTTGCTGTCCAGTTATGAATTTTTTCCTTTCTCAACTGCAAATGCTCAAAACTTCCAAAAACAAACATATCAATTTTGTAGATCTCGTCGAGCCGGTCAGTTTGACATAAGGCGGCCCAAATTTGGCCAAGGGATGAGAGAGTTATGCTCTTTTTAAGTTTCAGCCATTCTAGGTGTTAATTTTCTAAGTTGTTAGAAATTTATCACGTCGCGTAATTTCAGGACCACTTCTGGCCGGATTCAGCCAGAACCTTAGAAGACAAAGTTGTTCGCTATAAGATTTCCTAAAGCTTTGTCATGTGTGAATTCCTCCAGAAACAATGTCTGGTGTGTCAAAATCACTTTCAAAATTTCAGTTTTCTGCAAAAACTATATTTGCAGTAACAACAGATTGTCAGCTATTTTTGGGGCACTTCCGGCCGGATCTAGCCAAAGATGGAGAAGAAAAAGTAGTTTCTTAAATGGTTTCCTAAAATTTTGTCCTTGAGCAAATTGTTTCAGAAATGATTTTTTGAGTGTCAAAATTGAGCATAAACTTTAAGCTGAAACACTAATGTGCTTTTTAATGGCGATGAGCTAAAAATGGTCGTTTTTCGGCCACTTCCGACCGCAAACAAGAGAAGTGGTCAACTGAGAAAATGTCATTAATGCTGAGACCTACAATTTGGATTAGTAGAGTTTTTTATGGTTTTGATGTTTTAGGGGTCAAAAAGTCAGTACAAAGTTGTATTTTTCACACTATATGTCATAACTGTGGTATTTCTTGAAAATCACGGACAACTTAAGCTCTATTTAATTTTAATGATTGTTTTGGATGTTTTGAGCTTGCTAGCAAGTCACAAATCATATATTGATCGATTTTTATGATTTACTTTGTATTTTAGAGCCTTATTTGTGAGAATTGCATGTTGTGTAGAATTGTTTCAAATTTTTTTTTTTTTTTTTTGTAATGCTAAATGAATGGAACCCGTGCTACATGTCAACCTAGACATCTAAATTTCTAGGATCACTTCTAAATCATGTCTAGACATTCCAAATTTTATGAGTCTCATTTTAGGGGACACACTTTGTCTCATTAGAATGTTTTCCTTTTTATGAGACATGCTCTGTCTCAATGAAAGAGTCATCTAGAGCCCTCATTTAGGAGACCATTGTGGTTTCATTAGGGAGTTATATTAGGAGACATGCTTCGTCTCACTCAGGTGATCCTCCCTTGGAGACAAGCCTTATCATTTAGAGCCTATCCCTTAGGGAGTTGCCGTAGTTTAGTAGGGAGTTTATTCATAGGAGGCATGCCTTGCCTCATTTATAGAGCCCCTATTTGGAGACAAGCCTTGTCTCATTTAGAGAGTTTCTCCTTTAGGAGGCTTACCTAGCCTCATATTAGAGCAACATCTTCCTCTAGAGCGAGTCTTTGACTTATTTGCCCCCATTCTTAGTAGCTTTAATAGCCAGTCTTTTACTTATTTGTCCTCACATTTTGGTAGCATTATTGGAGAGTTGTTGACTTGTTTGCAACCCTTCTTTAGTGTTGTTTATTTAGGAGTCTATCTCATAGACTAGTAGTCGGTCCTATGGCTTAGGAGTCTATTCTTTACTGTTATTGTCACCCTTCTTTATTGGAGACTAACTCAGTTTTATTAGAGCTTTGCTTACTTGGGATCTTAGATCATTTTCATTGTTCTTGGGACACTTGTTTACTTGTTCGTGGATTGTTACATCTTGTTTTGGGATACTAGTTTGATGGTTTGGGGTTTTCCCTTTACCTTAAGGATTTTATCTTAGGGTGTTCCATTGTATATTCCCTTTGGCCTTTGACCAAAAGGGTGAAAACATTTGAAATTTTAAAACCCATAAACATTTGAAATCTTAAAATCACAAGAACATTGAAATCATTTAAAACTCAAAAGCATTTGAAAAAGCTTTAAAATCTAAAAAACATTGGAACATTTTAAAGCATTCAAAAACATTTGAAAATCAGAAACTTAAAAAAATCAAAAGCGTTTAAAAAGTTTTAAAGTTTAAGTGATGGTTAGGAAAGTTTGTTTTCGAACTACGTTGGCTTGATCCTCTTTCACGAGGTACGTAGTGCGGCTCGGGATTTTATCCCAAGTCCAGCCAATTTTTGTAAATAAACATTTCAAACCTTTCAAATAAACATTTCAAACTTTGTAAATAAATCATTTAAACTCTTTAAAAAACATTAAAATCTTCCAAAACATTGTTTTCAAAAAGATCTTCCTCTAGAGTTAGGAGTTTGTCCTAGATAGAGAGTTTTAGGGTTAGGAGTTTGTCCTTGATATGTTCTTTGATTTGCTGTATGTTTTGATTGTTGTGTGTTTGTGTTAGAGTAAGGAGTTTGTCTTAGCTAGGAACGTCTCCGTCTGGTCAGTTGGCGATACACATCGCTGACTGATGACTAGAATAGGATGCAATTAATCTGCCCATTATTTTTCTTAGGACATACAGCCTAGTTACACATAGGATATAGGAACCACCTGCATTAGCTTAGGGTTAAAAACTTGCATTGAGTTAGGGCATATAGGGTGTCCTAAGATTCACAATCCACTGGAATATAAATAATCACACAAGAAGCTTTAAAAATCAGTCCGGTCTTTTAGGATTAAGTCTAGTTTAGTGGCCTAGATGTCCTAGGCATCATAGTTTAGAATAGGTGCGAAGAACTACGTTGCTTTGATTCTCGTGGAGGCGGAGATATGTAGGCAGCTTCGGATGAATACCAGACCATCTGAAGAATCGGGCAAAATCGTTTAAAGTCTAGGATTTGTTGTGTTGTGTCATGTGTGGTATCAAGTCGTATTATATGTTTTATTGTATTTTATTACTTTCCTGTGCAACCTTATACCTTTAGCTGTAGAATGAATGCGTTTGTCTACTAGAACTTAAACACCAGTTAGGCATGTCACTCATAACCTAGCTATTCTTAGGTGACATTTCTTTCATTTATTTTGTGTGTGCTTATTATTCATCTCCGAAATATGCATGAATAGATAGACGTCTTCTCCGAGATATATGTTCCTAATTCACATGATTTTCGCCCAAAACTCTTCAAGGTTAATGAATAAATGGCATAAGAGACCAGGTGCTTGCACTTGGGCGAATTGGGGGTGCTTTTCGGATCTTCCTCATTCGTCACCAGGCATGGACCTTTTGTATCTCTGGTTATCTATTGCAAACATAGCATTTATTTTTGGTTCCATGGCGTATCCATGGATGGCGACTCTGAGTTATTTTTAGGTACATCTTGGTTTCGAGCCCTGGCTCCGGATCAAGAGGTATCTCATTCATTTTGTATCGCCACTCGTGCTATGCTATGAGGGGGGCAACCATTTCGAGAGTTCCTTGGTAGAGCTCTCCTTCATGTGGATGATCCAAAGGACCAACGGGGGACTTGTTTCTCTCGCCGCCTCCTCAGGATCGGGGTCCACTGACTTGTATCGACAAGAGGAATCCATTAAACCTGATTTCACGCTTCGAATTCACACATACAATTTAAGGGAAATCGATAAAGATTCTATATCGAATCTCTAACACTCTAATTTTTGGGTTCAGATTCTTATCAATCGATTTTGAGTTCGTTGGAATCATAGGTCAATATTAGATCTAGAAACTCAAAACCAATATAGAGATTGTTATTTCTAACCCATATTAATCACAACTCTTATTTCTTTTTCTTTTAAACCCTCGTTTTAGGGTTTCTAATATCCCAAATCGTTCATAGTTCATGGATCTAACCTCGATTCGCGGCTTCGACTTCAAAATCGCGATCTCCTCTGTCTTCTTCTTCTCTTTCTCTGATTTATTTTGGGCTGAACAAAACGTCTAGGGTTTGTTTTAGCCACGAAGCGATATATTTGTAGGCTTTATTAAGAAGCCCTAATATGAGTCAAATTCAAACGGACAAATACGCCCTTCTTTTACAAAGGGGAACAAAATTTTAATTGGGGTATTTCAGGTATTTACATCAACAAAGGTTGGCCACCAACTATGGTGGGACCCACCTACAAGGCTCTATAAAGGGGCCTTAACCCTCTTCATTTATTATCAATTCTCTGCTTAGACAACAAAGTGCAAGAGCAAAGTGATCTCGAGTGGAGAGAGAGAGTGAGAGAGAGCGAGAAGAGAGGAGAACGAAGAGAGAGAAAGGGAGAATTCACTTCAGTAGTGTGGGGCCTATCTCTGGGTAATTGTGAGTACTATGTACTGGGTTTTTCATTTTTCACTGTGAGTTAAGCAGTGGGAAATTGTTAGATTCTCAGAGGGTGATATTTCCTATATTATTGAGGGTCTCAAATTTAGGCATAAATTTGAGACAGAGTTGCATCATTTATTTAATGGTGCAATTTTCTCAGAGCTGTCCCGTGGGTTTTCCCTTTGCACTAGGAGGGTTTCCACATAAATCTTGGTTTATTTGATTTACTCTTTTCTTCCCTTTATCATTTATTCTTTGGCGTGGCTCGCGAAATCCGGAGTTTATATTATTTTATTCCGCTGATAATTCACACTATTTACTGGTCCGGTCCCAACAATTAGGTGGTTCTAAGTGGACCAGTTAGTGAGTGCACCTGGACTGGAGCCTGTTTGGGCTGTTTTATCTTGAAGCGTTAATTCACGGATCTCGGTTACACTGTAGAGGCGGATACGATTCTTAAGGAGAGTGACCATCTAGGATGACTCAACCTTTTTCCTCAATCATATCATCATCAATATGGATATTCAGAAAGGGTTTTTCATAAAAAAAGATAAGCGCACATCTGTTTTTTCCAAGGTTAATTTTATTTTTGGAATTTTTAACAGTATATAAGTTTGTGTCTGAGTTGCATTAATATGGGGCTGAGTAACCAACTTGGATTCAAGTAACTAGTTTTGAGTCCGAGTTTGACCTACTGATTTTTGGGTTCAATTAAGCCATAGACCACTCCCCCTTTTATGGTAACAGTTCCAATACTTTAAGAATTGTAGTATTATGATCATCTATATTTCCCAACAACATGTTCATGCGGCCCTTCATCATATAATTTCTCTTTCTTTCTGTTTTTGATGGGTAAGCTGGGGTTTAGCGGGGACACTTATCGATTTATTTCATAAATAAAGATGATACAATAAAACCTCAAAACCAACCCTAACTCGAAAACATGCGAGGAAGGGTAAACCAAAGCTCAACACATATGAGCGACAAACACTAAGCCTAAGAGATCAAAATTCTCACTACTTGTGAATTACATAATCAGCTAATTTGGAAGGGATATGTTGGGCTCTTTGGGAACATTTTGGCCATATTTTCTTATGAACTATCCCTGCCTAGCAAGATGTGCTTTTCCTGTTTGTAGCGCTTGCTAACTCCCCTCAACTTCTCTTAGAATCTCTATTTTGGTATGGATTTCCAGCCCCTCAAAGTTTCTTTCTAAGATCCTTGATTTCAGTGTTGCTAGTTTCTCAGTAAGGAAGGTGGCACCATCTAATTTTTGAGATAGAACCTGGTTGAAGGAGAGGTCATCTAAAAATGGGGGATCTTGAGTACCAATGTGGACGAGAGCATCACACTTCTCTGATTGATTCTTACCTAGCCCATCAGAATCTAGCACTTCAAAAGAGTTGGTTTGCACAGCTTCATCATCTTCGTCATCCTCATCATCTTCCTTACAATCAGTATTTTGATCTTCATTGATCTCTTCATCTTCTTTTTCTGGATTCGGTTCACACTTGTTCTCCTCCTCCAATGATTCCATAATCTCATTGTGATCCTCTTCAACATCAAGGAGAGTATCATAGGGATTGTAGGTGGCAACCTTTAAGGAAGGGGGTTCTTTATGATTTAGATCACCCACTCCTTCTCTTGTGTTTGGTTTGGCATTTGAGAGATAGTGGATTCCACAGTTTTACCCTTCTCCTTTACAAATTTCCTTTTACTGTGGTCTTCTTTGTTTCCTTTTTGAGCTCCCCCTCTGGCACCTAGTTTTTCTTCCACGGTTTGTGATTTCTTCTGAATTGGTCTCCACTCTTCTTTGAGGGTATTCTCTTTCATTTCATTGGAAAGTGGGCAATTTTTGTGTGAGTGACTGAAAGTTTTGCATACACTACAGGAGCTAGGTTGAAATCCAAGTGTGACAACCCAAGACGGGGGGTGAATTGGTCAATTAAAAATTTCAGGCTTAATTAGGTGGAAAATTAAAAGTTAATCCATTAATTAAGCACTAATTAGTCCAACCCTTGTTCAAATAGACATATTAATGAAAGTTAGGGTTTAGACAATCCAATCAAGCACATTTACTAACCCTTGTTCAATTAAAAGCATAAATACAAGTTAGGGCTAGAGTTTACCAATCACCACACGTGCAAAGAGAAGGAGAAGAAGCAAGCATCCAAAAGACATAAAATTTATAGTGGTTCGGTCTATCACAAGACCTACTCCAATCTTCCAAGTTTACCCCCTTGGGATCTCCACTAAAATATGATGAAGCCGTACACCCAACTTCTCCAACTCCAAAGGGAACAAACCCTTTCTGCACGAAGCCTGGAGAGGGGACACACCCTCTTACAATGTCTTCACGTTTCTTAACGGGCCGAAGAGTAGACCTTTGTCTTCACCTTTGTTAACGGGCCGAAGAGAAGACCCTCATCTTCACAATTCTTAACGGGCCGAAGAGAAGACCCTCAATGAAGAACAAAAGAAAATAAAAAACACTCAATGCCTCTTAATAGGCTGATTACAACATTTGTAACTCACAATCACTCCAAAGAAATAAGCAAAGAAAGCCCTATGGAGTGCCTCTTGACATACAAGCTCTATGAAAGCGCTAGAAATATAAGCTCAAAGAGATTTTGCTTTTGATTTTCAAAGATGAAGCTCAAAGTGAAATAGGATTTGATCTTTCTCAAATATTCAAAAGCTTGTTTAGATAGATTTTAATGATGTATATATATTGTATTTGAAAATATGGCCGTTTGAGGGTAAAGCTGTAAAAAACTGGGTTGAAAAAGTCAACCTGTGAAAGCCCCAACGCTAGTTTGCCCAACCGTTGCGATCGACCGAGCCACCGCGGTCGCCCGCTCCTATCGGGCGCCCTTTTTTATTTTCATATTCCTTACCGTCACGGTTGACTGGCCCATTGCGGTCGCCCGGCGAGGGCTACCTGTTCGTTCAAAATTTTGGCTCAAAAACCTATTTCGGTCGACCGACCCACGGCGGTCGCTTGCCCAAATCATGCTGGATTGTTTCTGTTTGAAATTGAAACATATCTGCAGTCGCCCGGCTTGACCCGGTCGACCAGCCTGCTATTGTTCGAAGGATGCTGGAATTCTAGCCATCCTTCCGCGATCACCCGGGAAGCCTCGGTCGACCGACCCTGTATAAAATTCCATTTTTACTTTAAAGTTCAAGGGCTTTTGGACCATGGTCTTTGGGCTTTAGTCCTAGGTTTTCAAACACATTTTTGGGTGTGTATATGGTTTTCAAAGATGTAGAAAGTTAAGTATGAAAATCATTTGAAAATCAATTGAAAGTGCATTTTACAAAATATCAAGAGGACTCTAAATACATTCTAAAAGTGTATACCATAAGTCTTCTTGGAATTTATCAACTCCCTTGCACTTTCTTGGACTTCTTCAGCTTGAGTGAACATCTTGAACTTGATTCGGCTCTTGTGACTTCTCCCCCAATCTTCAATACATGTTGAATGGTACATGATGTGTCACCATAACATGTTCAACTCCAAGCATCTTCTTAACACTTGCTAGGAACTAGTGAAATCTTCATGTTGAGATTCTTGACTTGAGCATCTTCAATTGTCAATTGAGGATGTCTCCAATGTAGGTGCAAGCTCTTGGTTCATTTGCTTCTCTATCCACAAGCCATGTGTTGTGAAGAGTTGTGTAATGGCGATTATGACATGAAAATCATGTATGTAACACAACACCACAAAGCAACACATTAGTCCATAAATGCTAATCAATTTTTGTTTGCTAGCATCAAAACAAGAGGTAAGGTGAATGATTAGACCTGTGATAACCTTTGGGCTTACATAGGATTCCAATCATACTCCACCGATTGGTGGGAGGTCCCCGAAGATGTGCGTATTTGGATGGAGTTGGGAAGATGAGAGCCAGCTTCAACTTCCACAAAGATTCTGGCAAAATGTAACCTGGTAGATGCAGCTGTTTGGCTATCCATGTATTGGGGTCTTCCAAAGCCACTTGCAATTTTGCTGAGAATTCGTGTGGTCCAAAATTTCAAGTGCAGATTAGGAAGTTTTACCCATACTGGAATACGATTCAGCTGGGCTTTCTCAATAGGGATGTCTTTGGACCACATCTGTAGAATGAGGGGTCTTCCACCATAGTTGTGAGCGGGTGTTTCGAGCACCAGGGAGCAGTCTTCTGAATTCAAAAATTTGAACAGGAAAGAGCCATTACTCATAGCAAATAGGTGGAGGTCTGATATGTACCTGTTAATGGTGTGTGTGTTGTAGTTGCAAAGTAGTTATTAGGTAGTTAATTATGTAGGATTATGGGTGCTAGTTCTATTGTGTGTCATGTTAGTGGGTAGACTTTGTGGTAAGTGGGTTGTTGATGTCGCACTTTCTATGTTCATGTATTTAAGTTCTTGTATTTGAATGAAATGGAAGAAGAGAATTTTAAAGCAAAGGTGACTTTGTTTAGGAGAGTCATGGCTCCTCTCGAATCGAGCCTTTAGGAGGTCCGGTTGCCTCGAATTAGCCTCTTTGCCCTCATTTCTATTTTATTTTCGTTTATTTCCGTTACGGCCAATTAGGCACGTAACAAGGTCTCCCTTCTGATTCCATTTCTTTGATAGATGATCTCTAAGAGCAAGGAAGTATGCCATCTACCCAAAAAGTAGCCAACCAAGCAGTTAGACCACTTACTCTTAGCTTCATCAACTTCTTTGTCTTCCACATCTATACATATTTCACCATCTTCTCTCCGATTAAATGGTAGCTGATCAAGAGTCGGGGAAACGTTTGGGGCTTGCTGTGAAAACAACGAGTTCCAAAGTTTGTGCTAACCGTGGGATGGTGGCTGCTTGCATTCGGAGGGAAGGGTTGGGTTGAATTTTTTGTTTCCTTCTCATTTTGGCTGCTTTTCCCAGGGAATCCATGAGGGAAATTTCACCCCTTTCTTTTGTCTCACTTGGCTTAGGGTCAAAGGGCGGGCTCCTCAACGCCCCTTTAAGGCAAAACTGTCACCTTTAACCACCGGTTTCCTCTCTCTCTCTCTCTCTCTCTCTCCCCGCTAGTACACCTAGCTTAACCGCTAAGGATAGCTTTTGGTTCATTCCATGTCTTCCACAAGATCATCTTCCTTGGGTCTGGGCCTGAAAGATATCGTAAGAATCGATTCCTCTTACTGACTTGCATAACCACACATCAATTACAAAAGTAGTCTCCCTTGTATTAGATAACGAGGATGCCTGTTCCATTTGAAAATCAAACAGTATAGTGAGGCAATGTACTTTGTGAGCTAAGATCTAGTTTTTATAGTTCAGAGGCAACATCTTTAAGATATGAAGATGGACCACTGCTTCCATTGCACTAAGTTTATTGTACCATTTGACATCATTCTTCCTGCATGGAAAAGACTCACCTTGGGTGTCACGCCCCAAGCCGGGGTACCTGTAACAGTGCCGCACACCCTCCAACAAAATCGACGACTTGAGCATGCAAGGCCAAAACAATTAACCATATTCCATTTTCAAAGCAACTAGCGGAAGACAAATTTAATATTCTAAAGAAATTCATAAATATCCATATTAATTAACCCATGAGTCAAGATGCTCGCGATCCACAATGATAAAATAAATCCTGACTACTTGCATAAGCAAATGTCTACTAAAATAAAAACATCCTTAAGCAACTACCGAACTATGAAATCTAAACTCCCTAACACAATCTATAGCTTTTCTCATGCTCGCATTCCCACGATCCAAAGCTGTCCTTCGACATCTGTAAAAATAAAAGATGGTGTGGAATGAGTTTTTACACTCAATACGTAATTCAAGGATTCTATGCAAGATTGGATCAAGTATCTCGCAAACAAGTCACAACCACCAAATTAAAAGAATACAACTTGTTACGTAAGAAACATGTGATGTACCAAGGTAATATCATATAGAGATACAAACAAATAACTAATCAACAACTAACAGATTTTTTCAAGGCACAATACAAGAACAATTTGTATTCTTCTAGATATAGGTATCAAAGGGAACTCTCCCAAGATGCACTTCCACTCGGAATGCTCAAATATCAATGGGAACTCTCCCAACATGCACTTCCACTCGGAAGGCTAATGATCACAACCTAGCTATACTAGTAATACAATAAATGTCAAATGATTCACTTGAACCGAACAATAATCACCCAATGGGTAGCAGTCATCATATCGCAATAATATCTAACTAAGATTTATGAGCAATAATGAAAACAACAACCATCGGACATATTTGAATTTGCAGATTCCAATACAACCAAATATATGCAACTAACACTGAGTACTTGATCCAATTTTCATGAGTTTCTCAAACCAAACATGCATTTTGAATAAATGAGATTTATATCAATTCTAAAACAAAGTTTTTCTCAAATTTTCAAGATAGCTCGCAAATAAAAATTTGTATGTAGTAAAACATCCTCCATAGAAGCACAAGATTACATACCTTAAATACTATTTCAAACCTTCCCAACTACGGGTTCACATCCCATTTGTTACAAATCACCCTCAGAATTTGGATGTTCCACGCTAGAAATCTCCTCTGTCTATAGAAATCCACCGAGCCCATCGAAACCCCACTTAAAATCTGTTGAGACAGTGGGAGTTTTGGGAGTTTGATGCTTGAGGCGGTGGGAGTTTGATGCTTGAAGCATCACGCCTAAGGCATCTAAGTGGAATGCCAGACACGTTTCCTCCAGCCCCTATTTATACTATGTATAAATATTAAAGGGATAAGGATGAGGGAATAAGAGGTGCCCATATGGGCCCAAACACCTGGTCCATTATCTATGGGCTTATATTAGAACATATATCCCACAATCTCATCCTTATGTTCTACATATAGCACGATCCATAGATAGATAGTGTGATGTTCAAACAAAATATCGAACTATCCACATCACATTATCATAAAATATCTGTAATCCAACTGAAAACACGAATACTTTTATGAACAAGAGTTTTATATACAATAAGCTCAACAAAAAGGTAGTTTCATATATAAGTGAACCCCACTGATCTTAGATGAATTCATTCATGGGGTATGATTCTCATCGAGATCCCAAAAATAAAGATTTACTCATAAGTAAACTCTATACTTATAAAGTTTCACATATAAGTGAACTCTATACCCATACTGAAAGGAAGCATTTAGTCTTCATGACTTTAGAAGATTTACTCAACTAGTAAGTCATCCTCATCAAAGTCAAAATCAAGACAAGCTCCTCCTTTTTCGCCAATCCGTGTGAATTATCACATATGGATTTCATGATAAATGAATCCAATCATTTGCACCAAATATGGATTTCATAATAAATGAATCCAATCATTTGTAACACATAAATTACATACTTGAAACTACCTAGTTCTACTTAAAGAACTTAGTACAATCCCATAATTCACGAATGTATCTAGTTCTACTTGAAGAACTTAGTACAATTCCAAAAATGGCTGAAAAAGTATCAGTATCACTCTGACCATAAGAATCATTATCAAGTTTCAATAAAGAACAAGACATAAATAACTTGTTTTGCAAAGAATCATTACACCATAATTGTCAAGTTTCAATAAAAAACAAGACCAAAAGTTGGTTTCTTTTGCAAACAGCCATTTCATGTTTCCATAAAATGTTAAGTCATCTTATCCATATTTGAGTCAAGTTGAAATCATCAAGTATGGAATGTTCAACCCTTCCCAAATAGGCTAACCAAGTTTGAGTTAAGTTGTATCATTAAATGTGGAATGTACAACCTATCTCAAAAGAGGGTATATCATCAAGTGTGGAATGATATACAACAACTTTAAACATCAAGGAAAACATATCAAGTGCTTATCTTTAGGCCATAAGGGAGATTTGAAAACTCAAACTAACATGGATAATATAGATTAAGTCCATAGCATGGATAATGTAGATTAAGTCTTGTCCACATAGATTTTAACCTATAAATTAAATCTTGTTTACACAGACTTTAACCTCATCTCCCTCTGTCTTTACAGACTTTAATCAATTTTCTTACAGTTTTGAATTATTCGATCAATGTACAATCCCTTTTGTGAGAGCTTATGGCCTGATTATCCTTCGATTTCATATTAATCAAAGTGATACCCATGTTCTTGAGATAATTCAGCATATGGCCTATTTCAGCCTAAGATGTCTCCTATTGCCATTAAAGAGTGAGTTCTTCACAACTATAGTTGTAGCTTGATTATCACAGAACACACCTAAGGAACTAATCCTTAACCCACTAAAGAACTTAATATTTAACTGGGTCAGTGGAATGTCTTAACCATAATCAGATTCTTTATCCCTTAATTTTCATTTGCAACTGAAGCTAGAGCATAAAGTTCCAATTCGACTTCCACACAACAACAGTAAATTTGTTGTCCCCTAAATTCTGATCCCCAAGGTGCATCAGAATAATCTTCCACAATAAGTGGATGGCCACCATAGTTTTGAGCATACTCTTGAGTACTCGAAAGGTAGCTCATCAGCCTCATAAGGGCATCCAATGCTCATGGCCAGGATTGCTAGTCTAAAGACTCAGCATGCTAACTGTGAAAGCTATGTCTGGTCTAGTGCAACAAAAAACATACGTGAGACTACTAATCAGTTTAGAATAATCAAACTGAATCACACACTATCTCTTCCTTATAGATTAGCTTCTTGGTATAATCACAAGGTGTCTCAATCGGTTTGCACTCACTGCATCCCCAAATGGAAAGTAGTTTTTCATATAATGGGCTCGGCCAAGGGTGATTCCTTGTCTTTCAAAAACTTACTTTCATACCAAGAATGATGTTAATAACACCCAGGTCTTTTCATGTTGAATTCTTTACCCAAGGTTTGTCACGTCACTCACCACCAAGAGAGTTTGGAAACAAGAATCAACATCTACATAAGAAGCAAATAATCATGACCTATTTGACACAGAAAGATAGTAAAGGCATTTACCTGAGTAATTGATCAGAAAACTCTAAGCTCTGTACTACTTTGTCAAATTTCAAATGTCAGAATTTAGGTGCTTGACTAAAACCAAACTATCTTTGTATAATCACATACAAACAAATATCTACTTACAGCCTATAGTCTTAGCCCCATTTGACAAATCAACTAGCTGCCAAGTTAGATAAATAACAGAGAGCTCATTCCATCATGAATGGGTTCTGCCCACAACAAAGAGTCCCTAGATCTCATCACTTCCTAATAGGATGATGGATCATTCTCCATATGGTAGGTCACAAAGTTCTCACCATAACTCTTGAGTACTCTATCACATAAAACTATAACTCATAAGGAATGGATGAACAATTGAGTTTGGCACTCTATTTAGGATGTGACTTACAACCAAAGCAATTTATCTCCAAATGCAACTAGGCATGCTAGCTGACAATAATATGGAGTTTAACATTTAAGTTAACATCCTGTTCTTACACTCAGCTATGCCACATGATTGAGGCAAGTGAGGAGCAGTGGTTTCAAAGATTACACCCCAAGAGGCACAAAATTCCTTGAACCCTGTCAATGTGTATCCTCCTCCTCTATCACTCCTAAATCTTTTAATTTTCAAATGCAGTTGGAATTCAACCCGATTTTTAAAAACTTAAAACTTATAAAAAGCGTCATCTTTTGATTTCAACAGGTAAATATGACAATATCGTGACATATCGTCTATAAATGTAATTAAACACTTCTGACCACCTTTAGTAGTGTAACTCTTAAAGTCACAGATGTCAGAATGTATCAACTCAAGAAGTTGTGTGCTCCTAGAAACCTGACGTAAAGGTTTTCTAGTGATTTTAGTTTCAGCACAAACCTCACACTTGTCAAAATCATTTGACATATCTAGAGGTATATTATAAGTTTTAGCAAGCTGAACCATTTTCTTATAGTTCACATGTCCCAGTTTGTTATGTAACAACTTAGGATCAATCAAAGGTGAACTAACCTGACTAACAGTCTCATTTGCTAAATTCGATCTATACATACCATCTAGCAAGAATGCACAGCCAAAGTAGTATGAGTTAACAATCAAAGTTACTCTACCATACAAACATGAAGTGCATACACCAAAATAGTAGTTACTACTTTAATATCTTATAAAGATAGCTGTTTACCTGAAGAAAGGGCCAAGTTCTCGGTACCAGTGTGAGTGACCTCCATGTCTGCTCCACTAGCCACTGTACCAGTCTCCTTTACTTCGACAACACAATGATAAGTTTCTTTGATTTATAAGCATGGCATGTGGCACCTCTATCTAACAACCAATCTGAAGAAGTACTGGCTTTATCCTTGCCCAACATGACAGAAAAGCTTTTAGGCTCAACTTTTTCTACAAACATGGTAGCTTCCTTCTGTGGTGTGTCAGATTTAACAATCTTGGGTAGCCTACAATCTGCAGTAAAGTGACCATATCTCCCACAGTTGTAGCACTTGCCCTTCTTTTTCTTAAAGAAAGTCTTTTTGGCTTCCAACTTGGGGACATCACCTTTAGATGACTTGGACTTCTTAGGAAATTTCTTGGGATACAACACCGTGTTAGCAGCTATCTGTTGCTGTCTATCCATCTCCAAGTTATTCCTAGCTCTGTTCTCATCTTCGATTCGAATGAATCGTTTGAGATCATGCAGTCCCACTTGCACCTTCTTTCTATACATTTTTATCTTGAAAGAGTGCCATGCAGATGGTAACTTGTAAATGATTGCACCCACAAGAAATGGATCATACACTACTATTTACGCATTGGTTAATTTAGATCTCAAATTCTCTAAATCAGTAACTTGGGGAGTGATTTCCATGTCCTCTCAGAACTTGAAATCCATGAATTTGTCCACTAAATGAGTCTTGGACAATTCTTCCTCCTTTAGAATTGAGCATCTAAATTTTCCCAAATATCTTTAGTAGTGTCAAAACTTGCTATAGGTTTTGCAAGACGGTCTAATAAACAATTCAATAAGAAGTCTTTGTAGAAATCCTCATCCTTTTTCCATTGAGATTCATCAACATCTTCTTCCGTATCAGCAAAGGTACTCAGAACAGTATAGAAAACATTCACATATTTCAAACCGAACTGAGTCTTTCGCTTCCAGGAACTGAACTCAGATCCTCCAAAGGATTGAAGTTTGACCATCTCAAAGGGAATAGCAGTCTTTTCCATTTTAATATTTACGAAAATAAATTGGAAAGAGTGCACCTGATTGGCGAATCGCAAGAACCCAATCCGAGAGCCAAAGCTGAGAACCGAATCAAGCCACGAAGAACGATTGCGAAACAATGTCGGAGAGGAAACCCACCACCAAATACAAATTTTGAGGCTTTTCAAAGCCAAGAGATTTCAGAAATTATATGTCTGAAATTGCAGAGAAGAAACCCCCAATTCGTCTGTAGTTGGAAGAAAATTCCGACCTCAATGCTCTTTTTCAATCGAACAAAAATTAGGTTCTAATGCTTCAAGAATTGTTGAGGCGGTGGGAGTTTGATGCTTGAGGCGGTAAGAGTTCGATGCTTGAAGCATTACGCCTAAGGCATCTAAGTGGAATGCCAAACACGTTGCCTCCAGCCCCTATTTATACTATGTATAAATATTAAAGGGATAAGGATGAGGGAACAAGAGGTTATGGGCTTCAGCCCAAATGGGCCCAAACACTTGGTCCATTATCTATGGGCTTATATTAGAACATATATCCAACAAAATCTTGGAAGTCTTTTACTAGCAACAATAATATCTGTAAGATCACTTGTGGAACTTTTGCCCACGGAACGTTCGGCTTTGACTCAATAGATAGTTTGATGACTTGATTACTCAACGTAACTTTTGGTTGCCGGTCCTAGTGATGGAGATGTTTCCAACGACTGGCTTCACCCTCAGAATGCAATCTGAGCGAGGAAGAAGGGTTGTTGGTGTTGAAGACTAAGAAACCCATTATGCTTAATCTCTCTGACCTATCCTCTTAGAATAATAACTACTTAATCTCTCTCTCTCTCTCTCTCTCTCTCTCTCTCCAGCCTAAATAGAGAAGCTCTAATTTGGAAAGCAAGGTTATTTATAAAAGATGGCAGCCAATACATTCGAACCCATACGAATTCAATTTCAAACAAATACCTAGCATGCTTCTAGTTTAAATACGGGTCGAACTCAGGGAAGAGAAATTTAGTTGTCAAACCTATTCTTGTACCGATTAGAATACTAGCTATGATATAATGTTGCCTGGAATGGACTCAAGATTTCCGTGGACTTGACCTCGGAGCCAACACTATATATAAGCGTATATTCTAATCAATCTAAGAATCAAATTTAACTAAGATCTTTTTTATTTAAAATCCTAATTTAGGCAAAGTGTACCAAGGTTCCAATGATCTATTTTAACTACTTATCTAATTTAATTAGAAAACCAAAATTCTAAGGTCCTAAGTTAATTGGAAAATTGCAAAAGTAATTTGGAATAGTGTAAAAACCTTAATTCAATATAAAAGATTACTTAGGGTTAGAATCCACCATGGGTTTGGATTAGATTGATTAATTAAAACAACTCTTGAATTTGGTTGAAAATTCGATTAACTAGTCAATAAGGAATAAGATCAAAGGGATGTCATTCCTTATAAGTAATTAATCAAATCCACTCTCCAATTTACATTGATTATATAGAACTTTATATTTGTTAATCAACAATCCTTCATACGAAAGGGGAAAGCCAATGGCATGAATGATTGGGATTTTCCAAACACAAAATCCTATACAATTTTTCAATTGAGTAGATTGATTTAATTATAAATATTTCTCCTTCCCCATGGCTTCAACTAAACCCTAAGTAATTAGGATTTAGTTATTCATAAAGAAGTAAAAAAATAAAATAAAAGAGATAGATGGGAGAAGAATTGCCATATAGAACTTGAAAGGAAATGAAACAAAAGCAAATTACTTCTTCACTAACTTGAATTGAAACAAAATTACATCAAATTGAACTTAAAATAAATAATAAAAATTAAATAGAACTTAGTCTTTTTCTCCTCCAACTTTGGCCAAATCCTCCTCTTCAAGCTTTAGTGTCACCTTGGATTGAACGGTGGATGATTGATCCTTGGTTGAGAGTAGAAAAGAAAAAGAGCATGAAAAAGAGCAAGAGAGAATAAGAAAACCTAAGAGAGAGAGAGAGAGCTTGAGAGTGGTAGAGAAGTAGAGGGAGTGGAGAATGTCTTCTTCACTCCAATATGTAGCTTTCTTCCCCTTCTATTTTCATCTCTAAGAAAAGACACAATCTTGGCATCTTTTTGTATTTTTGGAAGCCACCACCTTTCCTTGGCAATTTTTGAAATTCCACCATTTGTTTATAATGCAAACTTCTTATTTTATTTTCTCACAATTTAAGCTTCTTGGCACGCCCTTTTGGTAAATTTTTGTTGACTTTTTCAACTCTTCTTGCTCTTACGTGGGAATTGGTGCTATTTTGCTACAAGACAAAATAGCATGATTATGCATATATTAGAAACCATATAAAATCTCATATAAATAGGGAATGAATTTTAGCAAATGTAAGTGGGTCCCACATAATTGTATATATATAAATTATATGCAATTTAGAAAATACCCTTTTCCTATACAAAACGTCACCCACTTGTTAAATATGGCTTGTTGCCATTAAAAGTCAAACTTCTATAAAAGAAAAACCCTTGTTGGATTTCCCATGCACATGCATATGTATGTTTTTTTTTTATCATCCAGCCCCTGCAAATATAGAAATAACAAGACGGCGAAATTGCTTTCCACAACAGTGCTTTCCAAAAACCCAAGTGGGTCCCACATCACATAAGACAAGCTCTATTTTGGTTCAAAAATTCCCAACATGGCTACGACTTTGCCTATTTTGAAATCAGCCATGATGTCATGCTCATCTCAACGGTTCAGATTATCCCATGGGTTGCAATATTTAGAAATAGTGAGAGCAAGTGCAACTAGGTGAAATAGAAATTACTATTTCATGCAAAAACGTGTACAAAATCATGAATAGAGAGGGTCACTGCAAAAGAACACCATCCTCCTTCCATTAAGTATTGCACAATAACACTTAAACCCATTCCCATGTGATGTTCCAAACGATCCAATTATTGGGTTGATCTAAATCGTTCAATATTGATGGATATATTGGCATATAAATTACTTACACCCCTAAACCATCCTTGTAAGTTGATCTAAGCCATTCAAACATTAGTGATAAAAACCAACTATAGGGGCCACTTGTTCACTAATCCAAACTGTTCAATTTGTGAGCCCTGATGACCATGGCCCAAACCATTTCTATTGGATGATCTAAACTGTTCATTTCATAGGCCTTAGATCTATTTTCCGTAAAAATTCGAAGTAGCCTTGAAATACCAAAAATAATAAAATACCTTAGTAGTACCGCTTTAAATAACAAAAAGGCATGCTTTTTCTACCTACAATTCACACATAAATGTGCTCATCAGATTTCACCATACTTAAACTTTGCTTGTCCTTAAGCAAACAAAAAGAAAATATACAAAAATAAAAATATAAACAAAAACAAAATCCTAACTCACTTTCGTTGGAATCACGATTGCACTTAGCATGTGCAACAAGCCTTTAAACCCCTAGGTTACCCCTAGTGGAGGAGTTTTGTCTCGTGTGTGTTTCTGTGAATATACACACAAAATTCTAAAAATAAACTTTTCTTTCCAAATCTCACTATAGAATAAAGCCAAAAGAATTCTAATCATTTTTCTTTGATAAATTACTCAAAATAGAAGAACAAGAATACCCCCATACTTAAACTTTGCATCCTATCCCAAGTTAAAAAAAATTAGAAAAATATTTTAATCAAGGAATCCTCTTTTGAATTTGTCCTACTTTGCTCCCTTAAACTTGCCTCTAATGTAATCGTACCATAAAAAAAATTTGATTTTGAAACTTAATAGAAAAATTGCAATCTTATATGGTCCACCATCCTTTACACTTTTCCATTACTTTCTAAGAATAGAACTTAGTTTTTGTAATCCTCTACTGCTTTTGGCGTGAATGACATGCAGGGCATGCACCAGACACCCAAGCTACTAAGCAGTGTCCGACTAATCTTTGATTTGCATATGTCATAGACATTGATGCATATGAGTTCAAACTTTACCTTTGATTACGTGCAATGCTTTGATTTATTAAGCTTTCTAATTGACTCATGTATGGAATTTTCAGTCAGTTGCTCTCAAGCCAGTTGGCTTTAAGGAACTAGGCATAAAAACCCTTCAAACTTAATAGCTCAAGTCAAAAAGGCTACAAATCAAAACTATAATCAAGAAGCAAACTTTCTAAAAATCATTCATTCTTTCTTTTGTTTCAACATTTCCTTCCTTTTTATCCATACCATATAAAAAGCAAGTTTCTATTTCTATTTCTTATTCAAATTCTTTTAAAAGAAAGATTCGAAAAGAAAACAAAACTAAGAAAGGAAAGTATTCTTTCTAATTTTTCAAATTATAAAATTAAAATATCCACTAACTTTCTTTCTTAAAATAGGAAAACAACTTTTTTTCTAAGAATACCAAGTTATTTCTAAGAATACCAAGTTCTTTCTAATTTGAGAGAAATACCAAAAACAAAAGGAAAAGAAACTTTCTAACTTTAAATTATAGAAAAGACTAGAGAAGGAAAGTTTCTAAAAGCTACCCCCCATACTTGAATTATGCATTGTCCTCAATGCGTTAAAAATAGAAAGAAAAATATGAGGACTAAAAATAGAAAGGAGGGTACGTACCGTATTTGTTTAGGCATGATTCAAATAGGAAGGTTCATGGAGATCCATGACCTCTTCCATATCCAGCTTTGATAAGTCAATAAATGGATTTAATCTTTGACCATTAACTTTAAAAATCTCACCATTGCTTGGATTTAGAACCTCGACCGCACCATGGGAGAAAACTTTATTAACCACATATGGTCCATCCCAACGGGATCTTAACTTACCTGGAAAGATATGCAATCTTGAATTGTAGAGTAGCACTTTTTTGCCCTCTTGAAACGATTTTCTCAAAATATGTTTGTCATGAAAAGCTTTTGTCTTCTCTTTATAGATCTTTGCATTCTCGTACGCTTCATTGCGCAACTCCTCCAATTCAGAAAGTTGTAATCTCCTTTGAACACCTGCAGAAGACAAATCAAAATTTAGTTTCTTAATAGCCCAAAAAGCTTTATGTTCCAATTCAACCGGGAGGTGACAAACCTTTCCATACACAAGGCGGTAAGGAGACTGACCAAGATCAGTCTTGAATGCCGTCCCATGAGCCCACAAGGCATCCACTAATCTAATGGACCAATCTTTACGGTTTGGATTCACTGTCTTTTCCAAAATTTGCTTAATTTGCCTATTTGAAACCTCTACTTGACCACTCGTTTGAGGATGATAAGGGGTGGCCAACTTATCAGTAATACCGTACTTCTTCATAAGAGCTTCAAACGGTCTATTACAAAAGTGCTTACCCCTATCACTAATGATGGCACGAGGTGTACCGAAGCGCGAAAAAATATTTTCTTTAAGAAACTTGACCACCACCTTGTGGTCATTGGATTTGCAAACAATGGCTTCAATCCATTTAGACACGTAATCTACACCTAACAAAATATACAAGTTTCCAAAAGAGTTGGGAAACGGATCCATAAAATCCATACCCCACACATCGAAGATTTCTACCACTAAGATCGGGTTGAGGGGCATCATATTTCGATTTGTAACTCTTCCTAACGACTGACGAGATCTACATGCCTTATAAAAATCAAAAGTATCCCTAAAAATACTTGGCCAATAGAAACCACATTGTAAAACTTTGTGCGCGGTTTTCTTTGCACTAAAGTGGCCACCATAGGCTTGATCATGGCAAAAAGATAGAATCGATTGATGCTCATGATCAGGCACACATCGTCGGACAATCTGATCCGAACAAATTTTGAACAAATAGGGATCATCCCAAAAGAAATACTTTACCTGTGAGTGAAACTGGTATTTGTCTTGGTTGGACCAATGATCCGGTATAGCACCTGTAAACAAGTAATTCACAATATCTGCATACCATGGCTCACTAAAAATAGCAAACAATTGCTCATCAGGAAAGTTTTCATTAATTGGACCTTCGTCATTCTTTTTATTAGGAAGTCTAGACAAGTGATCGGCAACCAAGTTTTTCGTACCCTTTTTATCTCTAATCTCCAAATCAAACTCTTGAAGAAGTAAAACCCACCGAATGAGGCGAGCTTTAGCATCCTTCTTTCCAACAAGATACTTGATTGCCGAATGGTCGGTATAAATTATCACATGCGATCCAATCAAGTAAGACCGAAACTTCTCTAATGCAAACACACCGTTAGAAATTCTTTCTCGGTAGTGGTGTAGTTGAGTTGTGCATCATTGAGAGTCCTACTTGCATAATAGATTACATGCGGTAATTTATTGAATCTTTGACCCAATACGACTCCTATTGCAAAGTCGGAAGCATCACACATAATTTCAAACGGTTCGGTCCAATTAGGTGCTTGAATGATGGGAGCCGTAGTTAGCTCCTTTTTCAAACACTCAAAAGAATCGAAGCATTTTTTGGAAAACTCAAATTTTTGATCTTTTACTAACAAGTTGGTTAGAGGCCTAGCAATTTTAGAAAAATCTTGTATAAAACGCCGGTAAAAGCCCGCATGGCCCAAAAATGATCGAATATCCTTCACACTTTTGCGCGATGGAAGATGGACAATGAGATCCACCTTGGCTTTATCAACCTTAATTCCCTCTTTAGAAATCACATGTCCTAGAACGATGCCCTCTTTTACCATAAAATGACATTTTTCCCAATTAAGGACAAGGTTCTTTTCTCTACTCCTTTCTAAGACCAATTTTAAGTGATGTAAACATTCGGTATAGGTGGAGCCATGAATTGAAAAATCATCCATAAAAACCTCTAAGAAGGTCTCCACCATGTCAGAAAAGATACTCATCATGCATCTTTGAAAAGTTGCTGGTGCATTGCATAACCCAAAAGGCATGCGTCTATAAGCAAACGTTCCAAAGGGGCATGTGAATGTCGTTTTCTCTTGATCTTCAGGAGTATGGGAATTTGGTTATAACCGGAATAGCCATCAAGAAAGCAATAATACTCATGACCCGCTAACCTTTCTAACATTTGATCAATAAAAGGCAAAGGAAAGTGATCCTTCCAAGTAGTGGCATTAAGCTTTCGCTAGTCAATACAAAACCGCCAACCCATTTGAATGCGAGTAGGTATAAGCTCATTGGTGGCGGATTGTATAACCGTGACTCCCGACTTCTTAGGCACTACTTGGACGGGACTCACCCATTGGCTATCTGAGATGGGATATATGATCCCGTTATCATTTTAAAATCTCTTTTTGGATGGCTTCCTTCATCACAGGATTAGCCCTTCTTTGATGTTCTCTTGAAGGTTTGGCATCCTCAATGATATGGATGTGATGTTGCACAATCGAAGGGCTAATTTCTTTGATGTCGGCCATTGCCCAACCTATGGCTTCCTTGTTATCTTTTAGCAATTTAATGAGTTCCTCCTCTTGAGGGGAGGTTAGGTCCGCAGCAATTATTACTGGCAAAGTACAATTATTACCCAAAAATGCATAACGTAAATGAGAAGGAAAAGGCTTCAACTCCAACTGTGGCGCTTCTTCGATTGATGTCTTTGGAAGAGATGTTGCGAGTGGTCCAACAGTTTCCACGTTTTGGATGGCAAAAGCTTTGGAAAAGAAATTATCTCCATCATTTCCTAGTTCGTCCAAGCATTCTTGGAATCCTGCATCAAAATCAATTTCAAAATTAGAAACAATATCGTCAGGAAAGGAATGCAACATAATGATTTCTTTATGAAAATTTGGTTGCTTACCCAATCTAAAGACATTAAAATCAACCGATGTGTTACCAAAAGACAATTTCATTAATCCATTTCTACAATTAATTAGGGCATTGCCAGTGGCAAGGAACGGCCTACCAAGGATGATAGGAATTTGATCCTTGATATTAGCAACAGGCTCGGTATCTAACACAACAAAATCTACGGGAAATAAAAAATCACCTACTTTAACTAACACATCCTCAACCATACCTTTGGGTGTTTTAATTGATCTATCTGCCAATTGAAGAGTGATGGTGGTTGGTTTGAGGTCTCCTAATCCTAGTTGCTTAAATACATAAAAAGGCAAGAGATTTACACTTGCACCCAAATCCAAAATAGCATGTTCAATATTTGTGTTACCAATAGTGCAAGAAATAGTAGGACATCCTGGATCCTTATACTTAGCCACTATTTGTTGAGACAAGATGGAACTTATATTTGCGGCCAAGAAAGCTTTCTTGGGCACATTAGTTGTGCGCTTTTGTGTGCACAAATCTTTCAACACTTTGGCATAAGTAGGAACCTGAGAAATCGCATCAAATAAAGGAATGTTAATTTGCACTTGTTTAAACACATTTAAAATTTTATCCATGGCATCCACCTTCTTATTATTAGCAAGTCTCCTTGGAAAAGGAGCTTTAGGCACATACTCATTTTCAGGTGAAGAAACAGCCTGCTCTTCACTTACGTGGTTGGGTTCTGCAATCGAGCCTGTTGGAGGGGAGTCTTTTATTACCTCTTTCGATGTATCTTGTATATCTATAGAAGGTTCAGATCTGACCTCCTCCTTGTGGTAATCTCTACCACTCCTTAAAGCATATACGGCATTACATTCGTTGGAGGGCTCTTGCGGCGGCAAAATTGGTTGAATGGCATTCAACTGATTTGGCGGTACCTGTTGATTCACATTCATATTCACGTTCCTTGGATTAGGAACGGGTTGACTTGGCATCTTCCCCTTTTCCCTCTCATGCAACGCCATGGCAAGTTTGGAGATTTGCTTCTCCATGTTGTATTGGCTTGTCATGAAAGTGCTAATGAGAAGTTCTATGCTTTTTTCTAAGGAAGCTATGCGTGCCGACTCTCCTTGTTTTTGAAAACCCGGCGGTTCCTGATTTGAAACATTATTAATCATGGGGTTTTGAAAAGTAGGAGGGGAAGGGGATGGCCGAACAAAAGTGGGAGGGAAGGTGGGCTTAGGTTGGCCGAATTGGCCTTGGCCTTGGAAATTAGATGGCCCACTTTGACTCCATGAAAAGTTGGGATGATTTCTCCATCCCGGATTATAAGTGCTACAATAAGGATTATTAGAATTACCTTATTCTAGCACTCACATTCTCATTAGAATTACCAAATTTAGCAAGAGTTGGGCACTCTTCCATAACATGGTCCGTGGCTTGACACCAATTACACATGGAAACACTATGTGCAATTTGATTGACTTGTGAAGGTCCTTTAACAACTATTGCTTCTAGCCTTTTGATTAAGCTATCAAGATGGGCCTCTTTTGCCATGGCACCCTCTATTAGAAATCCCTTACTTGAAGTGGCTCTCTCACCGTCTTGAGTGGATTCCCACTCTCTTGTTTTTTCCGCCAAATCAAGTAAGAAGTTCCATGCCGCGGCCTCATCCGTGAAAGATGTAAAACCATTAGGACACATGGATTCAATAAGTTGCTTTGTTTGGTAATCTATGCCCTCATAAACAATTTGGCATAAGTGCCACAAATCAATTCCATGGTGAGGACACTCTTGGAGTAGGTCTTTGAACCTCTCCATAAACTTAGAAAATGACTCTAATGGATTTTGTTTGAATTGTAAAATATCGTTCCTAAGCTTATTAGTTTTATGTAATGGAAAAAACATTTTTAAGAAAGCGACGACGAACTCCTCTCAAGTGGTGATGGAGTTCGTTGGTAAGCCATAGAGCCACTTTTTGGCTCCATCCTTGAGTGAAAACGTAATAAACCGCAACTTTACCGCATCATCGGTAAGTTGTTGCAACTTAATCAAAGCACATACATCTTCAAACTCTCGCAAAAATAAATAAGCATCCTCCGAAGGGAGGCCATGAAAATGAGGAAGCAAAGAGATAAATTGCGATTTTAGCTCAAAATTATTACCATGTGCAATCGGCAATCTAATGCAAGAAGGTTGCGCAGTTCGGGCCGGATAGAAGAGATCGCGCAAACTTGGGCGGCTCTTGTTCTTCCGCCCAGACTACTTGATTTGGATTTGGTGCGATGTCTTCCGCCGTCTCTAACCGGTTTGCTCTTTCTAGTCGATTGGCCGAGTTCCGCACCCAACCTGCACTCATAAACACAAGAAAACCAACTAAGAGAGATGGATAGGCAAGAAACCAAAATTATAACTAAACTAAAAATAACTGCTAATCTAACACTTCGAATAATTAAGATTCTAATGCAACTCTCTTCCCCGGCAACGGCGCCAAAAACTTGTTAGAGAAATTAAATAACCGTAAGTGCACGGATCGTGTAAATACGGGTCGAACTCAGGGAAGAGATATCTAGTTGTCAATCCTATTCTTGTACCAATTAGAATACTAGCTATGATATAATGTTGCCTGGAATGGACTCAGGATTTCCGTGGCTTTACCTCGGAGCCAACACTATATATAAGCGTATATTCTAATCAATCTAAGAATCAAATTTAACTAAGATCTTTTTTATTTAAAATCCTAATTTAGGCAAAGTGTACCAAGGTTCCAATGATCTCTTTTAACTACTTATCTAATTTAATTAGAAAACCAAAATTCTAAGGTCCTAAGTTAATTGGAAAATTGCAAAAGTAATTTGGAATAGTGTAAAAACCTTAATTCAATATAAAAGATTACTTAGGGTTAGAATCCACCATGGGTTTGGATTAGATTGATTAATTAAAACAACTCTTGAATTGGGTTGAAAATTCGATTAACTAGTCAATAAGGAATAAGATCAAAGGGATGTCATTCCTTATAAGTAATTAATCAAATCCACTCTCCAATTTACATTGATTATATAGAACTTTATATTTGTTAATCAACAATCCTTCATACGAAAGGGGAAAGCCAATGGCATGAATGATTGGGATTTTCCAAACACAAAATCCTATATAATTTTTCAATTGAGTAGATTGATTTAATTATAAATATTTCTCCTTCCCCATGGCTTCAACTAAACCCTAAGTAATTAGGATTTAGTTATTCATAAAGAAGTAAAAAAATAAAATAAAAGAGATAGATGGGAGAAGAATTGCCATATAGAACTTGAAAGGAAATGAAACAAAAGCAAATTACTTCTTCAATAACTTGAATTCAAACAAAATTACATCAAATTGAACTTAAAATAAATAACAAAAATTAAATAGAATTTAGTCTTTTTCTCCTCCAACTTTGGTCAAATCCTCCTCTTCAAGCTTTAGTGTCACCTTGGATTGAACGGTGGATGATTGATCCTTGGTTGAGAGTAGAAAAGAAAAAGAGCATGAAAAAGAGCAAGAGAGAATAAGAAAACCTAAGAGAGAGAGAGAGAGAGCTTGAGAGTGGTAGAGAAGTAGAGGGAGTGGAGAATGTCTTCTTCACTCCAATATGTAGCTTTCTTCCCCTTCTATTTTCATCTCTAAGAAAAGACACAATCTTGGCATCTTTTTGTATTTTTGGAAGCCACCACCTTTCCTTGGCAATTTTTCAAATTCCACCCTTTGTTTATAATGCAAACTTCTTATTTTATTTTCTCACAATTTAAGCTTCTTGCCACGCCCTTTTGGTAAATTTTTGTTGACTTTTTCTACTCTTCTTGCTCTTACGTGGGAATTGGTGCTATTTTGCTACAAGATTATGCATATATTAGAAACCATATAAAATCTCATATAAATAGGGAATGAATTTTAGCAAATGTAAGTGGGTCCCACATAATTGTATATATATAAATTATATGCAATTTAGAAAATACCCTTTTCCTATACGAAACGTCACCCACTTGTTAAATATGGCTTGTTGCCATTAAAAGTCAAACTTCTATAAAAGAAAAACCCTTGTTGGATTTCCCATGCACATGCATATGTATGTTTTTTTTTTTTATCATCCAGCCCCTGAAAATATAGAAATAACAAGACGGCGAAATTGCTTTCCACAACAGTGCTTTCCAAAAACCCAAGTGGGTCCCACATCACATAAGACAATCTCTATTTTGGTTCAAAAATTCCCAACATGGCTACGGCTTTGCCTATTTTGAAATCAGCCATGATGTCATGGTCATCTCAACGGTTCAAATTATCCCATGGGTTGCAATATTTAGAAATAGTGAGAGCAAGTGCAAGTAGGTGAAATAGAAATTACTATGTCATGCAAAAATGTGTACAAAATCATGAATAGAGGGGTCACTGCAAAAGAACACCATCCTCCTTCCATGAAGTATTGCACAATAACACTTAAACCCATTCCCATGTGATGTTCCAAACGATCCAATTATTGGGTTGATCTAAATCGTTCAATATTGATGGATATATTAGCATATAAATTACTTACACCCCTAAACCATCCTTGTAAGTTGATCTAAGCCGTTCAAACATTAGTGATAAAAACCAACTATAGGGGCCACTTGTTCACTAATCCAAATTGTCCAATTTGTGAGCCCTGATTACCATGGCCCAAACCATTTCTATTGGATGATCTAAACTGTTCATTTCATATGCCTTAGCTCTATTTTCCGTAAAAGTCCGAAGTAGCCTTGAAATACCAAAAATAATAAAATACCTTAGTAGTACCGCTTTAAATAACAAAAATGCATGCTTTTCCTACCTACAATTCGCACATAAATGTGCTCATCAGAAGACCAACCTTGCTAGCTCTTCTTGTCTCTAGGGTAAGTAATCATTGGATATACGCTTTGACTTACCTTTTTAATCACCAAAGAAACCCCAAAGAATCATAAACTAGCCTCCAATATATTGAATATATTCGATATGTGAAAGCACTTTGTAAAGAACCAAAGCAACAAAAGAGATGAATGAATTCCAAGGAGGAAGAGAGACGGATGAATTTTCTCGAGAAAAAAACCAAAGGTTGTGCTTGCTTTATTTTTATAGAAAAGATTAGGGATGAGAGAAGATTAGTAGTTTCCAATGTGAGAGCTCCTTTCTTTAGCTTGTTTCCAATTTGTGCTCTAACTTTCTCATTCTTTGATTTTCATATTTAACTTATTTCTAAACCTTGTTTTTTGCAAGCTAAGCAATGCTAAATTACACAATAGAGATCCTACAAGATCAATCTAGAAGCCTTCTCACATAGGAAACTAGATTTTATGAATGATTTTCGTCCAAAGAGGGTTGTCCAACGTTTGAGCTCATTTTTTACCTATTTAGAGGCTGATCCAGGAAACATCATAAACTACAAAGTTGTATACCCTTTCTAGACGTTCGAAACAAGTATAAAAATGAAGTTTTTGGATGAGAAGATAAAAAGTTATGGCTGTTTTAGTAACCTGATCATACAAGCCATTCCTAATTATTACTCTTCCTTTCTTTATTATTTTATCAAAACAAATATGATGTCACCAACCACCTCATCCCATGTTGGACGTTTTTGCTTGTGGCCTCCTCATGTGGGGCGCCCACTTATGTGGCCGACCCACATGGGTGGGTCCACATGAACCCCCACCTTGTGGGCTTTAGCCCAATGGGCCTTATGACATGTATTTTGGGCTTTTTTCAATGAAAATTCAATAAAATCCTTTAAATTTAAAATTTTTATTGATGAACCCAACCCATATGACATTTAAGGTACACCATCGACATATGATCGAACCATCCTTTTTTGGAAAAATAACTTTTCGGACCAAAATGCCCGTATTTGACCACTACACATCCAAATGCGACCAAAATACCCTCAAATTGGTTCACCCCTTAAAGGGGAAAGTTAAAAATGGAAAGTCTTTGTGGTCAAACTTAAAAAATAGGAACTTTTAAAATTGGGTCATTTTGGTGAGCAATATCAAACAGGATCATTTGGTATCCCCTGAAAATACCCAAAAAACCCTTGACACATAAAATTTCCAAGTCAAGCGAAACCCCTGAGAAACTCTAAATTTAACAGGCTTTCCAAAATTCATGAAATGATCTAAAATTCCTTAGACACACCCTAGAGGTCAAATGAAACATATTGGAAAAGACCAAATTACCCCTGAAGTGTAAGAATAAAGGAAACTCTGAGAAATCTAAATTTAGCAGGTTTTGTCACTTGCTTGGAAACTTGAACTTTCATCTTCCAGATATCATTGGAACACCCTAGAAACCTTTCGGATTGCGAAACAACTTTCAAACACCAAAAATGAGATGAACTCTACCCTAGAATGCATGGATGCCTAATCTATTGCGAAATATGGACTCGAGACTTGACAAACTACCGAATTTTTTCCTTTTTAAAGTGTAGCAAAATGGGGGTATCTACGGATGCCCCTCTTTGGTAGAGATGACATAGTCATTGAACACCAAAGTAAAAGTGACAGAGCCATTTTGCCTAGCTTTAATTAACAAAAGATTCACTACACACAATGTAACCTAATTGCTTCCTAATGCAAGACCCTAAACGAAGTCCTAGAATTTTGAAAAATTGAATTATTCGGATGAAATTTTTTGTTATAGAGGCAGTAAGCTTTTTCTCTAGGGCAGAAGAAAGAATCTTTTTGGTTTAGAGGCTCCTGCGCTTTTACTCTAAACCAAAAAGAAGAAGAATATCTCGATCCAGAGGCACTTTCGCTTTTTCTCTGAAAGGAAGAGGAATTTTCAATCCAGAAGCACCTTTGCTTTTTCTCTGAAAAGAAGGGAAAATAAATTTTCAATCCAGAGGCACCTTCGCTTTTTCTCTGAAAAGAAAAGGAGGATGAATTTCGATCTAGAGGCACTTTCGCTTTTTCTATGAAAAGAAAAGGAAGATGAATTTTCGATTCAGAGGCATTTTCACTTTTTCTCTGAAAAGAAAAGGAAGATAGATTTTCGATCCAGAGGCACTTTCGCTTTTTCTCTGAAAAGAAGGGATAATGAATTTTCGATCCAGAGGCACTTTCGTTTTTTCTCTGAAAAGAAAAGGAAGATAGATTTTTTATCCAGAGGCACCTTCGCTTTTTCTCTTAAAAGAAAAGAAAAAGAATATTCAATCAAGAGGCACTTTCGCTTTTTCTCTTAAATAAATGAGAGAGAATTTTTAATCTAGAGGCACATTCGCTTTTTCTCTGAAAAGAAAGGATAGAGAATTTTCAATCCAGAGGCAGCTTCGTTTTTTCTCTGAAAAGAAAGGATTTTCGATCGAGAGGCACTTTCGCTTTTTCTCTGAAAATAAAGGAAAAGAAATTTTTGATCTAGAGGCACTTTCGCTTTTTCTCTGAAAAGAAAATGGAAGATAGATTTTCGATCTAGAGGCACTTTCTCTTTTTCTCTGAAAAGAAAAGGAGGATGCATTTCGAGCCAGAGGGACTTTCGCTTTTTCTCTAAAAAGAAAAGGAGGTTGAATTTCGATCGAGAGGCACTTTCGTTTTTTCTCTGAAAAGAAAGCAAGATGAATTTTCGATCGAGGGGCACTTTCGCTTTTTCTCTGAAAAGAAAAGAAAGATAAATTTTCGATCCAGAGGCACTTTCGCTTTTTCTCTGAAAAGAAAAGGAAGATGGATTTTCGATCCAGAGGCACTTTTGCTTTTTCGCTGAAAAGAAAAGGAAGATAGATTTTTGATCCAGAGGCACCGTCGCTTTTTCTCTGAAAAGAAAGAAAAAAGAATTTTCAATCCAGAGGCACTTTCGCTTTTTCTCTGAAAGAACGGAGAGTGAATTTTCAATCCAGAGGCACCTTAGCTTTTTCTCTGAAAAGAAAGAAAAAAGAATTTTCAATCCAGAGGCACTTTCGCTTTTTCTCTGAAAGAACGGAGAGTGAATTTTCAATCCAGAGGCACCTTAGCTTTTTCTCTGAAAAGAAAGGAGAAAGAATTTTCAATCCAAAGGCACCTTCACTTTTTCTCTGAAAAGAAAGGATTTTCGATCTAGATGCACTTTCGCTTTTTGTCTGAAAAGAAAATGAAGATGAATTTCGATCCAGAGGCACTTTCGCTTTTTCTCTGAAAAGAAAATGAGGATGAATTTCGATCCAGAGGTACTTTCGCTTTTTCTCTGAAAAAAAAGGAAGTTGAATTACGATTTAGAGGCACTTTTACTTTTTCTCTGAAAAGAAAAGTAAAAGAAATTTTGAAATTTAATCTGAACTTGATTTGATGACTTGAAATGAACTTGAATTTGGAAATTTGAAATGGACTTGAGTTGATGATTTGAAATGAACTTGAATTTGGAGATTTGAGCGTGAACTTGAATTTGATAAATTTGGAAATTGATGAACTTTAGATGTGTAAAATCGGATTCGAGGACAATAGATATTGTCCAAGACCAAAATTCAAACGAATGACGAGACAACGCATATCAGGAACAAAATGTAACGGCTATTGACATTAATCCCTAGAGAAGAAACGATGAAACATGACTTTATGAGAATTGCTGAGAATGCTTTGAGGAAACTTTAAAAAGACTTTATTGCATAAAGACTGTTGGTCTTTACTGCTGGGGATTCTTGAAATCTTGATCTAAATACCTGAACTTGTAATCTAGAACAACAGTTTTCTTGGATACTGAAATTGGAAGGTGGGATTTTTCTCCTAGCAAGTACTTGGACAAACATTTCTTGATGAGGATGGTATTCAATTTAGTGAAAGAAAATTTAAAATTTTAATGATCCATCTTACTGAGAAATTGGCCCAATCATCATAACCTATGAGACTCCCAAGCCTATGGTGCCTTTCTGGGACAGGGTCTTCTTATGAATATCGCATTTTCGGATATTTATGCTTCTGAATGCTTTCGGAAGTGGCTGAATTTTCTTTCACTTGATTCCTGAAGTCCTTCTTTCAGGATTCATATGGCTCAGTTACAGTTGCGGATGAGCTGATGCCTTACCTCTTTCACCAAGACGGTTGCAACTTTTTTCGATATGAAGACAACGGCTAACTCTACTCAAAAGAGAAAAACTTGGTACAAGACATTATTCGAATAATCGAGGATTTCTGAAAGAATAGAAATAATAACACGAATTGACTGGCTAAACCGACACAGTGATGCTTATGACTTAGTTAGCATTTTATTTAGTAAGTCTGGCCTTTCAATGAGTAGTATTGCAATTAACAAACAATGGAATTCCTCTTTAAAACAGTAATGCTTCAAGGATTTGATTACCACTTCTTGGATTGTTTGGTTTCATGCCCCTAGTTTCGAGGATTTAGAGTGGGCCTGCTTGAACTTCTTGAATCCTTGATCTTGATATTGAGTATAGCCTTCTTAGATATTTTCTCTTACCTTAACCAAGTCCCCTTTTTCAGGTTTTCAACTTGGCGGACCGTTTGACCTTAACTTTTGCCTAAGCTGCCCTTTCAGGTTTTCAACTTAGTAGGGGAATGATCTTAAATTTTGCCTAGACCGCCCTTTCAGGTTTTTAGTCTAGCAGATCTTCAAACTCTGTTCTTTTCTTTCTTTTTTTTTCTTTTTTACAATGGGACCTAAATCCTTGATTCTGAACACCGGAAGGATTTTATAGGTAGGATGGGCTTTTTCAAAGAAAAGGCTTATGGCTTTGCAAAAATTTTGACCGAACCCATAAACAGGTTGCCTACGTATCCCAGTGTAGGAATCAGATCGCGCATAGTTCAGGGCAGATGCCCCTAGTTTGAAGGTAAACTGATTTTTTTTCTTGATTGACTCTATTTTCTTTCCTTTTCTCTTTATTGACTTCTTTCTTTTGATTAATTGACACTCTCGTTTTTTCTTTTTGGAACTATTGAATTTTTTCTTTTGAAACGACCGAACTCGGTTTGACGGAGCTGCCTACATACCCTAGTGTAGGGCTCAGGTCTCGCGTAGTTCGGGGCTGATACCCCTAGTATAATGGGTTTTGAAAGAAAATATTACTCAGGCCTAAAGGGGTTTGCAAAAAGGGTATTCTTTTTCACACTGGGTCATGAACTTGGGATTTGTTCGGCCAAATGAGTCCTTCCAATGTTCAGGTTTGGAATTGATCAAGGTTGATAAAAATTTTCAGCTTATTTAGATTAGATTTGCTATAAGTTGATGTGTAAATCTATAATCTGAACTGAAATTTGTTAAAATCTTTAAGAAATTCGAAACAAATTCCAATTGTTATAAAAATTTTCAAAGAATTCTAATGCTTCATCACGTATTCAATCCTTAAACTATTGAAATAGAAACTTTAGGAGTCACCGATTTCCTTTGCTGAATTGCAATGCTATGATAGTTTAATCGCCAAGATTGCGTTCATAATCGTATCTTAATTGCAATCAATCCTTAATAATTTGACCATTTAAATTATAGTATGTTGTTCGCTCCGATGTCCACTGTCCACGGAAATCCTGAGAAATATGCCAGGCAGTAGCATACTATAACTTACATGTCATATTATGCAAGGGTGGAAAGCACGATTCCCTTTCATGAATGCAACTCAAGGCTGAAATTCGTCAAGCCCTAGAGCCTTTTGTATTCCTTAGATGTTAGGAATCGAAAATCTTTGAAAAATTCAAAATCATTAACTTAATAAATTAAGATCATTTGATCCATGCTTTTGGAACCGTTGGATAACGGTATCAGTTACGTCGCGTTGTGTCCTAGAGTTAGGAAGTTCAGCATCATCACGACGGATTGCTATTATTAGCAATCGAGTCATAGATCTGGTTACACTAGTTACTCCTTTTTCCTATAGGACAAGCCTAGTTACCTAGGATGTAGGTTCACCTGCATTAGTCTAAGGGATGTCTTGCACTTAGACAGGACTATATAGCATCTTAGATGGAGTCCTATGATAGTAAAATCTACCCAACTTGAACTAAATAATCCCTCTTAAACTCTTGAAACAATCCTTACAGTCTAGATTGGTGTCTAGGCAGATAGCTTAGTTTACGCACCGAACTATATCGACTCTGATCCCAGTGAGGCTTGGGTACGTAGGCAGGTTGGATGCTTGATGGCATACCAATCACGAGTCGGCCCCACACACAATCAGTGGGTTTTTTAGCGTAGTTTTTATTTTCTTTCATCATTTAACACTTAGGACTTTTTTCCAAATTGGAATTTTAGGATAACTTTCACATATATTGAATCCAAACAAATTAAGAAAATCAAGATACACATTAGGAAATGCATTAAAATTAGATCTTATGATGCATGTCATATAGTTCGCACATTAATATAGATTTAAATGAGCGATTGTGGACCCCGATCCGAGAGAGGCGGGGGACGTGCCCCCACGGGAAGACAGAAGTCTCTCTCTACAGATCATCCACGTGAATGGAGAGCTCTACCAAGGAACTCTCAAAAGAAGTGCCCCTCACAGCATGAGTGGCGATACAAAGGGAGATACCTCTCGATTCGGGGACTAGCCCGGATTCGAGGCGTACCTTAAACAAAGAAGAGTCATCATCCAAGGAAGTGAGCCCTGGATCCCATACTATACTCCGTTGCAACGGATAACCAGAGATATAAAAAGAAGGTTCGTGCCTGGTTACGAATTTGGAAGGTCCGAAGAGCACCTCGTCCGCCCAAGTGCAAGCACCTGGTCTCTTATGCCATTTATTATTGATTTTGAAGAGTTTTGAGCGAAAGTCATGTGAAATACGAACATATATCTCCGAGAAGACGTCTACCTAATCATGCATGTCTCAGAGATGAATAATAAGCACACCTAAAATAAATGAAAGAAGTGTCACCTGAGAATATCTAGGTTATGAATGTTTGTAGACACCCCATTTTGCTCCGCTTTAATCAACAAAGAAGTTATATTTTTCTACCGGTTTTTCGGCGTTTTCCATTCCCGTGTCCGCCTCTTATGTTTTCTCGATCTTTTTGATCATTTCTGCCGTGTTTCGCATTTTCCCGCCACGTATTGAGAAGGGTTATTCACGAGAATCCGAGCAAGGGCGAATTTGGACCCGTTTGGTGGGCCCGCATTGAGCATTTGTTTAGATTTGGATCAAACAGGGGGCCCGCACATTGTTTTAATGAAAAATGAGTTTTGAACCTACTTCGATCCAGTGCATAAAGATGCCCATCAAGGGAACAATCAAGATCTCAGGGAGGTTATTTTAACAACCAATTTTTGTTGTGACCATCAAGTTGAATTATTCGGATAACTCTCGGAAATAATTTTGAGGCACAACTTTATAAATTAATGGTTTGGATCATCCCATGGGGGTGATATTTGGAGGATACAAGTTGTCCATGCCATGGCCTGTCAAAGTGAACGGTTCAGATCAGTCTTTGGGAATAGTTTAAGGGGACGCAACCTAATTTATATTGAAGCCCGTTAGTTGAGTGGTTAAGATCATCTCATGTAAATGATTTTTGGGCGCAGCCATTCTACATCTTGGTCCATTGATTAGATGGTTCAGATCATCTTATCAAAATAGTGTTGGAGGAGGCACACCCAATTTACATTTTAGCCCATCACTTGTACGGCTAGGGTCATCTTATAGAAGGGGTTAAAGAGTGCGCAATTCAAATCGCAATGCAACCCACCAATTGGATGGTGTGGATCAGCCTATGTAAAGGGTGGTTGAAACCCATCTTGTACAGTTTAGATCATCCATTGTGAAGGTAGTACGGTAACATTAAGGTCGAAATGTGGGCCCCACATATGGAAATGATATTTTGGGAGAGCAATCCATTTTGTGGTCATCACTTGGATGGTTGGATTATCCAAAGCAGACGCGCTGGATTTGAACATATAAGGGAAAGTTCTCAAAAGAATATGGTCGGTTACTTATAAAAAAGGAAAGAAATCTGGTCCACATGCATACGTGCGAGGGGGAAAGTTATGTGTAATCTAAGCATACCATGAATTGGTAATTTCCAAAAGCATGAACGTTCCACGGGAAATTTCAAGAATAAATTATAAAAGCATGCATGCACGTAAAGGTGAAGCTTGACTTTTATAGTGGTTATATGGGCTCATACGAAATGCAAGTGAGAAGTACACAATAATATAATATTGTGTGTCTATGATTAACTTGTACAATGGGTTTGCAAATGAATGGTGTTGATCATCTAAGTGGAATGACATACACGGGAAGGGGCGTGCATGAGAAAGTATTACTTTTTGGTAAAGAAAAAAAAGAGAAAGTCGGTCCACTGGTTTATATGTTATGGGTTGGTAATTCCTAAGCATAGAAAAGTCTGGGATAAGGGACCCATTTGCACCGTGGCTCATCTAAATGGACGGTTTAGATCATCATGCGAAGTAGGCCCACATATCGTTCTTAATGAGAAAATGCTTTCTTTTATTTGAACCCACTAATTAAAATGGATTTTTATGTAGAACCCCTTTTATGTGTGTTTCAGCCAAATGGGCGAACCTACCGAATTTTGAAAACCAAATTATTACCAAAATGGGTTTCAACCACCCTAAGGAAGCCATTAGATTTTTAACTGAGCATGTTTTATTGAGGAAAAGAGGATTCGGTCGTTTAATTGCCTAAGATGTTAGTGGGCCCAAGGTTTTGGAGGAATTGAGCTCCATGGGGAAAGGATCTACGATTCTTCCTTTCGTGGAGGAAATTAGCAACCACATGCATGCATGCTGTTGTTGACTGACGTTATTTGTAGAAGCTTCTATCTCCCCAATAGCCTATGAAATGGAAAGGCTAGGATCTTGGTCTTTGTTGACCATATTTTGAGCGTGTTATCAATAGGCTATTAATTGGTTGCCAAAATTATCATTGCGGCTGAGTTGGTTGCCAAAATTATCATTGTGGCTGTGTTACAAGCTGTAAAAGAGAATTGGAATGAAGTCTAAATTAGGAGCTACAAGGTGAAGAGCAGCTGCCATTTCGGTTTAAAGATTGTCTTAAAAAAATAGAAAGGGTTGTATATGAAAGGAGGTATTTTTAGGCTAGTTTTCTGGTCTTAGATGGTTTTTGGGGGATTCTTCCCAAAAAAAGGAGCCGAGTAGCCTTCTATTGTTTTACGAAAAAAAAAGGCAAGCCAGACGGTCTGGCTGAAGAAATTAAAAGGAAAGCAGCTTGTGGGAAAAAAAAAAGCTCGGGTCGATTGGGTTGTGGGAGGAAGCTCTGATATCTCAATCTCCCCTCTCCACCACCGACGATCTCTACAGACCTCTACCTCCACAGCCTCCTCATCTTTGGCCTAGCTCTCTTTCTCTTGTCTCTCTGTCGTAAAAAAAAAAAAAACCGAAAGGAGGTGAGAAACAGGGTAATCGAGTTTTTAACTTCTGGTGGGATCAAGCTCTCCCGAATCTGCACTCTTGGAGGTATTGCAATAACCCTCTCATCTCTTGATCTCTTTGAGACATCCCTACAATCCTAAGTCCCCATCTCTCAAAGCAGAAGCCCAAAATCTGTATTTCAAAACAAAAAAAAAAGAGAGCAAGAAAAACAGAGTATCGTGTTTTTATATATATCACCAGCCATCTCTCTATCTTACTCACCCTCTCTTTCTCTTTATCTGCCTCGCTCAGCTTCCCTATCTTACTCACTCTCTCTTTCTCTTTATTTGTCTCTCTCACTCTCGCTCGCTTTCATTCTCTCTCAATCTTATTCACTCTCACTCTCTTTCATTCTCTATTTGTCTTTTAACTCTCGAACTCTCTCTGTCAATCTCTCTCTATCACTCTCGCTCGCTCTCCTTCTCTCTCTCTGTCTCTCTCTCAATCTAACTCTCTCTCTCTCTCTTTCTATCGAACTATCTCTCTCTCACCCTCCATCTCTCCACAGTGAGAAGAAGAAAGAAAGCGGAGCGAATTGCACGTCGGCGGGATTTTCAGATTTTTCGGCTCTCGGATTCGGCGAGGATCTCCATCACAGGTAGGCGCACTATTCTCAGATTTTTCCGGGATTATTTGGTATTTTTTATGTATTTTTGCATGGTTTTTAGCATTTAATTGAATTTAATTGAATATTATATGTGTGTGCTCAAAATCGGATCTACATGAGTCTTTCCATTCCGTTTCGTCTCCAAATTTAATACGCTGATCTATTTAAATAGACTAAAATAACCACCGGATCGGATCTGACATTGGATCAAAGGATTTCAAATATTTGAGTGAAGAATGGAATTTTATTTAAAATAATGGCTGAGAAATTACAAAATTCGAAAAAATAACTATCTCGGGATGATTGATTTTGTGGAATTTTAATTTTTTCTTGTGTTCATCGCATCAGAACAAGATTAAGGGACGTTTTCTGAAGTCGTAATTTTCTCAAAAATCATGTTTTAAAAATAGAAAACTCTTCAAAAATATCTTTTTGACGAAGAAAAATAAAATATATACTAAATAGATTCTAAAATAAATGAAATTTCGTGGGAAAATAATATGGTACTGATACATTCTACCATGAATTTTTAAATATTTTTGGATTTTGTTTGGTATATTATTTGATGCTTTCTTTGAAAATTATCAGATTTTGTGAGACTTTTTACTGACATCAGATCACAATTAAAATTCTCAAAAGTTTTACAGTAGTCTTATATTTCATATTGCTTGATGCTGTAAAAGTATCAATTGATTTGGATCTTTTTTCCTAAGGGTTGTAGTGTAAACTCATAATCTGGTCTGAAAATTGAAAAATCCGAAATTGATAGTAAAAAGTCTCTAAAATTCATGAAAATCTCACAGCCTGCTATGTTTACTTATATCTTAATACTGTAGAAATTTCAATGAATTTAAATTTCTATTTCTAGTAGTTTTTGTGTTATTTTTTCAATCTGGTCATATTATTATTAAATCAAAATTAAATAGGAGCTTAATGTAAAAATCTGCAAAATTCTTCCAGTAAGCTACATATATTCCCATCTTGTTTCTTTAGAAATTTCAATTTGTTTCAAATTTATTTCCAATAAATTCACTTGTAAAATCACTCATGCGGTTTAAAATTGATAAAATCCACTCAAAATTGAAATTAATTAAAAATCATTATCAAAATTTCTAAAGAACCTTAAATTTTTGTCACATAATAATTCTTTAATCCATTGAAACAGAAATCTTAGGATCCTTAGATTTTCCTGGTAAAATGGCCAGTGCATCCATAATCGTATCCCAATTGCAATCGATCTTAGACAATTTGAATATTTAAGCTATAGCATGTTATTGGCTCCGAGGTTACTGTCCACGGAAATCCTGAGATATGCCAGGCAATAAGGTGCTATAACTTAAGTATTAAATTGCACAAGAAAAGAGCGCATGATTCCCTTCCGTGGATGCTATTCGAGGCCGAAATTGGTGAACCCTAGAACCTTTGATATTCCTTAAATGTCCAAAAATAAAAAATCCTTGAAATCTGAAATTCATAAACTT